>NC_056728.1:1427531640-1427839140 GCF_019279795.1 Protopterus annectens
AAAGTAGGTATATCTAGACAAAAAGGGTCAATATTATATGAACGAAAGTTCATAATGCCGAACGCTCTAAAGAGCGAAAATGCCCGACCATGAACTCCTTAGCCTCCCCAACCGCCCCCCCGCTAATATATATATATATATATATATATATATATATATATATATATATATATATATATATATATATATATATATACCAACTCCAAGATCGCAGTACAGAGAGGAAAGGGCAAATATTCTGACCTTCACTGTACTGCGATCCCACAAGAAGCGCTTCGAGATCTGGCATTTTCACTCTTCAGAGCGTTCGACGTTATGAACTTTCGTTCATATAATACAGACCCAACAAAAATTGGGGCAACTACTTTGCATAAATGTTTCATACTGAATTCATAACTCCTCTCACTCCCAATAGGATTGTGGGATGACACAACCCAGTAACAAAAGTTGACAACATATATACATGAAAACACACACATTTTATATATAAACGTATGAAACAGAAAAACTGAAGAATGTGAAGTAAAAGACTACAGACTTGGCAATGACAGCAATTTACTTTGATAACAAAATCTGAGAAGTGCCATCTATGACACTTTTAACAAAAAAAAATGATATCCAATACTGAAATTCATAGGTGATCAAGTCAAACTCATACACAATGCCCAGCTAACCTGATTTTTTTTTCCTAACTGGCAAATACAAAAAATGGATAACTACGTTAAAACTTTCTGCAGGTCTTCAGTAACACATCTAACAAAAAAAATATTTACAACTTAGCTTTTTCTTCCTTTGCAGCCCTACACAATACATCATGAAAAGGGAGAGTCAACAGCCATGCTGTGGCAACACTGTCCAAAAACCTAAAACTTGTGGCACATTAAAAAAAAAATGATGTCTGTAATCCTGTACTTCTTCCTAAGCAAACAGATGAAAAGGCATGTACCACCAGCAGTCCAACAAACCAATAAATACAGCCCCCCCCCCCCCCCTTTCCAACCCTTGCTTCTAGGTATAAAACATTCAGCTGTGATTATCACTTAAAGCTGTAATGGGAAATTGCCAAATGACCATCATTAAGATGTGGTTAGTGGTTGCTGTCATGGCTCTGATGATGTCAAGATGTGAGGGATGAAAGTTTAAATTGCTCCAACAACTGTCTCACTTCCCAACAGTCCAATTAATAAAGAAAATCATAATTTAAAGGAGTGTGTCAACATTTTTAATTGCATTGCAGTGAGTTTTGACCTTCACTGTATTTCCTGGACTAATTGCTGCTTACTGTCTGAATTTGCAGTACTCACAAATTGTGTGTATTTCTTATATGATGCCCAGGAGAAGCTCTGATTAATTTCAATCTTTAAAGATATTACAGATATACAGATATTTCAGGAAGCACCTGTCTGCTAGAGACAGACAAAAATATTTGCTGCTGTGGCTGAGGGTCTAGAGTTCTGTTTACTCAGAATGATCATCTTTGTTGAGGCAACAGACAGGTTATATTAAATTTTAGATGGCTGCCTTCAGCCAAAATGGTGACAATTTTCCCATAGTAAAGTATGTATGGAACAGCTCTTTGTTTACTGATTTGTTCTTGCTTTTTTCATCTTTCATTTTTTAACATACTCTTCTGTAAGTATTGTATAGATAATGTATTGTTTTCAGGTTTCAAAATTAGCACACAAGGCCGAATTTAAGACAGAAATAGCAAGAGTTAGGGAAAACAAAGAGTCAGATATATTCTCTGAGACAAAATCCACATTATGAGAGAAAGGATACAGACTTAGGAGCAAAATCTGCTTTCAACAGAAAATGGTCCAATGGTAAATTTGTCCTTATGGGACTGCAGTCTTTTTTTTTCTTTAATGAGAGTCTATTTATGGTAACCTTCAGAAGTTTTCCTAAATTCTGTAAAGATGGGAGTATGACACCCACAACATAATTCAACATAAAAATTTCTGTTCAAATATGAGCAGTATGAGCAGGAACCTAACAACACAATTCTGCACTACAGTGAAAACAATGGAAAATAATCACACTGACCCACAAGGTATGACCCTAGCCCTGAGTAGCATCCTGCCATTGCCCAGAATGATACCGCAGTACAAGGACAAAATGACTGACTTCAGCAATTGGCTAAGCTTCTGGTGTCATTCTAAGGGGATCCAGTATTTGTCTGCCTGGGATGACATGGTTGACAGACCACGATGCTTTGCCAGAGATGGCCTGCACCTGTCTCCCCTGGGATTCCGGGCACTGGCTAAGGGTCTTGCTGCCCCTATAGTGCCTTTTTTAGGCAATGTTCAAATGACAAATTCATCACTGTAACAGGAACAGGTAAGCAAAATTGAGGGTAATGCTACTCAGTGCTATAAGTCTAAATCTCAAAATGCACTCACTCAAGGCACTCCTTAAAATGGAGAACATTGATATCTGTGCAGTGACTGAGACCTGGTTCAAGGCTCTAGAGAGCACCCCTGCATTACCAGGCTATAACTCATACCACACTTTTCAGCCATCTAACCTGGACCAGAACACCAAAGGCGGAGGTGTGTCCATATTCATTAAGGATATCCACACCTCCAGGCTACTTGCGCAGCATAATGCATCCGAGGTTATCCAAGTGGAACTAACTCTGGGCAAAACTGCAATCCAAATTGTAGCTTGCTACAGATCCCCCATCATGCCCCAGGATTCCCACTCCTCTTTTCTTGATATACTGGAAAATATTAGGGTTCAACCAAATACCCTAATAATGGTCAATTTCAACTACCCCACCATTAACTGGGAAAACTCATGTACCAACTCCTTCGCTCAACGCTTTCTGGAATTCGAAAATTCCAATGCCCTGGATAAACTTATCCACACCCCCACCAGGGGCAACAATATCCTAGACCTAGTCATTACCAGCATGAGTGACCGGTGTTCCACACCTGAAGTCAACTCCTCATTGGTCAGATCTGACCATAAACTAATCACCCTAGATATCCGCATCTCGCCCCCACCCACCATTAAGGAAACCACAGTAAAAAATTTCTCCAAAGCCAACTTCATGCTTCTTAAGACAGAAGCAGCGAACTTCATGACACCCATGCAGATGGACAATACAGTTACGACTGCTGAATCCTACAAAAATGCACTGTATAAGCACTTACAAGAGTGCATGGATCGTGCTATCCCAAACAGAACCAAGACACTATCCTTCAGAAAAAGGAAGCCAATCTGGTGGTCCCCTGCCATAAACAAACTCTACAACAGAAGGAAGAAACTGTTGCAAAAGAGAGTAAAATCCCATGAGTGGAGGAGCTCCCTGGTCAGCCTTAATAAGAAGATGAGATCCCTTATAAGATCCTCCAAAGCTAGCTATGAAAACAAAATCACCACTGATTCTAAGGGCAACCACAAAGCATTCTATAGCTATGTCAAGAATCTCAATGGCAACACCCAGATCTGCTATGAGTTACACCACAACGGCACAAAAATTACAGAACCAACTGATATTGCAAACGTCCAGGCAGATAGGTTCAGTGCTAACTTTACCCCCCTCTCACCCCCTAAAGGGCCCATATCTATACAGGAAGAATGCACAGTCCCTGTAATCACATCTATGCAGGTAAAAGCTGCACTCTCTAAAACCAAAAACACAACATCCATGGGACAGGACAACATCCCAGGCTGCATTTTACATGAACTTCAGAACAAACTGGATCCCCACCTAAGCACCATGTTCAATCATAGTCTCTCGTCAGGCTTTGTGTCCACTGAATGGTGCACAGCAACAGTTATCCC
This sequence comes from Protopterus annectens, assembly GCF_019279795.1. Classification (NCBI taxonomy): domain Eukaryota; kingdom Metazoa; phylum Chordata; order Ceratodontiformes; family Protopteridae; genus Protopterus; species Protopterus annectens. The sequence continues at coordinate 1,427,535,430 of NC_056728.1, forward strand.
ACTCCACAAAGGGGAAACACCACTGATCCTGGGTACTATCACCCTATTAGCCCGATGACCCTGGTCTGCAAGGCCATGGAACGTATCATCATGGAACTCATAAAGACATTGGTAACCTCCAAACTCTGGACCCCACCCAGTTCTGGTTTGTGAAAGGCAGATAAAGCCTTCTGAACCTGATTGACTTCTTTGAGGCAGTCACCAAAGCCTTAGACGAGGGCAAGGTGGTTCACACAGCCTATCTTGCCCTCTCCAAGGCTTTTGACACCATCCCCCATTCTGGAATTATAGCTAAACTCACTAAACTAGGTATAAATCCCTATGTCACAAGATGGGTTGCCAACTGGCTCACTGACAGAACCCACACTGTAAAAGTTGCAGACTCCAAATCTGACTTCAAACCAGGGACAAGTGGAATACCACACGGTTCAGTCCTGGGACCTCTCCTGTTGGTATCTACTTCTCTGAAGTACAGGCTAACACAGAAGGCCTCTGGCTAACAAAGTTCACAGATGACTGCAAACTAGAAGCCATAGTCGAGTCCCCAAATGATGTGGACATCCTACAGAAGGGCCTCACTGAGACAGATGCCTGGTGTCAGAGGCATGGCCTCAAGCTCAATGCCAAAAAGTGCATTGTCATCCCCTTTGGTAAAAAACTCTGTACCCACGAAGTACCACACGAACGGCAGTCTACTTAACACCGAATGTGTGATAAGAGACCTTGGAACTCAGGTGGACAGTAGTCTCTCCTTTGATAATCACATCACCACAATAATCAGGAAATCCTTTTATGCGGCACACCTCATCACAAAAGGGTTCTCATCAAGGAAAAAAGAGGTCATTGTTCCCCTCTACTCGGCACTCATTAGACCCATTATAGAGTACAACGCCCCTTTTGGAATGTACCTCACAAGACATCTGCAGCAGCTGGAAAGGCCACAGAAGTACCTCACAAAAGAGAATTACTGGCCTCAAACAGATGCCCTACACTGACCGTCTCAAAAAACTCCAGCTTTACTCTGTAGCATATCACCTACTCCGAGGAGATCTCTGCTTAACATATAAAGCTATGTTAAACCCAGAGCTGTTGGACAAGCTACACCTAAGGAAATCCCAATCCCTCAGAGCTACACGCTCTAGGGACCTAAACCTTGTCACCACAATAAACAGGACATGCTGGAGGGATAGATTCCTGTCCCAGAGACTTCCTATACTCTGGAACAACCTACCCATCTATGTCAACCAAAGTTCATTAGCACTCTTCATGCAAAATCTTGATGAGTGGATGGGAAATAGGAAATACACCCCGGGGTTCACTTCTGTGGCTCTGCTCGACAGGGGCACGGGAAATTAACTTTCTTGGGTGGCGTAAGCCAGGGAACCTTGTTGGCTAGGCTTACTTAGGCCCTTGGGCTGATAGACTAGTACCTACCTATGAACCTATATCATAATGCTACCCTTCTTCTGCAAAAGGAAAGGTAAGTTCTTATAAACTCATGTCCTGTGCACCTTATGGTGACACAGTGAGCATAACTGCTTAATTTGGTTACACAGAAGGGAAACAATATATTTAATTGGAAAAAATAACAGGACATTTTTATGGATCATGTAATCTGTTTGTTTCTGAGAATAGAGTAAATAGTTGTAGCCAGGACACAAAAATCCTCACTTAAAAGTCATCCATCAGTGCAAACAGAAAGGGGGCATTTTAAGAGTACAGCTAATGGGTTGGCCTACATAACTCTAGTCTGTGCTGACAGGTGCCCTGCTTGATGACTTGGAATCCACATTTTAACAGTGGATCTTGCACACGACTTGACACTGTTAGCCATCAGAGAGAACAAAGACGGTACATGTAGCAGAATTACTTGTCAAAGTGACTCACAGTTTAGAAGACTCCCCTGATCAACAGTTTCCTTGTGAAGTTAATTCTTATTCTAATATGATTGAATTTGTACACTTATTCTATTAACCATGTGTAAGGTCTTATTATGTCTTCTGCTGTATACTGTATTTTAACATATTGTTTGAAAATTCTCTGTATACTGTATTTTAACATTGTGTAAAATTTTACTTACTGTGGAGCTTTTCTCCCTGGGCCTCCACTGAAAATGGACCTGTGTCTAGTCGGACCATCCTGGTTAACAAATGTAAAATAAAATAAAATAAATAAGTATAATACATTTCAATTCTGTGTAACCCCCTCTGGTTTTGGAGGGACTGAAATGTCAGTTACATTAGAAATACCTGAGCAGCAGCAGTTGTTCTTGTGTGGGAATGGCTTACACCATCATAGTAAGCACAGCACTGACTGAGGCAAATATATCCTCAAAGTCTCACTGTAAAGATAAAAAGTACTCAAGGTGCATAGTAAGGAGAACCATAGCCAAGGAGAAAAAAAAAACAGCAAGAAAAGATCAAAAGGTACAGGCTGAACTATCAAAGAGTAATCAAAGAAATCAAAATCACACCTGAAATCAGATAAATGAATAACGTGCAAGAAGACAATAACAGAATATTGAGCCATAGTTAAGGAGTAACATTATGAAGCCAAAATAGTAATGAGAGCCTTATAGGAAGCTGCACTTAAGTCATTAATTACATCTCAGTGACAAAATAATGCACGAAGGCTACAATTCAGTGCCCAGAGGAATATAACCTGACTTCTGCAGCAAGAAAGGCTGGGAGTAAAGCACATTATGAAGACAAAAGGGTCATAAGGAGAGACTTACGAAAACTGCACACAAGCCATTATGGACATGCCACATGAATATCTCAATGACAAATTAGTGCATGAGTGTCACAATCAGTGCCCTAAAGGAATACAACCTGGCTTCTGCAGCAAGAAGAGATGTCAGGGGAAGCACAAGTGCTAATGCTGTCTGAATACCAGACGAAGCAAATGCTTATGACAAGCCCCCCCCCCCCCAAAAAAAAAGATGTGCACACTAATAAAAATGCATTTTTTTGAGTTTCTTAGAGACAGACTTTGCCACGTGAGAATAGCTGCCATCAGAATGGTAAGAAGCAAGGATATTCACTGACCTTTTCTATGCAGCGTTCCTCCACTAGGATAGGTCATTTCTGCTACATGACAACTTCTGACCTCAGGATGTCACCCACATTGAATACAGGAGGCACACAGGGGAAAGATCAGGCTTTGGACAACTGATATCAGTTGCAAAAGGGTGCTAGTGAAAGGTTGGGTAAAAACATACTTGAAAAGGTTTTAAAGTGGTAACAAATTATTAAAAGGAAACAAGGGGTTAAGTATTTCACAAACAATAAAAATAATACACAATAATTTATGTGATGTGCACGTAAAAGTGAGAAAATGAAACTTCAGAAGTACCCACTCTGAACAAATGAAGCACCAGCCCCAGATACAGATTTATGTTCCCTTTATAATGGAAACGCATTTTTAAGCACTCCTTCAAGCTGGATTACTACAATCTAAGACTCTCCCACAAGAAAACTCCCTTGATAACCATTACCTAAAACCAATATGTTACCTGAAAGTAATCTACTACCATGTGATTTACTATGCTGACTGCAAGTATCTGTCAGCTACCTAATGATTCGGACTATCTCATAGTTGCCAATGTTTTTTTTCTTCTTTGTAGCCTGTGACTAGGATACACCTAATAAAAAGGCAACCTAATATGCAGCAATCAAAGAAAGATGATGCACTTTTTAAGTTTTCAGTATCTAGTGAAAACAGATGCTTTCTCAGACACATCACTTGCTGACTTCGGCTTACATAAATAGACTAGTGTCCTTCAGAAACTACAAAAAATAACTGCAGTACAAGGCATTTCTATAAGGGAAATCAAAAATCTCTGAGGTAAAAAAAAAAAAACTAATCCTTAATGTTTCATACAGAGCATCAGCAGTTCTGATCATGCACAGTTACAGCACACTACTTTACTGCTTTATTTATTAAAATTAAAATTGTGACAAAGCAAATGGAAAGTAAAGAATGTTTCACTGTCGTGATATAGCATCCTCAGAAATGCTTTTATAAATGACCGTGACATCCTCTACTGATCTGTATGGGACTGTAAGAGACTAGTTCCACAAAAGGAAACGCAGAGTCTACTGCCATGAAAATTCTTACAAAGTAGCTCATTAAATTAATACAACTCAGAAACATATTAATAGCTATTAGCCATCAATGTTACAAGTATGATAAAAAAATACTACATTTCTGACATTTTAATGGAAGAACAGTGAAAAACTGTTTACATAAATTTATAGGCTTTTAATGCTCAGAACAGAAAAAAGCAGAGTTAAGAGTTTATAACAAAATAACATTACATTTCTATACACAACTTTTTTGTCATTGAATGCGGTTGTACAAAAATGCATCCTGTAATTTAATGAGGCCTGAAGTCCTACACTTGCGTCGCAAGAAGAATGTGTCCAATTAATCAGTTATGTCTAAATATAATGGCAGCAAAAGTAGGTCTCACTGTAATTCTTTGTTTGTCATGTTGAGAGCATATCTGGCACTGAATGCCTCCCAGCGTCTGTACAACTCTTATTCAACTGCAGGAGTGTTTGAGATGGTCCACATCTTTGTTTCTGTGATGATTCCATTCACTAATCTTGACTCCTAGAAAACAAAGATATGTTGAAGAAACTCTTAGAATGCTGCTGTCAATATGTTTTTTTTTTTTTTTTATCATGGATATATCAAATAAAGACACTTAAAAGAGAGAGAACTTGAGTAACCCAAAGACACCTATACTTATTTTACCTTACCTCAACAACACTTCAAAATTTTGCATTATACCTCAAATTAGAAGCTGTTGCTGGGATGGTAGCTGTTTGATTTCTATGAAAGTGTACACTATGGTGCAGGAAAGTTTCTTAGAATGTACCACAATGACTACATGAAAGTGTTTTACTGCAGTTGCTGTCTTTTCCTTCCCTAGTTTTGTCATGTCTTTTGCGAACTGACCAAATAAGACATTTTATTTATTTTTATTTTATTTGACATTTGTTAACTGGGTTAGTCTGACTGGGCAGAGACCTTTTTCAGCAGAGACTCTAGGAGAAAAGCTCCAATCTTACATTACTTAAACATAATTAACATATAGACAGTTGTTGCAAAAGAGAAAAAAAAACAATGAATAACTAACATTATCTGTACATAACTAGTTCAGATAAACTAACATTATCTGTACATAACTAGTTCAGATAAACTAACATTATCTGTACATAACTAGTTCAAGCCGCGGTGGTACAGCAATAGCTTTGTTACCTCACAGCAAGAGGTTCTCCTGTTCGATTCTTGGCTGAAGTGCCTTCTGTGTGGAGTCTGCATGTCCTCCCCGTGGTCGAGGGGCCTCCGAAAGACATGCGTGAATGGGCGTGCCTTTGCTGAAGGTTGGGCGTTTGGCTGGCAACTCTGCACCATAAAAACCTACTGCCAATCATTAGCGGACCGGAGTTCCGCTGTGGCGACCCCTAACCTGGAAAAGCCGAAAAGACAAAACAAACAATCTGTACATAACTAGTTCAGTTTTTACATAAAAAACACATTCTGTCATAAGATGATAAAGTATACGTAACAGAGATTTATCATCAGAGATAAAGACAGGATAATGGGCTTATACATAAATGTTGTAGAAAAAAAGAAGACTGCACAGTTTGAGTACATTTGTAAGAAAGTTGTAGCAAGAGTAAGAGGAATAATGAGCTAGTACAAAACTTTAGAGTATATAGTTGAAGAGCACCAAGGTATATGATTGTAGCTAGTATAGAGTAGACATAAAAAACAGAGGGAAAAGTAAATGGAGCAAGAGAACAGGTAGGGAGCCAGTGACTGGGACAAGTATGGTAATATCTGAGAGGGCAGTAGTCTATGGTAGAGGAAGGTAGTTTATGTTGAAATGGCATCATCTAATATTTTTCTCTTTTTCAATCTTGGTTTTGGGCACCAGCAGTGTCAAGACCATCAGTCAGACCTTGTGAGTCTCCCTTCTCCATCTGGTCTACATGTTTTATCTTACTTCCCTCTGAGACTGGGGCCAACTCCAGGGAGGGGAGTAAACCCAGGACTTAACATCTTACATTTCATGAGTCAGCAGGGTACAACAATTTAACAACTTCTGTAACTTTGGTATGCTTCTCCTACAGAACTCTACCTGTTGCTCAATAAGAGTGTTGTAATACCTTTGTCGTGTTCAAGAACAATGGATACTTCCACACATATATGATGCTTAGCTGAAGTATAAGCACTTATTAGTTGGGTTTGTCCTCTGAAGCTCCTCTATACAAGGAATGCAATTCTAGGCCTTCCTACAGAGGTACACTCTTACAGCTGGAATTACCAAACTCTCCCCCTTCAAGAAAGGGTGAACTTGTACTGACCACTCATTTACATCCCACTCTGGCTTTTTCAGCTCCAGGGACCAGAATGCTAAATGAATATAGGTTATCTGGACCACAATCAAGACTTTTTTACAATGTAATGTCCAGCCTGTATTATTTCTTTCTTAAATTTCTTTGGAAATGGCTGGATTTTACCTAAGCATGCTTCAGGATAGCAACTATTACTGTTGCTAACATTGTTGAAGCATCACAGCTGTATTAGTGCCTTTATCTATCTTCTTCTTCTTCTTTCGGCTTTTCCCGGTTAGGGGTCACCACAGCGGATCACCTTGTCCACTCATGATTGGCAGTGGAGTTTTACGGTGTCGAGTTGCCAGCCTGGCGCCCAACCTTCCACAGAAGGAACACACATGCACACACTCACACCTAGGGCCAATTTAGTGTGTCCAATCAACCTACAGCATGTCTTTGGAATGTGGGAGGAAACCCACGTGACCACAGGGAGGGCATGCAGACCCCGCACAGAAGGCACCCCACCTGAGGATCGAACCATAGAACCTCTTGCTGTGAGGCGGCAACGCTAACCGCTGCACCACCGTGGCCACCCAGTGCCTTTATCTATACCACTAGTTAATTTTACCACCTGTTCTCTGAATCAAGACTCTTACTACAACATTAGAAACTACAAATACCCAAATATGTCCATGACTCACTGTGTTTTGACTGGTTACAACATGGCTACTGCTCTTTTTTCATTTGAAAGTGGATAGAAATTAAACAGTAGCAGAATCCGCTTTTAATTATTAAATAGGTTCTGTCTATTGTAATATGTCCTGAGTAGGTTTGCCCACTTCCAGAGAATCAGGCTTTGCTTGCTTGAGTATTTGTAACATCCTCAAAAGTCTGTACATACAGTTGTTGCTCTTCTGTTCTTAAAAGTACAATAAACACCGTTTTAATACTTAACTAGGAACTTTGGCCAAAATTAAACCTTAAACTACCTGCAAACAGGCAGCACAATCAAGTAATCAAGTTTCACAGCAGATGGAAAAAGTAGAAACAGCATCTGCCAATACTGTTTTTGTGTGGCCCTCAAACTGATAGTGGTACAGCATGAGCCAAGTAACAGCTTGCTCAAGAGGAATTTTTATGACTGATAAAAACATGGCTGGACCACAAACAACAGTGGTCAAAATGCTACAAACAGCGATACAGGAATTCTTTCTGAAGACAGACAGATATCTCAGTAGTACATAATTAAAGACATGATTGCCAAGAGTTTATCACTTACTAAAATCAAAATGCACAATGCTGATATTCTAGCTTAAAGACAAAAAACTGAAATGTTAGCATCTATGAGGAATGGCTTAAAACAACTGATGAAAATGTTAACCTGAAAGTTAAGACAGAGACCTTGGAAAATTAACAGGATGATGCCAACACAAGGATAGTCAGCACAATGGATAAACTTAACAGTCTTTTAATTTATTTAACATGAGATTACTGAACAGTTGGTTAATCAAACAGGTACAAAGAGGAGGGACATTTTACAGGCTTTTTATTACATCTACTCATTCATCTGGTCAAAAAGATGAATCTTTCATACTTACAGTTCATACACTGGTGCTGAAGCATGAAAACAGATTCTGAGTGCCACAAGGATGATTAAGTGAATGCATTATACAGGTTCAGACATGTAGTTACATTTCCCAGAGCCAAACAGTATGAGGTGTGATCTAATATCAGACATATGAAAGCTGCCACGCTTGGTCTTGCACTACATTACACTTACAACTTGACAACAGATGGCTAAATCATTCCAAGAATCCAGGGTCCGGAGTTATTTTAAGGCTTTCTAGCACTGTTGAAGGGAATGGTGTCAGCAGTGTGCAGGCTGCAGAGCTATCCGCAGGTGGTGTTTAGCAACAAAGAATCACTTCAGTAGCAAACACTACATTCACCATCCCTACTGTTTTGATTCTAAGTTGCACCATTTGTAGATTCAGCATTAACATGCTATTTTTCCAATGTTCAACTTGGGTGGAGATTTCAAACGTTTGCTTCTTAAAAGTATATTTTTGAGATTCTATAAATCCCATAACCCGTATAATAAGAATAAGTAATGGAAATATAGCTCTGAAGTATGCACAGACCTATAAAAGAAGGTCAGTTCTCAGAAACAAATATTCCTTCCAAGGATTACAGCCCACACCTACAATGCTATAAACAGAGAAGTTATGTACTCACCATAATGTTTCATGTGAGTTGTTCATCTCGCCTTCATTCTTACTGATGGGTTCTGAGCCGATCCTCAGCTCCGACTCAGCCAAATGCAAAAGCTCGAGGTCTTCAACCAGCTCATGGCCTACTCCCTATCCCACTTGTGATTCCCTCAGATCTTGTTTGCTGCCAACTAAGGCAACTAGCCAATGTCAAAAAAGACAAAAGCAAAGGATATACCCGTTAAGGACAAATACAAACATGACTTGTTTCAAATTCTCGGTTCCCAAGCAAACTGGATGGGGGTTGGAGGGTGGGACGTAAGAACGAAGGCGAGAAGAACTCACATGGAACGTTATGGTGAGTACATAACTTCTCTATGTGAAGTTGTTCTATCTTGCCTTCATTCTTACTGATGAGTTAGCATCCTAATCACCATCTTTCTTGGTTGACTCACGGGAGTATATTCCTCAGGACAGTGGAACCAAAGGAGGCCTTGTCCCTGGAGGCCCTATATACTTTGTAATGAGTGATGAAAGCTTGAGGCCTAGCCCACGTGGCTGCTGCACAAATGGAGTCTATAGGAAGTTTGGCCAAAAAGGCTGAAGATGCAGATACAGCCCTAGTTGAGTAGGCTTTTACCTTCTGATGTAATGGGGTATGGACAGAACTGTATGTAAAAGAGATGCAATCTGATAACCATTTTGATAAGGTAGTTTTTACTACTGGAGCACCATTCTTTGAATCTGAACATGAAACAAAGAGCTGTTCTGATTTTCTAATGTCCTTGGTCCTGTGTAAACAGAATCGAAGCTGCCTATGGACATCAAGCTTGTGTAGCATGTGTTCCATCTTATTAGTATATTTAGGGAAAAAAACAGGTAATTCTAGTCTGATTGAGGTTTGTCTCTGAACAAACCTTAGGTAAAAATGATGGGTTGTGAAACTTTGTCATTATGAAAAATCAAATATGGGGGTTTAATGGACAAGGTCAGTAACTCTGAAACCCTTCGAGCAGAAGTAATAGCTACTAGAAATATGGTTTTCCAAGACAGATATTTCAGGTCACACGTTGAGGCTAGTTCAAATGGGGGTAGGAGGATGCATGACAGAACAAAATTTAAGTTTCATGGTGTCACTGAAGATTTAATGGGTGGTCTCAAATGAACAGTACCCTTGAGAAAGGCTTTAGAAAGTCTATGTGACATGATGTTATACCCCTGATCACGAAGATGAAAGTTAGAAATTGCTGCCAAATGAACCCTAATGGTTGCTGCAACTGCCCCTTCATTGAAAAGTTTGGTCAAAACTGTAAAAAGGATGAAATAGGAGCCAGATATGGGCCAACATTGTTTTGAAACACCCAAATAGAAAACCTTTTCCATTTACTAAGGTACAACTTCCTGGTAGATGATTTATGAGAGGATGTTAGAATGTACTGAGTTGCAGCTGAGAAGTTCTGAAACCTATTTATTTATTTTTTTTATTTTACATTTGTTGACCGGGTTAGTCTAACTGGATACATGCCCATTTTCAGTAGAGGCCTGGGGAGAAACGCTCCAAAATTAAACTAATGTAACAGGAATAAAGAAGCATAAAACTAAAACGTTACATACAATATTGCTGTAGGCTAACATAGTAGAAACTAGCATAAAAAAATGTGTGCAGGTTTTAGCAATACAGTAGTTCTAGAAGCAGATATCTGTGGTTTAGAGGTTGACATTTGACTTGCAGAAGAGTAGGGAAGAAACGAAAGATTCAAGCTAATTATCGAAAGATTCAAGCTATTCTTGAAATTGGAGCAACCAAGCTGTCAAATTGAGAGAGTAAAGTGTGGGATGAAGAGCCCCTGATGAATGAATCAGAAGATCTGGAACTGGGTCCAGAATCCAAGGTTCTTCCAACAGATGAGGATGTAGAAAGGGGAACCAAATTTGACGAGGTCAGTAAGGGGCTATTAAAATGATGGCCCTTCCCACAGCCTTGGCTTTCTGTAAAACTTTGGGTATCAGTGGAAAGGAACGAAAGGATGGAAAGGCATAAAGGAGACCAGAGGGCCAATTGTGTAGAAGTGCGTCCCTTGGGGAATCTTCTCTAGGGGAGATTTGGGCAAAATAGCTGCTGCATTTCGTATTTGCTGGAGTTGCAGAGAGATCACAGCAAGCCTGGCCCCATCTGCAGAATATCCTTTCTGATACTTCTTTATTCAGGGACCATTTGTGAGGCAATAGAAGTACCCTGCTCAGTTTGTCTGCTATCAAATTGGACTTTCCTAGGATGTGCATTTCTACCAGAAAGCACTAGGTGGAAATTGCTCACTGCCATACTCTCAGGGCCTCCCAACATAGGGAATAAGATCTGGCTCCTCCTTGTTTATGTACCAGACCATTGACATATTGTCCATCTGAATTGAATAGTCCCTATAGGGACAGAGTCTTGAAAGGACTGCAACACCAGAAGTACCACCCTCATCTCTAGGACACTGATATGCAGATGAAAGTACAGTTTTGTACCTACCATAAATGTAGATGTCCAATAGGTATGCATCTGCAGTCCTAACAAATGGGTTGTCCTGCCTCAGGCAGCCCTTCGGTCGGCCGGATTCCAAAGTCTGGGTCTGGCCTCGGCTGATGTCGCACTTCACCCGACGTCATAGCTGCTAGGGTATAAAGGCATCAGCCAACGCCATTTTCCTCAGTGTTTCTTGCCCCAGATGCCAGGTGCCCTCTAGGAAGGCTAAATTTGGATAAATGCAGATAATTCCAAACAGTAGAAAGCAAAATATATATATACATATATACATACAAACAAATACACCATAATAGATTCCCCCAGCTAGCTAAAAGAGGGGTAAGTACCCTAGGAATACCACAGAGGGAAGGGGGTGGGTAATCCTGACTGCAGATGCATACCTATCGGACATCTACATTTATGGTAGGTACAAAACTGTACTATGTCCTTCAAGGATGCATCTGCAGTCCTAACAAATGGGTAGAATACCATAGCTAATCTGGGGGAGGAGGCACTAAGATAATGATGGTGTAGTTAGGATCCCTTGTAAAACAGCAGTTGCAAAACCTGCTCGGGATCTGGAGTATAAAGGAAGATTATAATGCTTGGCAAATGTATGCACGGAGCTCCAAGTAGCAGCTTCTAGAATGTCTTTGGTAGCCACTCCTCGTATGAAAGCTGTAGTGGTGGCTGTAGCTCTTGTGGAGTGAGGCCTGATATTTTCAGGAGTTGTCTTTCCATGAAATGAGTAGCAGAATTGAATGCAATTTCCTATCCATTTTGAAATTGTCTGTTTTGAAATTGCTTTTCCTTGCACTCCTGTTGCATATGCTACCAGAAGCTGGTCAGTTTTTCTGCTGTTCTTGGTTCTGTCCAGATAGTAGCGCAGTTGTCTGTGTACATCCAAGGTGTGTAGTAGTTTTTCCCCCCTGTTCTGTGGGTTGGGGAAGAATGTAGGTAAATGTATGGCTTGGTTCAAGGATACCCTGGATACCACCTTTGGCATAAAAGTAGGACTGGTTCTCAGAGACACTCTATCCTGATGGAAGATAAGGAAAGGCTGCACTGCCATTAATGCCTGTAACTCAGATACCCTTCTTGCTGAAGTGATTGCTAGCAGGAAAGCAGTTTTCCAAGATAAGAACTGTAAGTCTGCTGTTGCTGCTGGTTCAAAAGGGGGAAGTGTTAACTTTTCTAGCACAAAATTGAGATCCCATGCAGGTAAAGGTGGTTTTCTTGGAGGCTTTACATTTTTGATCCCTCTCAAAAATTGTCTGAGGAGAGGATGAGAGAAGACCGGAGGATCCATGTTGTACTCTGCTGAAATTGCTGATGCATGTATCTTAATGGAAGAATAGGACAGGCCATTGTGGAACAGTTCTGCTAAGTATTCCAGGATGTGTGCTAGGTTTGCTAGTGTGACATTTTCCCCCTTTTTTGCACTCAAAATGAGGAATCTTTTCCATTTGGCTGAATATGTTTTCCTTGTGGAAGGTCTGCGAGCCTCCAGGATAATGTCCTTGACCCTCTGAGATAAATCAAGTTGGTTTTGTTTTATGCAATTTTCCAAGCAGTTAGCTGTAGTGTTTTTAAGTTTGGATGCAGGGTCTTGTAATTGTTCTGCGTTAGAAGTAAAGGACATAGAGGTAGATGTCATGAATGCGTCTGAGACATGCTTCTCAGTAGCGGGTACCAATGTTGCCTTGGCCAGTCTGGAGCTATCAGAATTACCTTTGGCTGTTCCTCTCTGATCTTCAGTAGAACTTTGAACATCAAAGGAAGAGGTGGAAAGGCATATACTGTCAGGTCCTTCCAGCTGAAAGAAAGGGAGTCCACCCTCCAGGCAAGTGGGTGGTATACTCTTGAGCAAAATTTCTTCAGTTGGTGGTTGTGTGGGGAGGCAAACAGGTCTATCTCTGGCCTTCCCCATTTCTTTGTTATGGTTTTGAAAATATCCGGATGCAGCATCCATTCATGAGCATCCGTGGTAGTCCTGCTTAAGCTGTCTGCTAGTGAATTCTCTTTTCCTGGTACAAATCTGGCCTGCAGTTGGATGTTGAGATTCAGGGCCAAGTTCCACAGGTCCATTGCCGTCCGGCATAGAGGGTATGAATGTGTGCCTCCCTGTTTGTTGATGTACCACATGACTGTGGTATTGTCCGTCCTTATCAGCAGGTGTCCTTGCTGGATGAATGGTCTGAATGCCTCGATTGCATGTTTCACTGCCAGCATCTCCTTTAGATTTATGTGTAGATTCAGCTGGTCTTGTGACCATAGGCCTTGGATGCACTTGTCTTCCATGTGTGCCCCCCAGCCTAGGTCTGAGGCGTCCGTGGTGATGGTCTGTCTTGGATGTGGTTTGTGGAAAGGCAGTCCTCTGTTTATCTGACAGGCCTGGGCCCACCACAGGAATTCTTTTTTCAGGCACAGAATGATTGGTATCTGGGCTTCTAGACTGTGTCTGTGTTGAGACCATACATTCTTTAGGTACCATTGTAACTTTCTCATATGCAGCCTGGCATGTGGGATCAATATTATGCAGGATGCCATGTAACCCAGGGCCTGCAGGACTTTCCTTGCAGTAAGCTGAGTTTGTCTTGTTAAGACCATGAAATAGACTGGTAGTTGCTTTTGTTTCTCCTCTGTGAGAAAAGCCATCTGAGTTATTGTGTCCAGTTCTGCACCCAAAAATGTTATCCTTTGGGATGGCACTAGTCTTGATTTTTGTATGTTGACTGTGTATCCCAAGGCTTGCAGCAGTTGTATGACATTGGCCAAATCCTTTATTAATTTTGTCTTGTTGTCCGCTTGTATTAGGCAGTCGTCCAGGTATGGGTAGATTTGAATTCCCTGAAGCCTGCAATGAGCAATAACTGATGCCAGGCATTTCGTGAATACTCTGGGCGCAGTAGATAAGCCAAAGGGCAATGCTGAGAATTGATAATGCTCTGATCCTGCAAGAAATCTGAGGTGTCTTCTGCAATCTGGTCGTATAGGGATGTGCAGGTATGCCTCCTTGAGATCTAGAGTCACCAGCCAAGACTCCCTGCCCAACATGGGAAGAAGTTGCTGTAGGGTCAGCATTTTGAATTTCGGAACAATGAGGTATGTGTTCAGTGCGGACAAATCGAGAATAGGCCTCCATTGATTTTCTTTTCTTGGTACAAGGAATAGCCTGGAGTAAAATCCTTGGCCTTGTTCCATAGATGGTACCTTTTCTATTGCTCTCATCCTTAGTAAACTGCTGATTTGTTTTAGAGCCTCTGATGTCTGGCTTGGTGGAAGGTTTGGCATTCCTCTCTTTTTTGGTAGAGTGTGGAAGTGAAACCTGTAGCCCTTGTCTATTGTTTGTAAAGTCCATTTGTCGCCTGTAATACAATGCCAGTTTCTTGAGAATAAGGCTAGCTTTCCGCCCAAGGGTGCTTCCAGTTGTTCCCTGGTAGGCGGAATCAGAGCCAAGTCATTGTGTTTGTCCTGTAGAAGTGGTTGCAGTCGCATCTGTGGCGGCACTTCTTTGGTTGGCAGGTTGCCACTGACGACCCCTGTAGGCACCCCTAGACTGACCTCTGCCTCTTGGGCGTCTATTTCTGCCTCTCTGTGGTCTGGAGGTGTCTGGAAAGGACCAATTCTTTGAAGGCCAATTTCTGCTAAACCTTGGAGGTTGGACCTGCAAAAAATCCTTGACTGTTTGGACAGATTTTGCTTTCTCTTCCACTTTCTTTAGAACCTCCTGTGCAGGGGAGCCAAACAAACTTCGCTTCTCCATAGGGGCATCCAGGAGCTTAGACTTAACATGGTCTGGTAAGGATTGTTCTTTTAACCAGGCATGCCTTCGAATCAGTGCTCCAGTCATAGCTGATCTAAATGAAGCCTCCAGTGCATCATAGCCACATTTTAAGAAATGATTACTGACCTGCTGAGAATTGTGTACCAAATTCTGAAGGGACTTACGGTCTAAAGGTTCTGGAGAGGCCAGCTTTTTATTCAGTTGATCTAACAAAAATTCCTGGTACTGAATCATGTGAAACTGACAGTTTAAAGCCCTGGCAGAAAGAGTAGCAGATGTATAAACCTGTTTTACCCCATCTCTCTAATGCTCTAGATTCTCTTTCAGATGGTAGTGCGTTTTTGGCAGAGGCAGCTGCAACACCTTTAGGGCCCTGAGAAATGGTTTCTGGGTCTGCAGCATGAGCTTTATACAAGTGGTAGTGAGAATCCGGGACCCTGTAGTATCTGTCAGGCTTTGCAGGGGCCGGGGGAAGAGAATCAGGGGCAGTACTGGCATCATTGTATGCATCATCAACAACTGAAAGTACAGGTGGAATGGCTAAAGACCTATGCTGTGGTAAGTGTAAAAACGTCCTTAGCCTTTTCCTGGAATCAAAAAAATCCTGACCCTGCCATTGGAAGTGTTCCCTCATAGAGTGTAGGGTTTCCCCAAAAGAAAATTCCTCTGGAGGTGAGGCAGAAGGAATGGAGTCTTCTGCATCAGAATCCTCATAAGGTGAGTACGGGCCTTCCTGATGGTCCGATACATCTGAACCATCCGAGGAGTAGTCAGAGGACAGAGGTTCAGGGGGTTCAGTCCTAGGCCTCTTATCAGGAGGGGGTTGTGAGGCCCTATCTGGGTGAGGATGGGATCCCCTGATCAAAGAAATAAGGTCCTCAGCAAGGCTGAGAATGTGGGAACTAGAGGTAGGCCTGTGAGAGGGAGCTTTTGAAGGTAAGGCCTTGGAAAGTTTGGCTGCTTTAGCCCTGGAAAAGGCCTTGATAGACATAGAAGCAGGGGGTCTAGCTGCCCCACGTGCAGGAGTAGAGATGTCCAACGGAATAGTGTCAGCCAACTCTTGTGTGCCTGCTTCAGCAGGAATTTCTGTAGCCGACTCAGCCATGGCCTGTGTGGCCTCGGTAATCGGAGGCATGCTTTCGGGAGAAGGGAGAACCGAGGTCTCGGTTTCAGCCGAAACCGAGACACTCGCGGTAGGCCTAACCGTGGTTTCAGCCGAAACCACGGGCCGCGAGTGTCGGTCCTTTTCTTTGCATTTTTTAGCTAAATGTGTAGTTGGAGTCTCCGACGGCATTTTATATGCAAAAGTGGAGCCAAAAAACTCTTCAGCAAACTCCAACCGACGTCTAAGAGTCCGTCGGTTGAAGGAAGCACAGGCTAAACAGGCTGATACGTCGTGGTCTGGGCCTAAGCAAGGAAGGCAATAAGAGTGGAAATCCTTATGAGGTATTTGTTTCCCACAAGTTAGCAATTATTTACTTTGTCTGACATCGGCTGAGGCAAGAAAGAGTCCCCAACGGGGTGCTTAGCTTTTTAGAAGTCTTCGGTAAGCTGAAATCTCTGGATCTGACCGACCGGCACATGCGAACAGCTTCTGCTTCGGGCACCGCGCGGCAAGAAAGACTAAGGAAAATGGCGTCGGCTGATGCCTTTATACCCTAGCAGCTATGACGTCGGGTGAAGTGCGACATCAGACGAGGCCAGACCCAGACTTTGGAATCCGGCCGACCGAAGGGCTGCCTGAGGCAGGACAACCCATTTGTTAGGACTGCAGATGCATCCTTGAAGGACATCCTTGTATTCCTTCCATGTAGCTTGGGCTGTTCTTCCCTGATATTGCCCCTCCAGCCTATCAGGGAAGCATCCATGGTCACCATGGCAACAGGAGTGGATACAACAAAAGGACGACCCATTGTTAATTGATGAGATGTCAGCCACCACAGAAGGTCCTTCTTGCATGAGTTTGTTATTATGATTTGGTGTGACATTGGAAGTTCTTGAAAGGACCATTGCGTGAACAGAAGCCATTGTAGTATATGCATATGCATTCAACCTAGAGGAAAGGCAATGATCGCTGCAGCCACTGTCCCCAACAATTTGAGCACCAGTGAAGCTGTTGCTTTTTCTTTTGAGAAAAGGTTCAGGATCTGTTTTAGTAGAGCACAAACCCTTTCTGGTGGAAGTTTTACAGTCATGGTAATGGTGTCTATATCTGCTCCTATAAAGATGGTATGTTGCGATGTCGACAATGCAGATTTTTCTGAATTTGTTGTAATCCCCAACTGACTGTAGATGTTCAAAGTTGCGTCCCTTGCTTGTATGAGTTGATGACTGGTGGTAGCAGGAAGGAGCCAGTCGTCTAAGTATGGAAACACCTGGAATCCTAAATGTCTCAGGTGAGCGGTGACTACTGCCATGCATTTGGTGAACACTATGTGTACTGTAGTGAGACCAAAGGGCACAGCTCAAAACTGGTAGTGACTGGTCCCCAGCCGAAAGCGCAGATGATCTCTGGATGGTCTGGCCATTTTGATGTGGTAGTACGCATCCTGGAGATCTATCGAGCACATCCAATTGTCTTTTCCTAGAAAGGGAAGTATCGACTGTAGTGTGACCATTTGTTTTCTTGACAGACTTGTTTAGTCTGCTATGATCCAAAATGGGTCTCCAGTATCCTGTTTTTTTGGGACTAGAAAGAACCTTGAGTAAGTTCTGGATCCTCTCTGGTCTGCCTGGACTGGTTGGGTGACTCTTTTTCTAGCAACCTTTGAATTTCTATGGTTGCCTGTTCCCTGTGACTGGGTGGAACATCCAGTATTTTTCTGATAAGGGGTGGTGGGGTGGCAAAGGGAATGGAGTATCCTCTGGATATGATGCTTTGTACCGAGCAGTCTTTTGTTATTTTTAGCCAGGCGTTTGGGTAAAAAAATGTGTCCCCTGACTGCCTCCAGAAATGGACAGGTGGGCCTCCTTTCAGGAGCGCTGATAGGGCTTCCCAAAGAACTGATCTCTGTTGCCCTGATTCTGCGGACCCCCTCTGCCACATGGACGGCGTCTTCCATTATTACCACCTCCCCTGCCTCTGGATGGGGGTTCACCATGACTGTCCTGAAAGGCTCCTTGAGTTTTATGGAACCACATCTTTACTCCCTTCTGACCTTTAGGATAAGGTCTGGTAGGTGTGGAAAAATGGACTCCGACGGCAGACAGAGTCTTTCTGTCTTGTTCACTCCTGATAGTTTCCTTCACTTTGGGTCCAAAAAGGGACGAGCCATCAATAGGGGTGTTAACAAAGAATGACTTGAAGGCCTCTGCAAAGGAACATAAGCGCATCCAGGAATGTCTCCTAAGAGCAATTCCTGTACCTGCTGCTCTGCTCATTCCATCAGCTGCATACGAGACCAGAAGCATGGAAGAGTTAACAAGGGAAATGAGGGTAGGAAGCTTGGAAATTACTTTATCTGATACCCCCACAGCTACTGAACCCTGCAGAGTATCCCCCAGGTCCTTTAGGAGATCTCTCTGCAATCTAGTAAAATGCGTGAGATAGTTCAGCAATCGGAGGGCAAAGGCTGCTGAACTAAACATGCACTTTCCATATCTGTCCATGATCCTAGAATCCTTATTAGGAGGATGGACAGACGCAGAAGTTTGTGACAATTCCTTCTTGGTGGCTGCAGCCACCACCATGGCATCAACGGGTACTCCTTTGGTTGGAAAGGCCTTGTCCTGGGGGAAATTATAAATTTAATAGGCCTCCAAGGGACAGATTCCATGGTATCCAGGGATTTCCACGCCTTTTGATAGACCAGTTCTATCTGCTCATCAAAAGGCAGAGACACCAAAGTGGTGGAGGGTTGAGACCTGAAAGCCTTCAGGAGGACTGACTCATCATCAGTAGGGTTAACGGGCTTCCAGCCACCCCTCTGTTTAAGAATTTCCAAGATACCTACGAAGGAGATATCCTCTGAGGGGGACCGTGGGGATCCTTCTGACTCATCTAAGTCAGTGTCTGAATTGACGGATTCCTGTGGGGAATCCAGATGCTTCCTCTTGTATAACCTCTTCCTGGGAACCTCATCAGAGGCTTCTGGTGAGGTTTCAGAAGAGCAGTGTTTGCCCAATGGGGGATCCTGAGGCTCTGGGTCTCTACGCTTTTGTGAGATCTGTGAAGCAGAGACAGACACATGTGCTTTAGGGGAGGAGGTTACTTGCCCTGGTAATGTGGAGTCCCGAGGGGACAATACTCTCCTCATGGCATTGAAAGCCCCCCCCCCCCCAGCTCTGATGAGAATCTGAAGAATCTGAAGCCCCAAGGGTTGGCCCCGACAAAAGTTTGCAGCGCTGGTGTCTGTAGGAGTCTCTGCAACACACCATCCACATCCATGTCTGAAAGTCGTGAGGACCGAGAAGATGAGACTGAAGAGGCTACTGACTACAGTATGGGAGATTTCAAGGAAGTAGATACTGGCTCCAAAACCGGGGACTGGCTCCTGCCTACCAGAACAACTGTCGGCTCCAAAGATAGCGGCACCGAGGTCGATGTTTTTTCAATTCTTGGTTTAGTGGTCAATGGACTTTTCTTCGGCTCCGACGAGCCAGAGGATGTCTTGGAAGATTTTGACTGTTTGTCATGTGCACTGTCCTTAATCCAGTGATTCCTGAAAAGAGGATTTTACCAAACCTCTTGCTATGAGTTTGCTCTTTCTCTCATGCAGCACCCTAGAACTAAAGGAGTGGCATATTGAGCAGTCTTCCTGAAGGTGAACCTCAGCAAAACAGTAAATGCATTCAGAGTGTCCATCTGTGATGGACATCTTTTGCCATATTTTGGACACTTTTTAAATCCAGATTTGGACTTCTCTTTGTCCTGCTGAGACATAACGACCTACAAGAACTCACAATCCACAAATTTTCACAGAGAATAATTATATAACTATAGTAAGATAAAGATGCCCTAAAAAAACAACACAGGCTTAAGAAAGGAAAGAATTATCTTTTCAACTTGCTAGGCTATATCTAATGACACACTGAAGTAAACATATATAAATAGAAAGATAGAGCCTTCTAATTTAAGCAGGCTAGATTGCCACACACTAAAGGGAACAAAGCCCTAATAAACGTGGGCTTAAGCAGAAACGAAACTAGCATTCTAAATAACCAGGCTATATCAAAAACCACTCTAATGTGTGTTTGTGTGTACACACACACACACATATATATATATATATATATATATATATATATATATATATATATATATATATATAAATTCACACAATGGGAGGGAGAAAAAACAAGGCCTAATAACATGGCTGCGACGGAAATGCTGACAAGAAAACAAGTGCACGAGCACCTTGACTAACACTCCTAACTAAGTTAAAGAGTATGTAACTACAACCCTATGTCTAATACTAATTATAATGTAAGCAATAGAAGAAAAAATGTAAGTAATACTCAAATTTCACTGGCCAGAGCTGGTGAAACACTCGATCTGAGGGAATCACCGGTGCATCATGGGATAGGGATTAGGCCACGAGCTGGTTGAAGACCTCGAGCTTTTGCATTTGGCCGAGTCGGAGCAGAGGATCGGCTCCATACCCATCAATAAGAATGAAGGCAACATAGAACAACTTCACATTGTTAATTTTGGCATTATTATTAATCACATCACTTATATTACCAGATAAATAACCAGGGTCATGTCTAGTGATGGTACTTGTAAACTTGAACTCAAGCTAAAACGTGGAGCACTTCACTTTTGAGCTATACAACTCAAATTCCAACTTCTTGCCTAGTTTCCCAGTCTCATTTGCCTCCACTACTATACTTATCCACCATCAGATGTAGTCTACTGAAGCTTCCATTGTAAAAGTTTGAACGTTTGAGCCTGTCTTACTGAAGCTATGTAACAACACTTAACATATAAACTTTAACACTGTTCTGATCATATTTAAAGGATGGCATTTGAAACCAAGTCCTATGGCAAACCACTGCTTATGATTTTGCTGAAAACAAATTTATTTTTAATTAATACCATTACTAATATGCCCAGTTTCATACAAGTGTAGTTGGTAATACTTGTAAATATAAGGGCCCACATTCACCAACCACTTGAAGAGAGAACAAGTGATTTAACACAACTGCCTAGAATCCAAAAGGCTGCCAGCCTTGAAGATGGCACTGCTTGCCAATTCTGCACTGGGAAATGGTAATACTTACAAGCATAAGTCATTTTAGTTGCTCTTAGGGGAAGAGACTTCATACCTTCTCATTTGCAAATGCATACAAAACTGCCTGGGGAGGGGCCAAAGCTTCAAATAATATACCCCCTCCCGTGACTGCTTGGATGGCGGTCTCTGGTGACTGGTAACTGGCATACATAGGCAGGCAGGGCCCAGTTTACTGTGGGAGAGTGAACAGAAGCCACGCAGAGGCAAAATAACTAAAATAATCCTTTACCATGGTATGAAGAGAACTGTAACACAATAATAAAATGGTAGAATGTTACTGTTATTTCAAAGAAAAATGCAAAAAGTTATACTAAAACACAACTGAAAAAAAATGAGGGATAACATAGTTGAACTGTGCTAGCCTTTTTAGCATTAAGTGTAAAATGTAAAAGAAAATGTGTAAAATGGTACATAACTGCATCTACCAGTGGTAAAATATATTACAGCTAACAATGACTCTAATCTCTACTTCTATGTTATGCAAATTTATAGAGCAAATCTAGTGCTTGCCAGAAGATGCCGTATCAAGTCGCATGATAATGACAGTACCTTATTTAAAGGAAAACAATGGGATTCTAGTATTAAATGCTCAAGTTATCTGTCCTTTTTCACCCTATTTACTGTCCCTGCTATGAATAAACAACAACACAGCATTTAAAATATTTTAAATTGACTGTTTCAACTAGAAGAGTACCTTGCTGTACTGTGGTGGTTTCACTTTCAAAAAACATTTATCCTGCCCTGAAATGTCTCCAATCCATTAATGTAATTAAATCCACTGAATACAGGTAGTTTTCTGGCCAATTTCCTCCCAAAACTGACATCATCATGACCGTCCTAAAAAACGTCCCATGCAGTGATGTCACAGCTTCCCAGTCCTTCCCTCCCCATACACAAAGTAAAGGCTAGAAACAGTACACGAGTCAAGTTTCCTGCTGTGAGTGGTCAATCACAGTAGGTAACAGCTCAAATTACCCTTAGCACTTTGACAGCTAGGGAAGTTAGATGTGAAGGGGGATGGGAGATGAGTCAAAGTAGTACAATTCAGGCTTCACAAAAAACAGCAGTTTATCCATTCTAAAAAGAAGCAGCAGTAAAAAAAAAAAAGCACTTTGAAAGTCTGTTTGTGTTTTAAGTAGTCACTGATCAGCATTTTAAAAGTAACTGAAAGACAGCAGTGTATACATGTAAAATCGATGCAGTGACAGGAGCTTTAAGAAGAAAGAGATCTGCGAGATGTAACTTTTTACAGATGAGCACTGCATTGTGGGATACCTTGAGGCAGCCTAAACAATCAGAATTACTTCAAGATGCTAGACCCCATGTGGTCAGACTCAGAAATTTCATACAAAAATATTTAAAAACCTGTACATAGTCCTAGAGTGGTGTTAAAATGTAGGAAACACCAAACCATGATGAAATAAACATGTTTTTTGAGTTTGTGGGTGCAGTTCTCCTTTAACAGTACTTTGTTGCTACTCTTCTCTAAAAGGATGTAACTTCAAAAACAGGAACAGCACTTTTTAAACTCAAACAAAAGCTACGAGAAATTCTGTTTGGAAAACGTAAAGCTAGTAGAAGGAGTGACCATTAAGTAAAAAGGTAAAAGAAGTTACATGAGCTAGAACTAATGTGCAAAAATTGCATTTACTGCCTGTAAGGATTTCACAAATTCTGTGTTGACCTTGAAAACTGGATTCAGTAAGTGCACAGCACATATTTTAGCCAGACGCAGAGAACTTTTACTTACTTTATTATACAAATTATTTTCTGGCTATTCTCTGTCTTGAACGTTTATTTTCAACTTTGAATGCTTGTGGCTGACATTTATTAGTTTAAGGGTTTGTGCATTTTTACTTTAGTATCAAGCTGCATTTGCCCTTGGAAAGCAGACTATTCAGAGCCGACTGTTCGTATATGAACACTTAAAGGCTGGCTTATTTTCTGGATAAATCGTAACATGTTCCTACTTTGTTACTTTTGACTAACCTCTGGCAGTACACCTTACATAGTGCAGGAAAGCCACTATTTAATTCCCTCACACTGTGAAATATATTGTGTGACTGTGTTTGTGCACAAAATAATTCTGGTCAATGTTCAATTACTGTTGGTAAGGTTGCACCGAAAGGCATTGGGCTCAGTCTGAGGTGGGTGAAATCCTAGGCAGCCAGCAATTACAGTTCAGATCTTAAGTGTGGAGCTTATTGGGATGTGGTATGTGTTAACTCTCTTATCCAAGGCAGCTGTGCCCTCTGTATCTTAACTGGTCATAGTGGTGGGAATTAAACCCCATGTTACTATTTTGTGTCACATCAAATACTAACACAGCAGCAGTGTAAGAGTTTGAACCCAAGGCCCCTGATCTTTCCTCAATACCTGAGTGTTTTAAATTGGCTCCTGAAACTTACAGAGAGAAATTCAGAGAACATAAAATAAATGCAGATGACAGTGTAAGTGATTATGTAACAAAAATAAGCCACTTCTTAAATAGGTGGATGAATGGATGTCAAGTTACTACTTTTGAAATGCTGAGACCTATGTTAAGGAAAAAAACACTCTGCACTTTTCCAAGGACGCAACTGTTTGGTGAGTAGACCAGGAATGTAACACTTCTGAGAAAATGGGGAAAATGTTACCTCTGTCTAGCCATCTAGGCACAAATGCATAAAAAGGAGTTACCCAGAATCCCACATGGGTATAAGGGAACCCACTGGGGGGCACTCTAATCCTCCACAACATACTGCAAATGGGAAACTGACTCAGGTAAATTACAATGTAATGGATTAAAATGTTTCCAGTGTAACTGGATGGGGTAATTATGTCCATAGTGACATGTTAGGGAACAAAATCACATGAAAGAGCAAATAAAATAGCAACACACTAATAGGAGGTTGGCTTGAAATTGTAGATGCTTTAGCTTATCACAAGGGCCTGTACCATGTTCTGGTAGTGGGTACAGAGAGCACTGCTAAGAAGGGGTACTGCATCAGATATAACTATTAAGCCTGCAGTTGCTGGTCAGAAACATTACCTGCCCAGCAACTCAACTCTGGTTACAGCCATGGGAAGGACACCTTTTTATGTGCCATTGGCCAGGGCTGATTTTAAGTGGGAAATGGGAAATAAGGAGACAGGCAGTTGACAGTGTTTGATGATATCCCAGTGAATGTTCTAATAGGAAATTACTGTATTAACTGTTCCCTGTGTACATGCAGTTTCATGCAGCCAAGCATGGAAGCAATCACATAGGAAAGGTAACAGAAGAGAGACCCAGCCAGTGGCAACACGTCTGGTACAGGCTACTAATATAACTAAAAACTGCTGAAAGTGCGGACTGCACACAATAAGAGAACACTGGTAAAAGCAAACCACAACTTAGACCAGGTCTGATGAAGGCGGGTTATTTTAACTTGCTTACTTTTACCAGGAATTACTTGGATTGTGTTTTGCAACAATAAAGTTGTGGTTTGCTTTTACCAGTGTTCTCTTATTGTGTGCAGTCCGCACTTTCAGCAGTTTTTGGTCTCTTCGCATTTGTTTGTTGTACTAATATAACTACTTTGGAAGATAGCTAGAGAAGGAAGGCAAGAACTCAGTAGTACATATAATGTCAGAGTGAATGACAATTGTTAAAAAGGAATGTGTATACAGCATGACATTTTTTTTCTTTTAATGTATGTGTATGCAAGCCACTGTCCTACTTGTGATTTAATAAAGATATTCACTTAAAAAGAAAAAAAAAGTTAGGTGGTACCCATAAACCTGAACTAAAGCCAGAGCTGACAGAAAGTGCTGGGCTTTGTCTGGACTGAACTATTTCAGAGAAAGAAATGATTGACAACACAGTGTCTAAATCTGAGGCACAGTTGTGTGCTAGAAGGAAAATTGGGAATGGTTATTAACACAGAGTTACACACCAGGCATGGCATTCAGACCCCACTTTGCAAAACTTGAGAGAGATAACCAAGTATGCTCCTGATCCCCAAGAGCAGAGACAGTTAGTATACTGGAATAAGGCATTACTGCAGACAGAGTGAAATCCTGGAGAGGCGCAAGTGAGAGAAGTGATACAGTAGCTGGAATTCCTAAGGCCATACCACTGGACACTTATGGCCATAGCCCATAATATTCCTTTTTCAAGCCATATGAGCATAAAACATCTTAAAAGAAAACCTATGCAAAAATTTACTGTCCAGACACTTGAAAAGATGTTAAGAGTACTTTAACATATTATCAGTGCCAAAAATGTAGCAAAGCAGGAAATAAAGTCAGAGCAGCTTTGCTGCCATTGTCAGTTATTGAGAAACCAGTTCAGATGGTATCTATGGACACTATGGGATCTCATATTACCACAAGCATCACAGGCAAGAGGCATATCCTTGTGGGTGGTGGATATTGTACACAAAGGCGGTGGCTCTGTCGTATTTGGAGGTAGAAATGTGGCAAATGATCTGTTGGAGAGCTTCTGCAAAGTAGGTTTCCCTTGGGAGACACTGACAGACAAGCACATTTTTTAACTTAGACTCACTGATTTGCTTGTGTGAGCTTTGTGGAACAAAGAAATAAAAAACACCCATACCATCCATAAGCAAATGGTCTTATGGAGAATCTTATCTTTACTTTTTTCAAAGTCATGCTAAAAGTATCTGCATACCAGTTCAAGCAGGAGTGGAAAAGTGCCTGCCCTATCTCATCTTTGCATATAAAAGGGTGTCCCAAGAATACAGAGGTTCTTCATTTAGTTTCTGTATGGTCACAGGGTTAGGGCCCCTTTGTTTTAATCTACAATTAATAGGAAGCCAAGTGTGATTCCCATAAACAGTTTACTGTAGAGTATATCGTAAATTTCAGGACTAAATTTACAGAACTCGTAGGGTTAGCACAACAGAACTTGGCACATTCACTGCATCAGCAAATGTGTCAGACATGACTAAACATCAAGGACTGTGAATGTGCAGTCAGGCAGAAGGTAAACAGTACTTACTCTTGTTTAGCAAAGGAAGTCACACAACCCACAGGAAGGTCCTTACATTGTAGTATCGGCACCAAGCACAAGGTGGAGCTGCCAGGCAGGAGGTAAAAGCACATAAACTCTACCATGTCAACTTAACAAAAAAAAAAAACTATAACATTCAGGCTCTAGTACTTAGATATGCAGTGCTTCACAAGCGTTATTAGAGGAGTATATGGTGTCAGATCTCCTCAGTCTGGTTCAAACTAAGTACTGCCACAGCAGATACTCCCTGCTTAGGTTCAAGAAATCCAGGCCATGCAATGTGAGTTTAGGGACATATTTACTGCTAAGCCAGGATGTACCTAGCTTGCACAGCACCATGTAGATACAGGAAATCAGAGGCCAATCAAGTAGGCTTGTTACAGGGTGCCTAACCAAGTCAAGCAAACTATAGTGAAGCAACTGCCTGAAATGTTAAATCTGTTAGTAATTCAAGAATCCTGTAGCCACTAGACATCAACACCAATGCTGGATCCAAAAAAAGATGTTCTATGTAGACTGTCAAAAACTATAGAGTCACACACAAGCAGATGCCTACCCAATATCCAGGACAGATGATGCTTTGGAGCACTTGGGCAGAAGTATTTGATCACTACAAACACAATCAAAAGTTAGCCAGGTACCCTTGACACTTGCTGCAAGGGCAGATCAGCATTTGTAACCCCATTTGAGTTGTATGAATTCACTAAAATGACATTTGGATAAAAATGCCCCAATAACTTTCTGGGCCGAATGGATTGAATCATAACAGGAGCTGGAGACAATAAGCCTGCATCAATTCATTTTTAGATGATCCTGCCATTAACACATGCAACATGTCTGACAGGTGCTAGAAAAATTATAAAGGGCTGGGTTAACCAGAAAAGAAAAAAAAAATGTTAGGAATGCCAGTGATAGCTTACTTCGGTCTCAGGGTTGCAGGGGGTGGTAAAATTTGGCTACAGCCTGCCAAAGTAGATACCATCCACCAATGGCCTACCAAAGACACTAAAAAGTAGGTGAAGTTCCTTGGAACAGAGGGATATTACAAGAAGGTTTTTCCCCACTAAAGTACCACAGCTACTCTACTCAAGAATCCTACTTGAAAAAGCAGGCCTGAGAAAGTTATTTGGACACAAACTTGTGAGCAGATATTACAAAATCTTAGAGGCTTGGGTCGATTGGCTGTACTAGGCAATTCAGATTAAATTCTGAAAGTTATTAAACAAATATATTTTCCAAACCACAGGCTAAGGGCTGAATTTTACTTCAAAGGGCAAAAAACATCCAGTAGTATACTAGAGTCATGGATTTCAGCCAAGAGAAAGATTATATGCAGTTACAAAAAAAGGTGGTTGAGGAATAGTGTGAGCTCTCAAAAAACTCCAACCCTACTTGTATGCTAGGAAATTCTCAGTCACAACAGTCTATTCCCCCTTAAAGTGGACAAAATAGGAAGCCTCTTAGGTGAAGTGTGAAGATGAAATCCTATAATGTGATTATTCATCACAGAACAGATGTCATTAATGCAAATGCAGATGGCCTTTCCAGCCAGGGAACTGCATAGAGTGACTGCAAAAATAAATTCTATCACCTCAACCTTAGTTTCTTGAGGACCTATCAACAAATCTTGGTCTTGGAAGATGTGTGAGGTTAAATGCAACAAAATGAGAAAATGTTGCTCTTCATTCCAAGAAAGGTGCATAAGAAATGTCAAGATTAAAAGTGAAAACAGCTGCATCATACTTTTAGCAAAAGAATATCTGTAAAATGGTATATAACTGCATTTGCCACTTTAACGTACTATAGTTATGAATTAATGTAAATTCCGCTTTTTGATTGTACAAATCTGCAGTACCTGTCTAATGCGCCTTGGCAGTTGCTGTCTTCCGTCACATAATGATGTCTTCCTTGGACAGTAGATTATTACTCTGCTTACTCCCACCCCAGAAGTATTGTAACCATAGAAAAGGAAAGAGAAACACCTAAATTTAAACTATGGACAAAGAAGCTCTTGTTTGGGGACTTTGGGGACTTGTGCATTTAAGGACTGACTGTTATTTAAAAAAAAGTAATGGAAGTTACAAAAGATACGTGTAATACTTCATTGTCTGCTGGAGCACACCACTGGAGTACAGCTGTAAAGACTTTACAAAATCTATTTTGAACTTGGAATGCATAGTCAGTAAGGACATCTTTTATTCATAAGCACTGAGATTTTATAGTCAAATTACATACTGCTAGTTCCATGTTGCACCAAATTCTGACAACAGTGTGGGATTCAAAACATGTAGGCCCTGTCTATTACACGCTATCAGTGACATCATGGGAGACCAGTTTGCATAATGTTTAGGGTCTTTGCCTTCAATGCCCAAAGTCCAAGGTTCAATCCTGACCTCCAACCAATGTCTGTTGGGAGTATGTAGGTTTTCCCATGTCCCATGCAGAAGATACAAAGTTTGATCCTGACCTCTGACCAATGTTTGTTTGGAGTTTGCATGTTCTCCTTGTGTCTCTGTGGGTTTCCGCCCATCTCCAAAAAAAAAAAAACATGCAGAGTGTTTCCATCTCAAACTCACCTAAGAATGGAGGTGTGGGCAGCAGCACAGACTCTAGAAAGTGCTCTTTGGGAAAGAGTTGTATAGACCAACTGTTTTTGGAATCTACTGTGGTGCTCGGTGTCCTCAAGATAGGAGAACACATATCACAGACCATGTGCTGTGGCAGGGCTAGCAACTCAACAGTGTAAAATTATGTCTCTAGGTGATGGTTGCGCTGACATCAAGGAAGCCAACAGTAACATTAACAGTAGACACTGCCAGCACAAGCAGAAGAAATATGGAGCACATGCTGTTACAGGACTTGTTGCAGGACTTCCTGGTGAAAGAAGAAAAAGAAAAGCTGTACAAATCACCAGCAGTATTGCATGGCTTATGATGAATGATATGTAAACAGAATCCTTACAGCCTGAACTTAACTTCTGAAGCTACTGGATATGTTTTGCTTTTATGCACTGTTTGCAGGTCTCCTTCTCATTAAATCAATCCATTTATTCTCCAAAACCTGGACAGGGATCATCCGAGAGAGTCCACCTTTCAGATAACCATCAGGGTTGGTTCAAGATTCTCTCTCTGTTTTTCACCCTGGCCCAACCTGTATATACCCAGTCAGCCATTTGGAAAGAATGAGCAATGGGCTGTCGTCAGACAGTATCCCTTTGCTTGAGCAAGGGGCATTCTCTCCAAAAGTCCTACCCCTCCCTGTATGGCATGGATGGCGATTCCCCAAGTCTTTATTATGGAAACTGCACTTGCCTGCTATTCCTCAGAGTGTGAACAAATATCTGCCGCACTCCTCAGGAGAGGTTAGCAAGCCATACTCCTTCGCTCTTCTTCATTCCTGCCTTCCTTCACTACTACCATTGCTAACAGAAAGCTCTTTTTTTTTGGGTTGCTAACAGAATTATTGTCTGGGTCACAGTGCAGGTTACAGTCTTTAGTGCCATGGAGCCAAGCAACCTATTGAATATTTGGACAGCCTTAGGCACATACTGTACTAGTAAAGTATTTAGCAAAAACAATATGGATAAGTAGCAGCCTTATCCATGCAGCATCTATCATAGTAAATCTCAGTGTCACCAAGTTAGTACTTTGAAAGTGCCCGTATTGGAGAAACCAAAGTCAAAAGACCACAAGTTGCGCTTGATATTTTCTACACTCACCCCATAGTTAGCCCTGCACTCATCCCCGAGAACTGTGCTTACTTATTAGGTATACCCACTCACCTAGCTACAGAATATGGTGCTGCTATAAAACCAAAAAGCACTGATAGTCTGATGCTGCCCATCACGTAAGATGGTATGCAGTTTAGTAGGCCGTTAAACACTGCAATTGCAAATTTGGGATCACATTAAGCATTCCAAATGTATGTGTGAATATATGTATGTACTGCTGCACATATTAGAATAGGAGAAAACAGTGAAAAGTTGTATCTTGAGAACCAGAATCTTAGGCTACTCACTAAAAATACTATGGAAGGAATCTCCTGCCCTGAGAGTCAGCAGTTAGGGAAGAAGGTGATAAAGGTCCGACTGGAATCTTCCACTGTCCATCCTCTGCCAGGTGTTTCTCCCGAGGCCGTTACGAACCTGGAAGCTCGCCTGGCTGTGTTGTTGGATTTCTCTGCTGCGACCGTGTTGGAGACCAGTGAATATCTGGCTGGCAGTACGTCCACAGAGGATTTGCAGGTGTCTGTCTTGGACGCTCAGATGGAACCATGGTTGACTTTTTCTGAGGGGCCTAGGGAAGCTCCTCAGTTTGTAAATGGGGAGGAAGTTCCTACTACAGTTCTCAACTGTCGCCCTGGATCTGAGCTTTCTCAGGACATTTCCTTAAAAAGAAGAAAAAAAGAAACAAAAAATTAAACACATTTCTTCTGCTTCTAGGGATCCACAAAGTTAATGGCAGGCTTTTAACCATGGGTGATTTTCTGCCTTAATGCCCTTAAAACCTCCTCATGGGGTTTTGGTTCCTGCTCCTCCCTGGTTCTCTGCTCCTCTTAAAAGGCCTAGCGACCAGGTTTCTTCTGAGGATGAGTTGGATTCTGCTGACGATTCTCTAACTTATTCGACTCAAATTCCTTCTCATTTGGACTATGAGTCAGAGGAGGAGGGATCTATTAGTCCTGATGTTCCTTTGGAGGAAATTTCCTTTGGGGGCTCACTCTCTAGGATGATGGATTTTTTTAAGTGGGATTGTACTTAGGTCTCTGATACCCATAAAAAGGTACTATGAATTATTGCAGTTGGATTCTCCTAAACCTGCGGTATTCCTCCTGTCTTGGCTACTTTATGGATACTTTCTCCAATGCCTCTCAGACATCCGATTCTCTCTCCCTGCTGCCAAGAAGCCTGATAGGTTTTATAAGGTTCCTGAGGATTGCTCTTTTTTATATAAATGTCCTGTTGCTGACCCTTCTGTAGTGTCCGTAGCCTCTGATAAGCCATCTCAATTGCTTCCTTTGGCCAAGCTATTGCCTTCTGACAAGGACAGCAGAACTACAGACAGGCTGGGCAAAAACGTTTACACTTCTGCTACCCAATCTTTTACGGCTATTAATTATCATACACATATGTCTAGGTATGTGTTGGCCCTTTTTTCCTCAGGCCTATCAACTTATTTCTGATTTTTCAGACTCTGAGGGTACAACTTCTGTTCTTTCCTTGCTATGGATTTCCTCTTAAGTCATTTGTCATTCTATTAAATGCAGTTATGATGCGGTGGATGCCTCTTCTAAAGCTGCTATTTTTGGTTAATTTATGAGGAGGTATTCTTTACTTAGGCTTCTACCTCTACCTAATGATATTAAAGTCAAGTTGATGGATGCTCCTCTGGATTCTAAACTTTTGTTTGGGGATTCTGCTGCTGGTTTAAGTCCCTTCAGGATAAGGGTAAGGCCTTATGGAAGTTATATGTGTTTTTTTCTCCTGTGCCTAAATTTCAGAGAAACTACCCTGGCTAAGCCTGTCTTTGGTCATAGGCAATCACATACTTCTGCTAAAGGTAAGAAGAGTGGCAAAAGGACTCCTCCTGCTAAGGCAACTCAATTTTCGAGGACTCCGATGCCAAACCAGGTGCGATGTGACTATCCATCCCTTCCCAGCCAAATTCCACTTTCTCTTTGCCTTTCTCTTTCATTTTGGCATCAGAACTTGCAGGATTCTTGGGTTCTGTTGTTCATTTGTCAAGAGTACTTCATGGTGTGGAAATCCCATCCTCAGTTTATGGGCATTCCTCAGCCTCCTCAGGAACATTTTCCCTTCTTACCCAAGGTTCTTCAAGATCTCTTGTCTCAGGGTACTATTCAAGAGGTGCCTGTGTCCCAAAGGGGAAAAGGATTCTACACCTGACTGTTTCTAGTGCCCAGAAAAGAGTGCACTAGGAGACCTATTCTAAACCTCTCTCATCTAAACATTTTCTAAAGGTGCTTTCTTTTCGGATGTTGTCCCTTCAGATTCTGTTTCCTCTCCTGCTCCCTCAGGCCTATATGGTGTCTCTGGACCACAAAGATGCTTATCTCCATATTCTAATCTGTCCTCTTTTCAAGAAGTTTTTGCATTCCACTGTTGCTTCCTCACATTTTCAGTTCTCTGCTTTGCCATTTGGCCTTTCTACTGCCCCACAGGTGTTCACCAAATACCTTGTTCCTGTGATTGCCTTTTGCAGACATCAAGGAATCCAAATATTTCCTTACTTGGACGTCTTGTTGATTCAGGTGTCCTCTCCAGAGACCATTTTGCAAAACTCTTCATTTTTCTGTATCCCTTTTTCACAGTCAGGGGTTCACTGTAAATTTCAAAAAGTATTTTCTGAATCCTTCTCAGGATCATGTTTTTCTGGGTTGCAGGATTTAGACGGTGCCAATGCTTGCATCACTGCCCTCTCCAAAGGCCTTAACTCTCATTTCTTTCTTTCACACTCTTCTTTCTCTGGCTTCCATTACTGCCTGTGAGTTTCTGAGAGTTCTGGGTTTCTTGGCATCCACCATTCTGATGCGCACTCTGGCCAAACTTCATATGACAAAGTTTCAGTGGTTTCTGAAGTCAGTGTGGCTTCAACATGCTCAACCTCTACAATTTGTAGTCTCTCTTTTGCCTTGCATCAGATAGGAACTTCTCTGGTGGATTCAGCAGTTGTCTCTGAATTCAGGGACCCCTTTTCACCCCCTCTTCCCTATCAGGAATTGTTCACAGATGCCTCAGACATGGGATGGGGGTGACTTTTGGCTTCCTAAACGGACAGGGGGTGTGGTCACCTTTGTCAGCATAAGGAGCACACCAGTGTCAAAGAAATGAGAGCTCTTCTGATAGCTCTTTAGGCCTTTCAGTCTCTCTATTCTCCAGGGAGTATATCAACAAACAGGACGGAACAGCATCTTATCTTCTTTGCCGGTTGGCACTTCTGGTATGGGATCTTGCTGTCAAGTGACTCTTCATGTGTTTTATATTCCTTCAGGTTAGAACATTGTGGTAAACACTCAGAGCAGGTCCTTAACTCTGTCCCATGAATGGATGCTTCACAAGGATGTTTTTCTGGACATTATCCACCAGTGGGGTATGCCACAAGTGGATCTTTTTGCCTCCCCTCTGAACAGACAACTTCCTCTGCTTTATGCCACAGTCCCAGGTCCTTTGGAATGGAAGGTGGATGCCTTCTCATTCTCTTGTAACGGAATGTTTCTTTATGCATTTCCTCCCCTTCCTCTCATTCTGAAAGTCCTGTTCAAAATTCAACAGGATGCTCCAAAATCTTGGTGGTGACTCCCTTTTAGTTGTGGCAGCACTGATTCCCTCTTCTTCTGCATCTAGCCAGGGGCACTCATCACAAGTTACCTCACAGGGTGGATCTAATCAAACAAAACAAGGGATCTCTTATCCATCACCAAATGTCCACGCTTCAACTGACAATGGGGGTGGTAGGATTTTGATTCCTCATAGACACCTTTTTTCTGTGGATGTGCTGCAAGTTCTGCAGGAGGCCAAGAAATCTACAACTAGGAAATCCTACTTATCCAAATGGAAGAGGTTTTCTTTTTGGTGTCTCTGTTGTAGCATGGACCCACTTACTGTGGATGCTCCTTTGGCTCTCACTTAATTGTGTGAGTTGCTCAATGCTGGTGTGGCCTATTCTTCTATTAAGGCCCACCTATCAGCTATCTCTGCTTGTCTGCCTTTTTCTCTTCCTTTAGCTGCTAGATTTGAGGTGAAAAAAATTCTTAAAGGCGTCCATAATATTAGACCTCCCAAGAAAACTGCTCCTCCTCCCTGGATCTTAATTTTGTTTTGGAGAACTGACTCAGGTTCCTATTGAGCCTGCTGCTTCAGCTTCCTCATAACATTGTTCCTGGAATACTGTTCTTTTGTTAGCGCTTACTTCTGCCAAATGAGTGTCTGAGTTTCAGGCCCTTATGGCTTGTCTTCCTTTTTTGATTTTTCATGAGGACAGAGTGTCCTTGTGCAACAACCCTCCTTTTATGCCGAAGGTGGTTAATGAGCTATCTCCTAATCAGTCTATTAATCTGCCTGCTCCCCCCCCCCTCTCCACCAACTGACAGTGAGAGGGTGCTGCATACTTTGGACATGCATAGGCAACTTAGAGTTTATTTGGATATGAGCAAGACTATTAGAAAATCTGATCACTTATTTGTTTCTTTTCTTCCGAGATCTTTGGGGCTTCCTGTATCCAAAGCAAACTATTACTTCTTGGATTTTTAAGGCTATTTCTTCTGTTACACTTTTCATGGCAACAGCCTTCCTTTTTCAATTAAGGCTCCTACTAGAGCTATGTCTTCTTCTGGTGCTTCTTTCAAATGCTTAGATACTAATTCTTTTCTTGAAGCAGATAACTGGACTTCTGTGCATACCTTTACCAAGCACTACAAGTTGGATGGTATCTCTAGAACTAGGACTGGTTTTGCTAGTTCTGTTCTTCATGGATTTTTAGGGGATTCTTCTCCCCCTTCCTCATCCCTAGTCTTCTTGAGCTTTGGCACTCTCCCATATAGTTAAGAAAACTGCAGCAGTGAATGTAAGGCCATAGTACAGTTGTGTAAAATCTTACCATAACAGTAGATGTTCTTGCCTTCACTGCTGCAGTACTTGCTCCCTCCCTCCGTCCCCCTAGTTCTTTACCTTCCTGGATGTACACGTTACCTCTTGGTTTCCTTGCATTGGTGTTCCTCCTGGGGCAGTCAGTTCTATTTCTGGTAAGCCTGAACATCACATTTATGCCCTACATTATGCAGGGTGCATACGGTGATGTTTGGCATACCTTTTAAATTCAGAAGTCTTTGGAAGACTGGCCAGATGTTGGGCTTCCGCAGCAGGGAATCCCTTATAGTTAAGAATACTGCAGCAGTGAAGGCAAAGACACCTACCATTATGGTAAGATTTTACATAACTGTACTTTCTCAAAGTTACCCTGTCCTTGTGAACAATGAGATAAGGTTGACACACACTATAAGGGCTTGTAAACTCTGATACTCTTCTAGCAAAATTCAAGCACTGACCAACACTGTTTTCCAAGTTAAAAACTTCATAATCAAATGGAAAAAAATGCAAGTTTCCATAGAACAAAATTAAGATCCCAAGAAGGAGTCACCAGTCTTCTAAGTAGACAGATATGAAAAACCCCTTTGGAAAACTGTTTGCCTTAAGGCTAGGTAGAAAGGAGGATCTATGGATTGATGAGCAGAGATGGCTGAAAAGCGAATCTTTACAGAAGAGTAAGAAAGCCCACAGGATAATACAACACACAAATATTGTAGAACCCAGAGGGATCTGGGTCTGAAAAAGGATTCTGATGCTTACTAGAAATCCCCCCCCCCCCCACTAACCCAAATATGATTTTCTGGTGACAGGTTCCTTAGTCTCCTTTAATACCTAGGTAGGTACTAGGTTATCTGCTCGAGGGCATTTATAAGCCTAGCCAGAGTGTGTCGGCTTTCGCCGCCCCATTGATTCATTAACTGATCCTCTGTCAAGCAGAGCCAATGACGTGATCGCAGGGGTGTATTTTCTGTTACCCATCCACTCGTCAAGGTTTCTCTTGAAGAGTGTGAGTGAGGGGCTCTGCCTAATGCAATTTGGAATGTTGTTCCAAAGCATGGGGAGTCTCTGTGACAGGACTCTATCCCTCCAGCATGTTCTATTTATTGTTGTGGCGAGGCTTAGCTCACTAGAGCGTGTGGCTCGAAGTGACTTGGATTTCATTAGGTGGAGCATGTCCATCAATTCTGAGTTGGACATGGCTTTGTAAGTCAGGCAGAGATCACCTCTGAGTAAGCGATATGCCACTGAGTGCAGTCGGAGTTTTTTCAGTCGGGCTGCACAGGACATATGTTTGAGACCAGTACTCCTCTTGGTAAGGTACTTTTCTGGTCTTTCCAGCTGTTGGAAGTGTCTTGTGAGGTACATCTCAAATGGGGCATTGTACTCTATGATGGGTCTAATGAGTGACGAGTAGAGGGGCACTATAACCTCTTTATTTCTAGATGCGAACCCTTTAGTAATTAGATGGGCCACATAGAAGGATTTCCTAACTACTTTGGCAATATGATTGTCAAAGGAGAGATTACTATCTACCTGGGCCCCCAGATCTCTTATTACCTCTTCTGTATTAAGGGGGCTGCCACCTATGTGGTAATTCATGGGTGTTTTGTTTTTCCAGATTGGATAACTATGCATTTTTTGGCATTTAGCTTGAGGCCATGACTTTGACACCAGGTGTCCATCTCAGTAAGGCCCTTTTGGAGGATGTCCATGTCAGCCGGAGAGTCAATTATGGCTCCCAGTTTGCAGTCATCGGCGAACTTGGTTAGCCATAGTCCTCCTGTGTTTGTCTGTACTTTTGAGAAGTATATGCCAAACAGTAGGGGTCCCAGGACCGAGCCTTGTGGGACACCACTTGTGACTGGTTTAGAGTCGGACCTGGAGCCAGCTATTCTTACCGTGTGAGTTCTGTCTGTAAGCCAGTTGCCAACCCATCTTGTGATGTAGAGGTTTATGTTCAGGCTGGTGAGTTTTTCTGTAATACCCGAGTGGGGAATGGTGTCGAAAGCCTTGGCGAGGTCAAGTTAGGCTGTGTGAACGACCTTTCCCTCATCTACGGCCGTGGTGACTATCTTGAAGAAGTCAACCAAGTTTAGTAGGCATGATCTGCCCTTAACAAAGCCAAACTGGGTCGGGTCAAGTGTTTGGAGGTTCCCAATGTCTTTGTTAATGAGTTCCATGATGATGCGCTCCATAGCCTTGCAGACCAGGCTAGTCAGGCTTATGGGGCAATAGTTACCAGAGTCAGTTGTGGCCCCTCCTTTGTGGAGAGGAATAACCGTTGCTGTGCGCCATTCTATGGGCACATAGCCTGTGGCGAGGCTGAGGTTGAACAGCGTGTTTAGGTGGGGGGTTAGTTTGTTCTGTAGTTCGTGCAAGACGCAGCCTAGGACACCACCTGGTCCCACTGACGCTGTGTTTTTGGCTTTTGAAAGGGCTATTTTCACCTGTGAGTCTGTGATTTTTGGGACACTACACTTTTCTGGTATTGTTGTGGGCCCTTTTGGAGGTGAGAGGGGGGTGAAGTTTGCACTGAATCTATCTGCCGGGATGTTGACAATATTACTAGGTTCAGTATATTTTGTGCTATTTTGCACTAGTTCAGTGCATATCTGCGAGTTGCCACTTAGATTCTTAACATAGCTAAAGAAGGCTTTGTGGTTATCTTTTGAATCACTGGCAATTTTTCTTTCGAAGTTAGTCTTGGGTGATGTCACGAGGGACCTCAGTTTCTTACTGATACTGATCAGGGATGTCTTTCCTTCTTGGGATTTGCTTTTTTTTTCTGAACTAGTTTCCTCCTTCTATTGTACAGCCTGTTTATTGCAGGGATCCACCAAACTGGTTTCCTTCTCTTAGAGGAGTGAGTCTTGGTTTTGCTAAGGATGGCACGATCCATGCATCCTTGTAGGTGCTCATAGAGTGCATTTGTAAAGGTTTCGGCATCTTGGGCAGCATTATCCTTTAGCGTGGGGGCTGTGAAACTTACTACCTCTGTCTTAAGTAAGGTGAAGTTTGCTTTAGAAAAGTTTTTTACTGTGGTTTCCTTAGTTGGGGTGGTGGTGGGGTGTGGACATCCAGAGTGATTAGTTTATGGTCTGATCTAACCAGGGACGAGTTGACCTCCGATGTGGAACACCTGTCGCCCATGTTGGTGATGACAAGGTCCAATATGTTTTCACCTCTGGTAGGGGAGTTTACCAGCTGATCCAGGGCGTTTGAGTTGATGAATTCCAGGAAGTGCTGGGCCGGGGAATTTGTACTCGAGTAATTTTCCCAGTGAATGGTAAGGTAATTGAAATCGCCCAATATCAGGGTGTTTGGTAGGACCTTCATGTTTTCCAGTGTCTCCAGAAAGGTGGAGTGGTGGTCCTGGGTCATGGAGGGTGATCTGTAGCAGGCCACAATTTGCATTGCAGATTTGCCCGATGTTAATTTCACATGCATGATCTCAGAGGTATCATGCTGCGCCACTAACCTGAAGGTGTAGGCATCCTTGATGAATATGGATACACCCCCTCCTTTTGTGTTTCGGTCTGTGTTCTGTGGCCGAAATGTGTGGTATGAGCTGTAGCCCGGTAGTGCTGGTGTGCTCTCTGGAGCCTTGAACCAGGTTTCAGTTACTGCACAGATGTGGATGTTCTCCATACTAAGGAGTGCTTCGAGCGCGTGCACTTTGAGATTTAAACTCCTGACATTGAGTAGCGTAACCCTCAGTTTTTTGTTAATTGTGCTGTTTACGGAGGTGGGTTTGACTTTTGAGCCTTGCCTAAAAAAGGCACTATGGGGGCAGCAAGAGCCTTGGCCAGTATTCGAAAGCCTAGGGGTGACAGGTGCAAGCCGTCTCTTGCAAAGCAATGCGGCTTGTCGAGCATGTCATTCCAGGCTGACAGACACTGGATCCCCTTTGAATGATACCAGAAGCTTAGCCAATTGTTGAAATTGATCATTTTTTCTTTATACTGAGGTATCATTCTTGGTAAGGGCAGGATGCTACTCAGGGTCAGGGTCATACCAGCCTGGGCTACATGATCAGAGAGCTCTTCCATATCTCTTTTCATGTAGTCCACAGAGGTACGTCTCAGGTCATTCACACCAACATGATCAATGACAGAGTCATATTTGTACTTGTTCTGGAGTAACCTGAGTGCTTGTGTTATGTGGCGGATTCTGGCTCCCGACAGGCAGCAAACAGTAACCTTCTGCTTGTCCAGCCTAGTGAGTGGGACGTCAGTGTGCCTGACTATAGAGTCACCTATTACTAGTGTGTTAGGTATGTTATTTCGCCTTAAGGGCTGTGATTGTGCGGCACACTGATTTTGTGTTTTATGTGTTGTCTGGTTTGTGATGAGAAGTGCAGGTTGTTTGGGTGTCTGCTTTGGAGGTCTCTGATGCTTTTGCAGGTTTTTATTTAGAGCCTCCGAGTATGATTTTGTGTATTTATATGTATTTTTTGCCAGTGCTGTTTTAGTAGGTCTGTGTGCTGCTGGAGTTGTGTTGCAAGTGTTAACCTTCTCCTCTTGACCGTCTGTTCCAGTCTTGGGTTAGCTTCCAGTTTGGCTGTATAATTGCATCTCTCGCATATGTTAGTGTTTTGTGGTAGGAGGAGAGGGTTGTCTGTGTACATGAGGCAGTTGTAACATTGCCTCAGGATACCTAGATTCACCAGCTGGACTGGAGAGTGCACCTGAAGTTGCCCTTTGGTCATGCCTGAATAGTAGGGTGAGCTGCTTAGTCACTTGGTTGGTGAGGGGTGAAAAAAGAGCCTTGCCCTGCTGGGCAATCAGTGTCAGGGTATATTAGTGCTTGCTATTAGGTCTGAGGAAGTGCTGGGCTATAAGATGCTTTTTGAGTGCTTAGGTTAAGAGTTAGTCTAGCTTCAAGGGAAAAACTGAAGAGGAGACTTAGTGGAGCCGGGAATAATTTAACTGTAGCTAACCGGCACTGCCCGGTGCGCAAAACCGTGCAAACGCGGTTTTTATAGTAGGGAAATGAAAGAGAGAGAAATTAGCCCAAAATTGCCAATAAACTACTAACTTCTGGGCTGGAACCACTCCTCCAGGGACAGATAGGTTGCTCAAAGCTCCCCTCTCTCACAAGTGAACAGAGAAACTTCCTTCTATCCAAGTAAAGTATGGGCAACTCAGAAACTAGTATCACAGCCCTGAATTCAGCACTAGCCTGAAAAATGGACTATGCTAGCTTAGAAAGGCGGGAAACAAGGATTTTTTTTTTTGTTTTTTTTTTTTAAAGATAAGGCAAAAACAGTAAAAAATACACTTAAAACAGCTTTAAACGACTACAAACAATCAGAAAAGGCTATCGCACTTTAGTGTGTAGCCTACAACAGTTAAACAAATTATTTAAACAAAAAACAACTTTTTAAAAGTGCAGGCCATCAAATAAGTACAATATGTAAAAAAAATAAGCTTTTAAATCACAATAAATGCTGAAAAATCTGTGTTTAGGTGGAAAACATTTAAGTACAGCAAGAAAGTACAGAAAACTGATACTTAATCACTCCAAAGTCTCTCTCCTAAGTTAGAAGGCTTGTATCAGTTTAAGGCTTTCTAGTGCTACCAGCAGGTTAGTTACAGGAAAGATGGGAAACAAGTGCAGATGTGGTCTTTTAAACTGGAAAGTTGAAAGAGATGGACAAACTGTCCAAATGGTCAATAAACTACAATTTCTAGGCCAGGAACCTCTCCTCTAATGGTAGACAGGCTACCTAGTGCTTACCGCTCCCACTGATAAGCTAGAAGGCTTTCCTCCAACACAGAAAGGCTTGCGGGGCTCAGAAGCTTACCAACAAGTCCTGGATACAGCAACTCTGTATCTGGACTATGCTAGTTACAGGAAAGGTGGGAAACAAGCGCAAGTGCGGCTTTTAAACCAGAACATTGAAAGAGATGGAAAAAAACTGTTCAAACTACCAATAGTTACAATTTCTGGGCCAGGAACCACTCCTCTTGTGGTAGATAGGCTACCTAATGCTTACCACTCCCACTGATAAGCTAGAAGGCTTCCCTCCAACACAGAAAGGTTTGGGGGGGAGGGGCTCAGAAGCTTACAAAGAGTCCTGGAATACAGCAAATCTGTACCTGGACTAGACTAGTTACAGGAAAGGTGGGGAACAAGTACAAACGTAGGCTTTTAAGCTAGCAAGTTGAAAGAGATGGAAAACTGCCCAAACAACCAAATAAACTTCAATTTCTGGGCCAAAACTCACTCTTCCCATGGAGGATAGGCTACTTAGTGCTTACCACTCCCACTGATAAGCTAGAAGGCTTTCCTCCAACACAGAAAGACTTGGGGGCTCAGAAGCTTACTAACAATCCTGGATACAGCAACTCTGTAACTGGACTAGGCAAATTATAGGAAAGGCGGGAAACAGGCACAAGTGTGGCTTTCAAACCAGGAAGTTGAAAGATATGAAAATAAAACTACTCAAACAGCTAATAGCTACAATTTCTGGGCCAGGGACTACTCCTCTTGTGGTAGATAGGCTACCTGATGCTTACCACTCCCACTGATAAGCTAGAAGGCTTCCCTCCAACAGGGAAAGGCTTGGGGGTCTCAGAAGCTTACAAAGAGTCCTGGATACAGCAAATCTGTACCTGGACTAGACTAACAGGAAAGGCAGGAAACAAGCGCAAACACAGGCTTTTAAATCAGAAGGTTGAAAGAGATGGAAAAGCTTCCCAAACAGGCAATAAACTATAATTTCTGGGCCAGAAACCACTCCTCCTGTGGTAGATAGGTTACCTAGTGCTTACCACTCCCACTGATAAGCTAGAAGGCTTCTCTCCAACACAGAAGGGCTTGGGGGGCTCAGAAGCTTACCAACAGTCCTAGATACAGCAAATCTGTACCTGGATTGCACTAGTTATAGGAAAGGCGGGGGCCAAACGCAAAACAGGCTATTAACCAGAAAGTAGAAAGAGATGGAAATACTACCCAAACGGCCAATGAACTACAATTTCAGGGCCAAAACCCACTCTTCCCATGGCAGATAGGCTACCTAGTGCTTACCAGTCACACTGACACGCTAGAAGGCTTCCTTCCAACACAGAAAGACTTAGGGGGCTCAGAAGCTTACCAACAGTCCTGGATACAGCAAGTCTGTATCTGGACTTAACTAATTACAGGAAAGGCAGGAAACAAGCTTACAATTTTTTTTTGTTGCAGAAAAGCAGCTAAAACAGCAGTAAATACAATTCAAATTGTAGTGCAGGCCAGCACACCCGAGCGTGTAGCAACACTACGGCAAATACAGTTCAAATAAATGCAATTAAATTAACAAATGACTAAAAAAACAAGTGCAGAAGGCAGTAAATTAGAAGGCTACTAACAAGCAGTAATAAATGCAGAGTAAGAGCGACTGAACAGCTAGCACGCAGAAGAGCAACTAAGACAGTTACAGTAAGAGAATATGAATAATATATATATAGATATATATATATATATATATACATACATTTTTTTTTTTTTTGAGGGAAGGAACAGAGCAGGTTTAAGAGGCTACAAGGATTGTCCTTCCCAAATGCTCTCTTTGTACACAGTAGGAGTGCCTGAAATCAGAATATGATCTCACTGCACTCAGTTGAGAGAGCAAATGAGATGGGCCCAGAAGGAGTATCCAAATACAAATCTACAAGACGGGCGGGCAATTTCAAAGCCACCAACATTAATACCAAAACAAGAACAGGGAGGGTGGATGGGGAACTAACTGTAGAGAGACAGCCACAACTTCAGTTGAGTTAAAATTCAGTGAAAAACAAAAAATAAATAAATTAAATACAATACTATATGCAAAAGAGCAGATAAAAGTGTACTTAAATTCACTTATACATCCAGATGATTTCAGGTAGATGTTAGCTGGCCAAAGCTCTGATATTAAGCAGAGATAACTCAAAATGTACCACTTATATAAGGCAAGACAGGATGTTGGTGATGAGCTGAAACTACCCCCACTGCTATCAATGGCTACACAGAAATTCTAAAACGTACTCTGCAGAGAGACAGCCACAACTTCAGTTGAGTTAATATTCAGTGAAAAACACAAATAAATAAATTAAATACAATACTATATGCAAAAGAGCAGATAAAAGTGTACTTAAATTCACTTATACGTCCAGCTGATTTCAGGTAGATTTTAGCCAGCCAAAGCTCTGCTATACATATTAAGAAAACAGGCGACTAAAAGGTAATAGGATTCTATCATTCAGGCAGTCAGCTGAAGAAGTTGAAGACTGAGGTGTATCAAACACTACCCTTGTGTAAATCCTTTCTGTAAGGGAACTTGTAGTAATTGCCCTTGACCATTTTTAAAAGGGAGAAACACTGTGGCCTGGGCCAAAATGGGGTCACCACAATTACCCTGGAAAAATCCTTCGAAATTTTTAGAAGAACTCGGTTTATCAGAGGAAAAGGTAGAAATGCATATAGAAACAAAATTTTTCTCTTGCAGAAAAGTAGCCAGTAGGGATAGATTTTGCTGAGATACTAGCTCCCAGGCTACCATAGCTAGTCTGCAAAGGAGGTAGGATCTGGTACCCCCTGTATGTTTATGCACACCATCACTGTGATGCTGTCTGTGAGTACTAGTACAGGGTCTGTAACCATGGATGAGTGAGATTTGACGGCACTTATTAGAGCCATCATTGCTTTGACATTTACATGTTACAGTTTGTCCTGCGTATTCCACAAACCTTGAACCCGCTCCCCTCTAAGAAATGGCTCCCCAAGCAAAGTCAGCCAGAGTAACTCCCTTTTCACAAACGCTAGTACTGGAATCTGAAATGATTGGGGGGGGGGGGTTTGTTGGTGTTTGTTCCAAATAGCATAGGTCTTAACCTCTTAAGAAGCCAATGTGGAACACAGACCCTAGCAGTGTGTGACAAAGTCAAGATGTGGAACACCCTTTTTTTGCACTGCGTAAAAACGCATTTCCATGGGGCCTGGTTGAAGTAGGCTTTTTGTCAAAAGTATTAAGTTAACAAATACTGTATATTTGTTAAGATTCAATAAGACGCACATGTCAATAAATAAAGTCAGCAGAAACCATTGATAAAATGCAATATACTCAGTAAAAAATCATTACACAACAATATTCAAGTGCAACTACTTAAAAATGCTCTTTAGCACCTGCTTTTCCAACCCGTCCATATCTTCTCCCAACTAAAAAAAGTTAACTCATCCAATAAGGGACATCAGAGCAGAAACACTTAAAATATTGCTACAATTACCTTGAGACATTGACAGAATACAGAATGTGAACAGAGAATTGCTCTTATAAACTTAGCAAATTGCTTAAATAACAGAATTTGTTAACATACATTTTCTGAAGGATATGAAGTCAAACTCAAATCTATGTCAGACTTTTAATACTCCGTGATTTGCCAGAAAACCACAAATTTTATGAGCAACAGAGCAAAAGGCAAGAATGCGGACATTTGGCAAAAATATGTAACTAATCCTGTATGAGACAATGTTTAATCAATCCTACTGTTAGAAAAATATGTATTAATGTATATGTTTAGTGCTTATTAGAAGCTAAAAGGGTTAACACATTTCATTCTATTTTATGTACAGCTTAATTCTGTATGAAATTATAAGATGCTTTTTCAAACTGCAGTATGCTTTCTGAAATTGCAAGATGCTCTCTGACCTAGTATTTGCTAGCACAGCAAAATTCATGTTTATGCCTTTTTGAAATGTACTGAGAAGCAGGTGATTATCTGCTAGGTCAGGAAAATGAATGAATAGTGAATGAATAGAAGAATACTGTTTTCTATAATATGATTAAATATGAACAATCAGCTCTGTTCATGTTATGAGAACATGCACAGCTGCGGAAAAGAAGAGATATATCAGACAGAGACTGCTTGAAGAAATGAACTGTAATCTGTACTTGCTTTGTGCTCGCATTAGCCATAGTATCTTGAATGGTAACATTGCATAGTGGGAAAGTTGTATCTGACCGGTGGTCATCAAGGCCACGTTGTTTTTCTTAGGAAGTTTTTTTGTAAACTTGATATGCCAGCAGAAAATCATGGACAAATAGCTGCTGAGAAATAATATTGAAAGAACTTGTGATTTATTACGTCAGCTTAGTAGGCAATACCTTGTAAGAAATGTATAAAAGTAGTTTCACTTCCTGATTCTAGTTAGACAAACTCTGTATTAGCACGTTTTTGTCTCCTTGCTGCAAGATTAAAGTGCCTTAACCTGAACCTGCCATGTATTGATCATTTTGAAGTTATTTTTCTTTGACGGATTGG
The DNA here is from genome assembly GCF_019279795.1 of Protopterus annectens. Classification (NCBI taxonomy): domain Eukaryota; kingdom Metazoa; phylum Chordata; order Ceratodontiformes; family Protopteridae; genus Protopterus; species Protopterus annectens. Next base: position 1,427,580,406 of record NC_056728.1, read on the forward strand.
TCTGCCGGACTGGAAACTCTCACTTCGCCTCAGGTCAGATGGGCCAGGTGGCATGAAACCGTACGGGGAAGAAACCACATCAGTTCTTCTGCTTTGAAAGACCTCTGACTGAATTGTTGTTCAAAAGAGGCCAGACAGTTTTCTGATCTGCGACTGAGGACGAGTTGCTGTACGAACCAGGAGTGGGTCAATCACGGAGGCTCAGGTAAGGTGAGATTTACCTTTTTTTCTGTTTTAGATCAGGGACTTGATTGGAAATATCTGTCAGGAGATTTGTTGTTGTACAAGTCAGGGACAGAAAGATTGCAGTCTTGTCATAGATCAGGGAAACAAAATAGGTAAGACAGTTATTCTAGATAAACTGTGAAACAGAAAAATCATGGTACCACGTGAGAATAAGAAGGGTTACGTAACATTTTTTAACAATCAGAACAATATGGGTAATAAGTGCACAAAAAGTTCCCAAAACCCACCGCTAACCGAAGATGCAAAATATATGCAATTACAGCGTGCCGACAATGTTAGATACTATACAAAATGGGTTAATAAATATGAATTTAATGGTAAATTAGAAAAATCCTCGCTTGTTAAACTTGCCAAACAGCTTAAAACTGACACAAAAGGTCAGGTAAAAAGGCAACATCAATTGGGTATTCCTCAGGCACACAGGTGGATTGAGGAAGCAAACCAAAGAGAACAGAAAAGTAATAATTCAAAAGCTATGTTTCTAGATAAAGAAGACAATAATTTGGTGATAGCATCAGCCCCTCCACCCCCTCCGCTTCCTGCACCAGAATATGAAGCGAGTGGACAAGCTGATCCACCTCCGCTATACCCGGCTGTTACCGCAAAGCCAAGACCGTATGTTAGAGATCCCATCGAGACTAGGTCTCGAACACGTAACTTAAGAGGGGATACTGAGTTATATGAAATAAACAAAAATTCACGAGCTATGAGTGAAGAAGAGATATGTCCACTCATAGAAATACCAAATCCGCAGGCAGGACAAGCAGGACAGGACCCGACTCTCCTAGTATATAGACCGTGGACAATGGAAGACATCCGGAAAGCCACAGAGGGAATTCCCCATCCAAAGGTTAATTTTAGAAAATTCTTAGAAGACTTACAGGGCATGAGGTTAAGTTATCATTTGAATGGAGAAGAAGTAGAAAAAGTAGTCAGACAGATCGTAGGTCCAGATTGGCACATAATCAGTGGCAACTGGAATCCCTGTGACGCAGAACATAAGCCACTCCCACATAGTAACGCAGAACTGGATAACAGAGTGAAAGGTCTGACAGACCGAATCTCTGAGAAATGGAAGCCTAGGGCAGACTGGACTTGCATTAATCAATGCATTCAACAGGAAGGTGAAACTGTTGACAGATATTATGCTAGATTATTAGAGTGTTTTAATAACCATTGTGGAATGCAGGTACCTGAAGATCAAACACATGATTCCCCATATGAGTAGCAATTAAAGAATGCATTTTTGAAAGGCAGTATTTTGCCTATAAGCAGCTTTATTACAAAGCACATGGTAGACCATCATACAAGAAGATTACAGTCACTACTTGAATATGCTAGGCATGCCAAAAGGCATTTTATTAGTAAAAAGAAAAAGAAAGCCCAAGTATTTGCTGCAGAAGACGGAGCAGAAGTTTATGTAGTACAGTCCGGGAAAAAGGGCAAGAAAAATGCCCAGGGAAACAATCTGACAAAGATCAGAAGAGTTTGAAGAGAGAAAGAAAAGGGGTGAGTGTTTTAAATGCGGAAAAAAGGGAAAGGGACATTTAGCAAGGGATTGCAAGCAAAACAAGAAGGTGGCCATGGAGGATAAGGAGGGTGAGGACTGACTATATGATAGTCAAGAATCCCTAGAAGGGAATAACCAAGAAAAGACAAATGCAAATGTGATAGGGGGAGTAGAGAATGTGATAGAAGAAATAGAGTAAGTACAAGAAATCACCGATGGTGAAGAAAGTGAAATTTTAGACTTAGCATTATTGAGCCTAGAGCTCTATTTAGCAGACACAAAACCGGAAGTTACACTTCTGGTAGAGTAGAGGGAAGTTAAATTCCTGTGTGACTCAGGGGCTTCATGAACCCTGATACATCCTTCCAAACTACCAGAAAATTCAGAATCACTTGATTACATATTAGTGAAGGCAGCTAATGGACAGCTGTATCGGGAGCCACTCTCCCATAACATAGCAATAACTGACCCTGTTTCAGGGATGACCCAGAAAAGCAAAATTGTTGTTTCTGCAAAATGCCCAGTGAACCTTTTGGGCAGAGATCTTATGCAGATATTTGGCAAAGCAGTAGTACTGACTACGCAGGGTATGGAAGCACAGCGACAAATAGTTACTTTTGTGGTGCGACCGGAGGGTGAAACATTTTATTGGTACAGCCAGGACTTAGTCACGACTGGTCCAGGGGCAGTAACCGAAGAACTGATGAACATAGCCATCAGTAAGTTCCCCTCCCTTGACACTGATAAACAGCATTTGTTGCACTGTACTCTGTATTATTGTAGCACACCAGGACCTGATAAGGAATATGAGCAAGAACTGTTTAAAAAACATGCAAACAGATTAGTATTACATAATCTGTACTGGGACACAGAAGGGAACAGTGTAGTTAGCTGTTCATTGCCCCAGGAATTCTTTGCACTCTATAAATCTAATTGATTACCACATGTTAGTTTAAAGAATGTGAGATGGGCAGATCTTGGAGAAAAAGTCACTTAGTGGGAAAAACAAACAGAGTTAGAATTATGAGAACAGGGAGTACAAAAGCAGAAGCTAAATTGGATAACGCAGACACACCCAGCTGTACACTTGCAGTCTAGCGAGGACAGCTGATTAGCACTCTTACTAGAAGAGAAAGAAAAAGCTTTACGGAGCATACCAGAAACTCTCTGGTCAACAGGGAAATCAGACGTAGGACTAATTCGTACAGCAGGACCAGTTACCATTATGCCAAAATCAGCATTCAGACCTCAAAAGAGACAGTATCCCTTAAGGAAGGATGCAGAAATAGGAATCAAACCTATAATAGCAGCTTTACTTAAGGAAGGAGTACTGGTAGAATCTCCTGATTCTCCATGTAACACACCCTTATTTCCTGTTAGGAAAGCAAACGGGAAATGGCGTATGGTCCAAGACTTACAAGCTGTTAATGATGCAGTAATACCTAGATCACCTATGGTGCCAGATCCACACACCTTGTTGAATGATTTAAAACCTCAACAGAAGTATTTTTCTGTGGTAGATATTAGCAATGCATTCTTTTCAATACTGATACACCCTGACAGCCAACATTGGTTTGCATTCATATTTCAGGGGAAAAGGTGACCATACACGCGACTACCACAGGGGTATTGTGAAAGTCCAACAATATTTGCACAAGAGATGGCAAGCAACTTGGCAGGATTTAGCCCACCAAGAGGCAGCCAAATTCTACTTTATGTAGACGACATCCTGCTGGCAGCCCCCACCCAGCAAGAATGCAGGGAAGATACCATAGCATTACGAAAATTTCTAGCCACTCAAGGACACAAAGTAAACAAAAACAAATTGCAGCTTTGGAGAAAACAGGTTAAATACCTGGGATATGTAATATCCAAAGAAGGCAGAACATTGGATGAAGATAGGAAAATAGCAATTTTACAAGCACCCAAACCAACTACCAAGAAGGAAATGATGTCCTTCCTGGGCATGACAAATTTCTGTCGGAGTTGAATTCCAAACTATGCTTTGGAATCTGCTCCACTGACCAGCTTAATATATAAGAAGCCTATGGCAGCACAAGATTTATTACAATGGACACCAGAAGCAGAATCAGCTTTCTGCAAACTGAAACAACTGATAGCATCCTCATTAGTTTTAGGATTACCAAACTATCATAAACGTTTTTTCCAAACTGTAGATTGTAAGCAAGGTTACATGACATCAGTGTTAACACAGCAGCATGGGGATAAGCAACGCCCCATAGCTTATTATTCATCACCGCTGGACCCAGTGGCACGATCCCTGCCCTACTGTGTACAAGCAGTAGTTGCAGCTGCAATGGCAGTGCAGGCTTCGGCCTCAGTAGTGTTGTTCCACCCTCTCACACTGAGAGTGCCTCATGCAGTCGCAATTATTTTACTGCAAGAAAAAGTAGCATATCTTTCTCCTGCTAGACATCTTTCCTGTATGACTATACTCTTGAGCCAACCTCATATGACAATTGAACGATGTACAACTTTAAACCGGTCTACCTTGCTTCCGACCCCTGCAGATGGCACACCACACAGCTGTCTGCAGGAGATTGAGCAAAAGACACTGCCTAGAAAAGATCTAATGGATGTTCCCCTGGATGATGCCGAGGTGACATATTACGTGGACGGCTCATGCAGAAGGGGTCCTACAGGACAGAATCTAGTGGGGTATGCAGTAGTTTCTGATACTGAGATTTTAGAAGCAAAGTCTTTACCACACAACTTATCTGCACAGGCAGCAGAATTGATTGCTTTGACAAGGGCATGTACCTTGGCAAAGGGTAAATGTGTGAATATTTTTACTGACAGCCAGTACGCTTTTTCTACTGTACATGTTTTTGCACAACAGTGGAAAAATAGAGGAATGATAACATCTACTGGTAAATTGATTAATCATGCGCAATTTATTTTAGATTTGTTAGAATCTATTCAGTTACCTCAGAAAGTAGTTATTTGTAAATGCGTAGCTCATACTAAGCAACAGGATAGGATTTCAAAAGGTAATGCAAGAGCTGATACAGCTGCAAAGCAGGCAGCTTCAGCTTCAGAAGTATTTCTTTTGAGTCAGGAATTACAACCTTATGAGATTTTAGATTTAGAAATATTAAAAACAATGCAGACACTTACTACAAATGTAGAAAAACAGAAATGGATAAAACGAAGAGCAATTCTTGAGAAAGGGCTGTACATCTCCAAAGAAGGAAAACCAATTTTGCCGTCTAACTTGTTTAGATATGCAGCTTTGTTGAGCCATGGGCAGTGCCATGTCTCAACAGGGGGGATGGTACAGTTAGTGAACCGAGTGTTCACTGCATATGGATTTACAAACTACACAAAAAATTTTTGTGCAGCATGCCATGTTTGTAACAGGCATCATGCACAGGGGGCACTGAAGCCTAAGCAAGGGAGTTTCCCAACACCACCGTACCCATTCCATACTATCTGTATGGATTTCATAGAACTAAACAAATGTGAAAATAAGAAATATTGTCTTGTCATTATAGATATGTTTTCCAAATGGGTGGAAGCTTTTCCGACCAAAAATCCAGATGCAGCTACTGTTGCAAAAGTCCTTGTTAAAGAAATTATTCCTAGATTTGGCATACTGGAAAAGATCTACAGTGACAATGGCACATACTTTGTAAATCAAACCATACAACAGTTGAGCCGTTATTTTGGAATCTCTTTAAAGAACCACTGTGCATACCACCCCCAATCCACAGGATTAGTAGAAAGGCATAATGGGGTTCTGAAAAATAAGCTTAGGAAATTGATTAGCGAGACACAGAAGAACTGGGTGCACTGCCTGCCTCTGGCATTGTTGAGCATGAAAACTGTTCCAAATGCAAAGGGGTTAACTCCTTTTGAAATACTGTTTGGGAGGGCATATTATATACCTGAGTGGAAACCTCTCATGCCTGCAGACCAGGAGGCTGACAGTTCACTTGCAGAATACATGAGAAGACTTCTAAGTAATAAACAACTTTTGCAGTTGAATTCTGTTTCAGATAAAGAACAAACCAGACCATTGGAAGCAGCAGTAGTCCCAGGCACGTGGGTCTGGGTGAAGGTCATTAAGAAGAGGAATTGGACCACACCGAAGTGGGAAGGGCCATACCAAGTGCTACTGTCAACACCCACTGCAGTCAAGATCGCAGAGCAAGCATCCTGGATTCATCTGACACACTGTAAATTGGTTAAAAACTTTGAACTGGACAAAAAACTTGTTACTGTTACACAAGAACAAAATGACCAGATACGGAGCAAATAGAAATGCTGAACAACCTCAGAAGTATTGCATGATCATTCTGTTGACCATATTGATAACATTAATCTTTTTGTTGTGGCCTTTCCTTTTTCCAGCCACACGAGCTGAACTGAATAAATGTGAATCATTCATAGACTGGCATCTGAACTTTAACACTTAACAAGCAATTAAATATGTGTATGCTGAAACTTTTAATGTTTCGAATTGCTGGATCTGCACAGCTATACCAACAGCATACGGGGGATTATTAATGACTGCTGTCCCCCTAGGGGTCAATGAGACCTGGGAAAATTTGCTTTTTGATACTACAACTGTAAAATCACAAGACAAAATAGCATTGTACCTGCCTGTTACACAAAAGGGAATTGTATGTTTTTATAAAAATGATACTGTTCAGGTAGGTTGGAGTAATTGTAATGGGACTATTCCTTACAAATGTTATACCAAAGCCAATAATGCAGGTTATATCTGTGATACAAACTATGACTCATATCTCGAGTCGATTCATAAGACTATTGATGAAATACAACGTAATCCTGTACTTTTAAAACAATTATCTATTATTGATAAGAAAATGTTTCATGCAAGGCAAGTGTATATTAATACTAAAGTAGAGAATTGTTATTTTGTTTGTGGGGAAAAAGGCATATAATGGTTACCTGAGAACTGGTCCAGCAGTTGTTTTTTGGGTTACCTGGTTCCGGCCATATGACACACTGCAGTCTTACCTCAGGGGAAGATTCGAAATGTCAGAGAGGTCACTAAGAAAACCGGAAATCCAATCAGAAGGCCTGAAAATCCAGTGGGACGAATCGAAGCAGGCTGGAGAAACCATAATTCCGTAAAAAATAAAGACAAACTGACACACATGGACTTGAGTGACACTATTATATTGTGGGCAGGTATAGCCCCTGCATATGGCTCAGTGAAATCGATTTGGGAGCTGAGAAAACTGTCCAAGCTTCTTGAAGTAATGAGTAATGCAACTTTTTCTGCTCTCGAGTTAATGACTGATGAACTGAATGCTATGAGAACTGTGGTGCTTCAAAACCGCATGACTCTTGACCCTAGTGGCGAAGGGTGGTACATGTGCTTTAATAAAAGAGGAGTGCTGTTCGTATATTCCTGACAACCAGCATGAGATAAACGACCATCTTGAGGTGATTCAGCAAGTGTCGGCCATGACCAAATCAGGCCCAAACCCACTGATGGATTTTTTCCAGAATTTGTTTGGGGGGTGGGGTAGCATCCTAATGAACATCCTGATTGCCATTTGTGTGGGATTACTCCTATTAGGAGTGTGCGTTTGTTGTGGTATTCCTTGCATGAAAAGATTGATCAAAGATTTTATAGACATGTCAGTTTCTGAGACTTTATATCAAAGTACTGAAATTGAAGAGTGAAACGCTTTCATAGGTTTAAATTGAATGACTCTCAACTGCAAATTCTAAACGGAAAGAGGTTAGGAGAAGAAGCAACTGTTTATGCATTTGAAAATAGAATAAAAGTATTAATGGGGGAAATGTTAGAAAAATATGTATTAATGTATATGTTTAGTGCTTATTAGAAGCTAAAAGGGTTAACACATTTCATTCTATTTTATGTACAGCTTAATTCTGTATGAAATTATAAGATGCTTTTACAAACTGCAGTATGCTTTCTGAAATTGCAAGATGCTCTCTGACCTAGTATTTGCTAGCACAGCAAAATTCATGTTTATGCCTTTTTGAAATGTACTGAGAAGCAGGTGATTATCTGCTAGGTCAGGAAAATGAATGAATAGTGAATGAATCAAACAATACTGTTTTCTATAATATGATTAAATATGAACAATCAGCTCTGTTCGTGTTATGAGAACATGCACAGCTGTGGAAAAGAAGAGATACATCAGACAAAGACTGCTTGAAGAAATGAACTGTAATCTGTACTTGCTTTGTGCTCGAATTAGCCATAGTACCTTGAATGGTAACATTGCATAGTGGGAAAGTTGTATCTGACCGGTGGTCATCAAGGCCACGTTGTTTTTCTTAGGAAGTTTTTTTGTAAACTTGATATGCCACCAGAAAATCATGGACAAACAGCTGCTGAGAAATAATATTGAAAGAACTTGTGATTTATTACGTCAGCTTAGTAGGCAATACCTTGTAAGAAATGTATAAAAGTAGTTTCACTTCCTGATTCTAGTTAGACAAACTCTTTATTAGCACGTTTTTGTCTCCTTGCTGCAAGATTAAAGTGCCTTAACCTGAACCTGCCGTGTATTGATCATTTTGAAGTTATTTTTCCTTTGACACCTACACTCTGCGCATTCAGCCATTTAGCTCAGCCCAATAAGGAAACAAAGCATCTGCAGCTCCAAACTTATCTTATCACACATACCCAAAGCATAACTCCTTTACTTGTTACAGATTTTGGAAAAGACAAATCAACTTACCTGGATTAAACACTCTACTCCCACCTTGTTTGCTTGGCAGTGACACTAAAGACGACTTACAAATTCAAGACACAACAGCCCACAAAATGCACAGTTCTCCCACTGCACCACAATCCACACCTGATACCAGCTAGCCAGAAGCAAACCACTGCCAGTCCACATCAGCATACAGATGCTTGGAACAGTGAGACTTCCGAATGTAAGAGGGGCAAGTAAGGACTTAACGAGTTTGTGCAGCATCTCTTGAGTTGACAGCAGTACTTCTGAATTTTGAAAGTTTATTACACAGTTCAACGTAAAGTGACTTTTTATAGGATGCAAATCAGGAATGATACTCGCTCTCTCTCCCATTTTAGAAAAGGTGATGGATTACAGTTAGTAAATACTGATAACCCATACAGTGATTCTTTCTGTGCCATGCAATACCCTTTTTGAAAGTATTGCAGCAGCAGGAAAACTAGTAGTGGCATGTGATTGGCCACATTTTGTACCTCCCGATTGGCTCCCTTTGCATCAGGAACAGATGCTTGATTGGCTTGTATACCGCAAAGCCGATTGGCTTTAATTGTGGTATACAAGCCAGTCAAAAATTGCAAAGTGGAGCCACCAATATTCAATGAGGAACTGCGGAACAGTGGGTTAAATTGATCCCAAATGTGAAGCATTTCGCAAAATCCGGAGCACTTGGTTGCCAAGCCAAAGAGACTTGATGAACCACTGAATCGTCCTTACATGAAGGTCTAGCAAAAGGAATCATGACAATTGTAGAGGTCACAAAACTCAGAATTCTGAAGTATTACCTGTAGATGTCAGAGACTGACTGGACAGTATTAGAAATTGTTCCTTGTAAAAAGCCATCATGAGAGATGCATCTAGAAAACATTCTAGAAACATTAAAGAGTGAGATGGACTAAAAGATTTCTCTATGATCACCTGAAACCCCAAACTGAGCAAAATTTTTTTTACCCAAGCAAAAGATTCTTGACAAGTTGTAAAACAGTTGACAAAAATAAAGTATATGTCTAAATATGGGAAAATGGGAAGGCCCTGCAACATGAAACAGGCTATTACTAGTGTCAGACATTTTGTAAAACTGGGAACTGTACACAAACAAATAATTAGGCAGACAGAATTGAAAATGTAAACCAGACAGAAAATATTACATTTTGAAATCTTTCAGAACTGGGATTTCATAATAAGCATAATTTACATTCAGAATTTCCAAAAAAAAAAAAAAATACAAAAACTGAGAGGTTAAATGACAGGTAGCAAAGACTGTAGAGAGAGCATATTGAATTTTGGAACTTTGATGTGAAGCTTTAGGGAAAAAAATGGTCTATATCAGGTTTCCAGGCCCCTCCTTTCTTTGGCACCAAAAAAGATTCTTGAATAAAATCCTTTCCCTTTTTGATGTGGGAGAACAGGTTCCATGACCCCTTTGAGATAGCATTTGTGTAAGGATGTGGAAAAAACATATGAAAAGGAAGATGGGATCCCACTGACAGTCACAGATTCTACGAATCACTCAAACAGGTGGAGTGTCTGAAGCTATCTGGTTCCACACATGGCAGTGAAGATCCAGTCTCTGGGACAGTTTTACTGAAATGCCACAGTAGACAGGGAGGAAAGCACGAAGGTGCATGTAGTCAGCCTGTTTTTTTTTTAATTTTCTCAGTTTTGGGAGGATCTTCCCTTCTTTTTTTGAACCTTTCTGCTGTTGCCTTTTGAAACTTTGTTTTACTGTTACTGTCTGGTTAAGGTCTACCAAAAAAAAGGGCTTGAAAAGAGTGTAGCAGAGTCTTGAAGAGTTACTGGCATAACCTGACTGGAAAGTAAAAGTTCTGAGGTAAAATTTTTAATAACAAAAAGCCTGTAGTACTAGCCCCTAGCTATAGTTTGGCAGAAAAGAAAAGCTTCTTTCTTTACAGGAAAAAAAGTAGTTAGTCATTTAAAAGGAATTTCCCTGAAGGGAATTCTGATTTAATAATGTCAATTTAAAGATAATTTTTTTGGGTGGCAACCATGAAAAACATTAGTTCTAGTCCCTAACAATAATTTCTGGAAAATAATAACTTTTCTTCAAAAAAATTGATAAAGTGGAAAGTTTTCTCCAACCTTGGTGAAAGGCTAGCTAGCTGTTGATCATGCAAAACTTGAAGGAAAAGGCACACTTTGGTGGCAGAAAAAGCTTGAAAGTCTTAGTGCCCTAACTACAGACTTTATACCGCTCTACTTGAGCTGTTCACAGGATAGCATAAAAGATGTCCTCCAATCCCAAGCTTTAGAAGCTGGACAGTTGTCATATCCTTGGTAGACTATAACTCATATAGCTTAGGCACAGTGATCTACTGGTGAACAAAATTGTACATACACCTATGACACCTAAGTGCACAACACTGACACCAGTGAAGTATACTGGGTGTCTGAGATATATTTCTGTAATGCCCTCCTCTGAGAGGTGGATTAATTCTCAAGGAAAGCCACACGTAAAGACTTGAAACAGATTTAATCTTTGCTATTACATTCAAATCACAAAGTAGTACCAAATGGCAATGCAAAGCTGAGAGAAATGGTTTCCCTAACTCCCAGTAAAACTGAACATAAATAATTGAAATAGATTTGGTCCTAGCTCTGGCAATCAAACATGACACAGGACAAAGTTACAACATGAGGTCAAGAAATAATTTTCACTACCCCTACCCCAATGAAAGCATCGTATAATGACCTGGAACAGACTGAGACCCAGCTGCTGCATTCAAAATAAGATGCAGGATTGAATTTCAGTAAAGCTATAAGACCTGGTTTGATATAACTATTGCTACTAAACTCAGCAGGACAGTAACAGTGCATCTATTAATCAAAGTATCCATTCCTCTTCAACAAAGCTTGTTTAGAGAGAAGTCATAAATGGTGCAGAGAACGTTGATTAAACTGTAGTTGTATAAGGACTTTACTACTGATTAGTGCACTGAACAGTAAACAATGTAAAACTCTTGCTAAAAGTTATCACTTTAATCTTTTTTTCCCAGAGAGATGGTTTCAGTAATCCAATGGAAGCTGCACATAAAGACCTCAAAGTCATGCCTTTCTGTTGTATTCATAATAGGAACAAAAAGCTGAACTTCATTACCAGAAGCTTCACATCCACTTTACTTTTTTATTTTGCTCATTTTATGGCCTAATACATTCATATATATGAGAGTGTGTGCACACACAGTTGAGTTGGTTGAATGCTCTATAGGTCAACTTGGTGTGATGTAGGACTGTTTTCTCTAAAGTGGTCAGATCCACAATGAAGTTGGTTGACAGAACACAGAATGACTGGCAGCAGTGTGATGTGGATTGAGGTGTGTAATTTGCTGTGCACACTTTCAGCTGTGTGACAGACTGGATGTTGAGTTAGCATGACTGTGTTATCGATGGTGTGCTAGCTTTCACTAACCTGTTCTGCCAGTATTCCATGACTTTCATTTGAAAGGTGCACGAATGGTGAACTTGTGTGGCATTGCCCTTTACTTAACACTCTGCATAGTAATAGCTGTAGTAGCCGTACGTCACTATGGTGTCAGGTGGGATGAAAGCGGGTGTTCTGCTGCAGTGTGTGGTTCAGGTGTCACTGGGACAGCGTATCACTGCATCTAGATGGGGAAAAATGATTTCAATTAATGGATATCTGTACTGCCTTGAATGTGAATGCAGCAGGAACAGTTACTGGTGCCGTCAGTGTAAGGCAAATAAAAAAATGTGGAAGAGCGGTAACTGTCTTTACTAGTTTATGGGATGTGCTACAAAAGAGCAATACTCATTAACATTTACCTGACTGCTTGCTTAAAGACAGGTAGAGCACCATTACTGGGATTAAGAGCAAGAATGTTCAATGCATGGATCATCCATGCAAAGTTGTCAGCGAAGTCTTAAGTGGCATGAGTGAGGAGGCAGCTGTGTCAATCAGTTCAGCATGTCCATCTGAAGGTTAGACTGACTGGCAGTATGAGCCTGAACACTACTGGTTGGGAGGTAGTATAATGGTTAAGGTGTTAACCTCACAAAATACAGGGTTTGATTCTAGCTAGACTTAAAATGACCCACAAGGGCAGCTAGCCTAGTACTTACGTATGAATTTATCTGGACAGTGATCTATGAAAAATCCCACATTGTGTAGTTTACATGCAAGACATTTTGTATTTAAGCATGGGGTGGATGAGAGTGGGATTTGTTTGATGCTTATACTTAGCATTCCCAAGGATATTAGGGATTTGTCCATGTGTAGTATGTTGATTATGGATGATACGTTTGCTTCACTGTGATGTGCTTCACCAACTATATTTTATTATGGCTGCATGTGTTTGGATGGAAAATGCACAAGTCTTCCATTCAATACCATACTTCTGTTGTATAAATGTTATCGTTGTTATAATATAATGCTGACCGCTATTTCCAACATGTTCTCTGATATGCAATAAAGTGCTTGTCTAATTCACACTGTACCTGACTTTGAACCTGATGCCTGGAAGAGTTTGCGCCACAATTTTTACTCTACAAGAACACTATTTTTCCACCGTACAAAATGCATTCTCTGGGTTTATCCTCCAATTATTCTACTGAGGCAGCTTTTCATTTACCAGTCAGGCACATGCTGTGCTTAGCATTCCTGCTGCCTGAAGACATTCCCCAGTGTATTTAGAACATTGGCACACATATTCCCACTTTAAGCGGGTGAGCTGCTGAAATACATGCTTGGAAAAAAATGGAAATTTCCCATCTGTTTTACTGTTATTCCTAGGTTTCCTCCATGCTTGGGGTCTGTGTTCAGTGTTACTGTTGCTTGCCTGCCATGTACACAGAATTTAGTTCAGGGGGTAGCATAAGTGTCTGAGATTTTTGCTTGGCTGCCATGCCCTTTATCTAGAATGAGTCACGGATTGCTTGGTGAAGGAGCAGTCTCATGTGGAGGAGATACGTTTGCATTTGGTATCAGGTGAAACATACAGTTCTCCACATGGATGTCATTAGGAGAAAGAGAAGGCTTTACAATGTTTGACTGCCAAGCATGATTCTTACAGCTGTTTGGAGTATATGATGCCATTAAATCTGCACCTTGTTGGATAAGTGGTGTTTCAAGCAATTGTTTGATCAGAGGTTACATCCTGCTTTTTCCATTTTGGTTTATCATGTCGAGGTTACAGTGAATCTTTGTGTTGAAAATGAATTATTTTCCAGTTTGTCAACATAGTGGGCATCTGTTGCTTGACTGTTCTATGTTAGGGATTTACGATGTAGTAGTCATGCTGTTTAGGCCATTGACTTAACTTGTTGACCTAATGTCATACAACCGTGTATGTGTGTGTGAAGATATACACATATATGCTACTACTTGTCAGACTTGCACAATGGTTCATCACAACTATGAACTGCTCCCGATCTGACAGAACACTCCAATGTTAGCCTCTTACAGGCATTCAGCCCCAATGCTCCAATCTGAATTTAGATGGCTCTGATTTCTTCTCTATCTGGCATTATTGTACAGACACTTGAAAGAAAAAAATCCTGGAGCTTGTCAAAGTCAAAATGGACCAATAGCGGATGATGCTTGGTGGCTGGCAGTAATGTCAGAAAGCCGTGTTTGTGGCAACTAAACTCATTTCTTGATTCATTCTTCTAATTCCAGCTACAGGGAACAAGGACCTGGTGGTGATATTAGTATTACGCTTTCAAAATTACTGACCTGATGGTAACAAGAATTAGAAGGAACAGCTGGATAAGTGAGTCTAACAGCAGCACCATCAGTTAAAATTAAAAAGATCTGCAGTGGATCTGGGTTGGTCTGTTGGAGTAGGGCCTGAATGTATAGTAGCTAGCTCTAGAACTATTGCCTGCACTGACTGTCAACTTCACTTTTCAGGTGTTTAAGGAAGTCTTTAAGCTACTAACAAAGTTCACCAGGTATGTATGACTATATTGCTTTATGTACGAGGTCTCATTCAGTTTTTGTTTCAGGGTGTAATTGGTTTTGCACTTTAAGTAATATAATTTACTTTTTTTTTGGGTTCCTATTAGAATGATGAAAGCGCATTTTGTCGAATGCATTTTCATCGACCCCTAAACAGCGAACAGGCAAAACAGGGAAGCGGCTGTTCGGCGAATTCTTTCCCTGGGAAAGAAGTCACTTGGCCGCTTCATTACTTTACCATGTTCTGCACTGTAGTGTGCTCCCAGAGATTCCCTTATCCGGTATCGCTTCCGAACGTAAATGTGCAACAGTTACTGACCTTAGGGTTAGGGTGCGGGTTAAGGTAAGTGCATATGTTTTAAACGGTTTACTTTTTTTTTTTTGCGTTAGATGTACAGTTGAGTTAAGTGCATATGTGTTTTTAGCTGTTTACTTTTTTTTGGGGGGGGGATAGAATTAGGGTTAAGGTAAGTGTGTATATGTTTGGAACTGTTTACTGTTTTTTTTTTTTTTGGTTGGAACAGCGATTTCCTTCCTAGGGAAAGAAATCACTGTTCTGAGATGTTGACATTTTCAGCTTTCGCTGAAATAGGGTTGATTAAACATTGTTCGCTTTTTTAAGTGTTCGATGTTGTAATATAGACCCTTTTTTTTTTTTTTTTTTTAACTAAAATGTTGATATAGATATATTTTTGTGTGCGTCTCTCTCTCTCTCTATATATATATATATATATATATATAGATATAGATATATATATATATATATATATATATATATATATATATATATATACACACACATACACACACGCGCACACATGCACACACGCACACCCACACAAACGCATATAGGTAAGCACTAGGCTAGCTACCCTTGCCAGTCATTTTAAACGTACCCAATTTCCATTTTTTCTGCTTAAAATAACCTATCCCATTTGTTTACAGATTGGCCTTACCCATCCCATGGTCTATAATTACATATTACCCCTAATAAGAATAACTGGGATCATACCACAGATAATCTGAGGGGACACATGCATGGTATAAAGTATTTAAATACTGCCCCTCTCCACTAGTAGTACGGGGGGGGGGGGGCATTCCACAGATACATTTTCTGTTATCCATTCATAGTTCTAAGCTGCGCTTGAAAATGGACAGGGATGAATGTTATTTTATGTAGACAGGGAATCTGTTCTACAGCAGTGGTACCCTCTGCTAGATATACCTGCCCTACCAAACCATTCCACTGATGTTGCAGAAGAGGTTCAGATCCATAGACAGCGTATTTCTGATGCCATTTGATTTGTACAAGTGCAGTTAGTATGCCAGAAATAGGTTACCTCTTAGCAGTCTGTAGGATACAGAGTACAGTGACAGGGATCTGAGTCAGTCTATGCTGGACATGTTGTTTAGGTCTTTTAGTAAGGTATGTCTGTGAGTATTCCAGTTGTTGCATGTGTCTGGACAGATACATGCCAAACGGGGCATTATATTCAATGACTGACCTAATAAGGGCTGTGCAAAGGGCAACAATGACATCCCTAGATCTAGACACAATCCCTTTTTATAAGCTGTGCAATACAGAAGGACTTTCTTACAACAGACACGTGTTTTTAAAAGTTCGGCACAATCCACATAAGTTCCCAAATCCTAAACAACTGGGTTAACTCTTAAGGGAATATAGTCAATAAGGTAGTTCACTGGGGTAGATGACTTCCCAGAGGATATAACAACACATTTTTTGGCATTTAAGTTTCAGTCCATGATTTTGGCACCAGTTACTTATTTGACACAAACCTTCCGGCAAGACGGCTAAGTCATTTGGGGATTTAATAAATGCTCCTAGCTTGCAGTTATCTGCAAATGTAGTCAGCCACAGCCCATTGGTACTGGCTTTTACTTAGAGAAAGTCGATGCCAAAAAGGAGAGGTCCTAGCACAGAACTCTGGGGGAGTCCACTGGTGACTGGTCTCTTTGTGGAGGTAACTTCCCTTATTTTGATTATTGGAGTCCTATCTGTGAGCCAGTTGGCAATCCAAAGGTGACACGGGTTTATTCCCAGTTTATTTAGCTTTTTGCCTGAGTAGGGAAATGTGTCAAAAGATATGGCCAGTTCAAGGCATGAGGTTTGTACCATTTTACCTTCATCCATTGCTTTAGTGACCTTTTTGAAAATTCTAGCAGGTTGAGTAAACCTGACCTATCCTTGATGAATCCAAACTGAGAGGGGTCCAGTGTTTGGAGGTTGCCTATGTTGTGACTGATTAATTCCATTATAAGCCTTTTCATGGCTTTGTATATGAGGTTGGCCAGACTTATGGGTCTTTGGAGAGCCCTTCCTTAAGCAAGGAAATGACTGTAGCTGTTCTCCATTCGCTTGGTACAAAACCTGTACGGAAGCGGAGACTGAAAAATGTTGTTAGGGGTGTGGCTAAATTAAGCTTCATGCTATTTAAGACTCATCCAGGGCTATTGCCTGGACCAGTTGATACAGTATTTTTACCTTTTGATAACACTTTTAGGATTTGGTGTCATGTAATAGCTGGAGGTGAGCAAGTTTCAGGTACATCATGATGGACAGGTGGAGGCGAGAGAGGACTAAAGTTAGAGCTAAACTTACTGGCTAATAGATTCATTATATCTTCAGCCTCAGTGTAGGTAACATCGTTCACAATCAGCTCAGCGCATTGCTTTGGTGTGCTTTTGAAATTATGAACATAAGTAAAAAATGCTTTGTGACTGTCTTTGGCTTGGGCAGTTATTTTAGCCTCAAACTTGGCTTTGGTGGATTTTATTAAGCTCCTCAGTTGTTTGTATATTTCAGTGAAATAAACATTCTGGGAATTATTTTTTTAACTTTTGGTCAAAACTATTTTTCCTTTTTGTAAAGCTTGTTGATATTATGGTGCCATTTGGGTTTGTCCTGCACGTGTTCCTAAGGGGTACAGCTGCATATGTCCAGCTGTTTACATGCTGGTATAGTGTGGTGGTGTACATTTCTATGTATTCAGTGGAGTTAACTGGGTTTGGTGGTGATTTGAAGTGTGCCAATGTATCACTTAGGAACAGGTAGTTTGTTCAAAAAATATATATCTAAAGGTACTTTGGGTGAAAGGGATTTCAGGTTTCAGTTTTATTTTGAAGTAGACTGCTTTATGGTCAGACCTAACAATTTATAAAGATATGCAAGGGATGGTGCAAGATGTTCCCATATTAGTTAAGGAAAAGAGCCAAGATGTTATTCCCTTTACTGGGTACTCTGTCAATGCACATGCCTTGGAACAGTTAGTGAAAGTGCAGGAAACTCTGCCCCTGTGCACTAGTGGTGGTGTAGGTTTCCCAGTCTATAGCTGGATAGTTTAGATCACCTAGGAACATAGTATTGGGTTTAATACTGAATAATTTTAGTTCCTGTATATGGGTGTTGTGGCTCTCTCTTGCCATAGAGGGAGATCTACAGGTAGTTAATATATGGTACGCAACCTTTCTGATGGTTATTCAGATACGAAGATGCTCTAGTGCATCATGCTGCTTTATCAGCCTTGATATGATTTTCTTGTGGCTGCAGATTGACACACCACCACCTTTTTCCCCTCCTGTGCAGTAGCTGGTCTAAACATGTAGAATGTGTTATAGCCCTACACAGCTGCAGTGCTCTCCGTTATTTTAAACCACATCTCAGTCACTACACAGATGTCAATGTCTTCCAGGGTGAGAAGGACTTACAGGGAGTGGAGTTTATGTTTAGGTCCCTAGCAGTGATCATTAACATCATCATACTTTCCTTTGCTTGCTTCATTATGCTGGTAGGTTTACCAAGCTGGCATTGTCTTTGCTAATAATCAAAACCATAGAGGGGACATATGCAGGTCATTCATGGCAAAGCAACACGGTCTGTCGATCATATGCTCCCAGGCTGACAAATATAGGGCCCCCTTTGAATAGCACCAAAAACTAAGCAAATTATTGAAGTCAATTATTTTTTGCTCATATCATGGCATCACCCTTGGAAAAGGTAGAATGCTGCTCAATGCTACGCTCATACCTACCTTGTGCACATAGTCTGAGGGGTCCATCATCTCTCTCTCCATATAATTCAGGGAGGTACACCTGAAATCACTGACACTGGCATGAACTATGACAGCATCATTCCAGCCATACTGGTACTTGCTGTTCAAGGACGTGAGTGATTGACAGATCCTAGCACCAGACAAACAACTAACCATCTCTCTCTCTCTCCCCTTGCTCAGCCTGGTAAGAGGCACATCTGTATGTCTTACAATCGAGTCACCTATAACAAGAAGTTGTGTACTCACCATAACATTCAATGTATGTAGTCCAGCTCACCTTACATTCTTACCAGTGGGTTCGGAGCTGAACCTCGGCTCCGACTCGGCCATACTCTGGCTTGAAGTCTTTCAATTGGCTGGGCTAAGAAGGTATCCCATGCTGCACTGCTCCCTTTCCCCAGATCTTATTTGCTGCAAGCTAATCATTCACTCCTCCACATACAACAACATATAGAGAAGGAAGAACATACGAACCAGAAAGGAATTTGAAACCATACCTAACCCCTAAATCCTCCAGGAATGGGGAAGGAGGGGGGGGGGGTAAGTAAGAATGTGAGGCGAGATGGACTACATACATCGAACATTACGGTGAGTACATAACTTCTTGATGTTATGTAGTCCAATCTCACCTACATTCTTACCCGTGGATCAGCGTTCCCAGCATCTGAATCCTGGGAGGCTCAGTGGAAAACACTCCTGAGCACTGTGGAACCAAATGAAAACCTGCCTCTGGACACCAAATCCAACTTGCAGTGAGTAACAAAGGTGTGAGGAGATGCCCATATAGCCGTAGCACAAATATCATCCATAGACAACCTGGCCTGAAAGGCTGTAGAAGTAGACACAGATCGGGTAGAATGAGCCTTCACTCGAAATGGTAAATCCTTGCCACCTGAAGCATAAATGAATGAAATACAACTGAAAATCCATCTGGACAAATTGACTTTGGAAACAGGAGACCCAATCCTGTTTTCTGAAAATGAGACAAACAACTGATCCGATTTTCTGAGATCCTTCGTTCTATGTAAATAGAATCATAATTGTCTGTGCACATCCAGCTGATGAAATCTAAATTCTGCCTTGTTCGAGAACTCTGGAAAGAATACAGCTAGTTCAATGGATTGGTTTAGATTACTGATGGAAGCCACTTTCGGTAGGAAGGAAGGGTCAGGTCTGAGAGAAACCCTGTTCTTATGAAAAATCAAGTAAGATGGTTTTAACTGATAAGGCTTGAAGCTCCAAAACATGTCTGGCTGAAGTGATGGCTACTAAAAAGGTTGTCTTCCAAGTCAAATATTTTAAATCACAAGTGGCTACAGGTTCGAAGGGGGGTGAAGTGAGATATTGTAGTACAAAATTTAATTCCCAAAGCATAACTGGTTCAAAAACTGGAGGACGAAGCAGCATAGTGCCCTTCAGGAATGCCTTCCAAAGTCTGTGTGCCATGAGACTAGGCTCATCAGCAACGTGAAAGATGGAAATAGCCGCCAACTGGACTTTAATAGCTGCGGCCGCAGATCCTTGGTTGAAAAGCATGGTGAGGAACTCCAGGACTGATGAAATTGGAGCTGTATAAGGATCAATTTGTCTTGCATGTGCCCAGATGGAAAATCTCTTCCATTTGCTGGAACAGATTTTTCTGGTGGAAGGCTTATGGGAAGAAGACAGAATATGAACCACTTCCGGTGAAAAATGATGAAGCCTGACTAATGATGGAAGTGGAGGAGCCAGGCTGTCAGCCGGAGGGTCTGAAGACAGGGATGGAGCTGCCCTGACATATGAGTCAGCAAATCTAGTTGGGCGTCCACTAGGTAAGGATGGAGGAAGGGGAACCAAATTTGACGAGGCCAGTGTGGAGCAATCAGAATCATTTTGCTTCCCAAAGATTGCGCTTTCTGAATAACCTTTGTCATCAGAGGAACAGGAGGGAAGACATACAGTAGACCGGAGGGCCAATTGTGAACTAAAGCATCCCTGTATGATTCCCCCTGAGGGGGGATAAGGGTGAAGTAGCTGCTGCATTTGGTACTGAGGGGGCTGGCAAATAGTTCACAGCAAGGCTGACCCCACCTGCGGAAAATCTGCTCCGCAACCTGATTGTTCAGGGACCACTCGTGAGGCATCAGAATCGCTCTGCTCAACCTGTCGGCAATCACACTGGACTTCTCCGGAATGTGCGTTGCTACAAGAAAACGTTGGGAAGTCACTGCCCACTGCCACACTCACATGGCCTCTCTGCAAAGGGGATATGACTTGGTTCCTCCCTGTTTGTTTAGATACCATACCACAGACATATTGTCTGCGTGGATCGCATTTGTCCAGAGAGGAAGACAGCTCTGAAGTGCTTGCAACGCTAGTAGCACTGCTCTCATCTCCAGGACACTGATATGCAGATGCATCTCATGTTTCTGCCACATGCCTTGGACTGTCCTGCCTAGATAATGCCCCTCCCATTCTGGGAGGCATCTGTGGTCACTGTGGCAACCGGAGGGGATGAAACGAAGGGTTTTCCTGCATCGAGGTTGCTGATGTGAAGCCACCAGTGTAGATCCTGCTTGCAGCTGTCTGTGATTATTATGAGATGAGAAATGGGAAGATGTTGCAGAGACCACTGGGCGAAGAGTAGCCATTGAAGGAGCCTCATGTGTAGCCTCACCAAAGGAAGCAGCATAACTGTAGCAGCCATCGTGCCCAACAATTTGAGGATCAATCTTCCCTTCACTCTTTTCAAAGGGAGTAATGTGTACACCTGCTGTTGTAAACTTTGAATCCTTTCTCTTGGTAAGAATGCATTCATGAGCACAGTGTCTAACTTGGCGCCTATAAAAGTGACCCACTGCGAGGGCAACAAGGCAGACTTTTCCCAATTTAGAGTTATGCCTAATTGATGACGCAGATTGATCGTGGCGTCTCTAGTTTATAGGAGTAGATGCTTGGTGGTGGCAGAAAGGAGCCAGTCGTCCAGGTACGGAAACACTTGGAATCCCTGACGTCTCAAGTGAGCCATTACCACTGCCATGCATTTGGTGAACACCCTGGGGGCTGTGGTGAGACCAAAGTGCAGGGCGTGAAATTAAAAATGACTGGTTCCCAGCCGGAAGCATAAATGACTTCTGGATGCCCTGTCCATCTTTATATGGTAGTAAGCATCCTTGAGGTCGATGGAGTACATCCACACTTCTTTTCCCAACAATGGGAGAATATATTGCAATGTGACCATTTGGAACTTGGACTTCTTTACATGGATGTTTAATCTGCTGAGATCCAAAATGGGTCTCAGGTCCCCTGTTCTTTTCGGCACGAAAAAGAATCTGGAGTAAGTCCCTAATCCGATCTGGTCTGAGGGGACAGGTTGGATGGCTCCTTTCTCTAGCAGCTTTAAAACCTCTGAAGCTGTGGAATCCTTTTGATTGGGTGGAACATCTGGGATTTTTCTGATCGGTGGGGGAGCTGATGAGAAGGGAATGCGATATCCTCCGGAAATTATTTTTAATACCCATTGGTCCTGAGTTATACTTTGCCAGGCCTCTGGGTATAGTGAAATGCAACCCCCAAATGGCTCCGGAAATGCACAGTCAGGCCTCCCATCAGGAGCGCTGGTAGGGAGAACCACAAAAGGAATTGTGGTCTCCCTCATTACGCAGGCCTCCTCTGCCCCTAGGGCGGCATCTATCAGAATTAGCACCCCCTCCCCTGCCTCTGGAGGGGGACTCACCTTGTGCGTCATGAAAAAATCTCTGTGATTTTTTGAACCACATCTTCCCACCCGTCTGGGTCTTGGGATAAGGCCTAGAGGGTAGGGAAAAATGGACTCCCACAGCAGACAAAGTTTTTCCCTCTTGCTCGCACCTAGTGAGAGTGTCCTTCACCTTGGTTCCGAATAAGGAGGAACCATCAAACGGGGTGATGGTGAACGTAGACTTGAAGGCCTCCACGAAATTACAGAGGTGCATCCAGGAGTGTCTCCTAAGAGCAACTCCCGAACTCATTGCCCTACCCGCTCCTTTGGCTGCATAAGAGATCAGCCTCATCTAGGAGTTAGCAATAGAGTTGAGGGTACACATCTGAGCGTTGACCTTCTGAGCCACCGCATCAGAAACATTACCCTGTAGAGCATCTCCAAGCTCTTTCAGGAGATCTCTTTGGAGCCATGTAAAATGAGATGAGTAATTCAGTGACCACAGTGTAAAGGCCGCTGAAGAAAACATACGCTTCCCGTGCCAGTCCATGGTCCTAGATTCCTTGTTAGGAGGATGGACGGTAGACGAATTCTCAGCCAGTTCCTTCTTGGCGGCCGCTGCCACCGCCATGGCATCTATAGGAACTCTCTTGGATAGAAACTCTTTGTCAGAGGGGGTGGACAAGAATTTGTTGGGTCTCCCGGGGACTGGTTCTACAGAGTCAGGGGTTTCCCACACCCTTCGACAAACCAGATCTAAAAGCTCGAAGGGTGGAGACACCCAGGAGGTGGAGGGCTGAGCCCCGAAGGCCTTCAGTAACACCGACTCCTCCTCGGAGGGAGCTCTAGAGGGCCAGTCACCCCTCTGCATCAAAATTTCCAGGATTTCAGAGAAAGAGACATCCTCAGATGATGACTTAAGGGAACCCTCCGATTCCTCAAGGTTGGTGTCTGACATGAGGGACTCATCTTGGGAGTCAATGTGCTTCCTCTTGCACATTCTTTTTCTGGGTGGCTCCTCAGGCAAAAACACTGAGGGGCCCTCAGAAATAAGGGGACCACTCATGGGGGTATCCTGAGGCCTTGGGTCTCCGCTGTTGAAAGATAGAGGGCAATCAGAGACCCGCACGGGAGCTGAAGGGGACAGAGTGTCAGCGCCGAATGATGTCACTGAGGACCTGGCCAGTGCCCTCCACATGGCCTCAAAAGCTGGTCCCCCCGGCTCCGAAGATCGACCCGCCATGGAAGACCTCGGAGCAGAAGGGACAAGGTCCAAAGCAGATGCAGGGGTCATGCTTCCCTGGGTCGAAGCACTGAGAGGGAGGCTAGGAGCCAAAAAGCGACCCAAGGCCTCCCCCTCAGGTCCGACAGAGGAACCCTGAGTCCTGGACCCTGTGGACGGAGCCGACGGGGTCAGAGCTGAAGCCGGAGCCAATAAGCCAGGATGGGCCATCGGAGCCGACCTAGGCACAATCAGACGGCGCTGAACACTCCGGCTCCGAAAGCTGAGATTCGATTGGAGGAAGTATTGACGCTGGTTGGGTGACAGGCTCCGGAGCCGACTGGGCTGGAGCCAAAAACAATTTTGCCACAACCAATGACTGGAGAAGTCGCTGCACCACTCTATCTATATCCACATCTGAAAGAGTCCTGGAGGACCTAGAAGATAAGGAGGGAGATCTAGACCTCCTCTCCAAAGGAGACCTATGAGGAAGAGAGACCAGCCTAAAATTTGGAGACCGGCTCTGAACTAGCACCTCCGTAATCGGCTCCGAGGGACTTGGAGCCGAAGCAGATTCGGTCAATATATTAACTTCCTGCAGCTCCGAGGACAGTGGAGCTGAGGATGCCACAGAAGATTTCACTACTTTCTCCGGAGGTTCCAAGGATACAGATGGAGCCGGAGAACGCTTTTTTGCCTTAGAAGTTTTAGCCTTAGAGGGAGAGGACTTAAAGCTAGAAGCCCTTCCCAAATCCTCCTTGAACGAGAGTTTCTAAAGTCCTTTCAAAATTAGTTTGTCCTTCCTCTCCTGAGGAACACACGGGCTAAATGCATGGTAAAAAATACAAGATTCCTGGAGGTGAATAGCCCCCAGACAATAAACACAGAGTGTCCATCAGTGATGGACATCTTATAACCACATTTAGAACACTTCTTAAAGTCCGAGGGCTTGTGCTCTTTCGCATCATTAGACATAATGAAAGAAAAAACAACAGTTAATAACAGTAAACCGCTGGTACAAAGCACGGGAAACTAAGCAAAAAACACAACAGACAAATACACCAGACCATTAACTTAATCGGTCTCAACAGGAAAACACAGGGAAAGACTAGGTCTTCTAATTTAAACGGTCCTAGCCCTCAGTTAAAACGAATTTCAAAAACTTAGTTTTATGCCAAAATATCAACAAGTACTGATTCAAGGAAAAGCTCATCTCCAAACAACTCCCTCACTTATGGAATGCTGTAAAATGCTGGCAATATTAAAACTTTAATTAGATGAATGGATGAGATCCAGCAAATTTATTCAAAGAGTCAATGGCTACAAACTCCAGATCCTCCCTGTTTGCCTTCAATCTTGTAAAATCCTTAGAAACCAAAAACTCTTACCATCAACTTTTTAACTATTAGGTTACCTTCAATAATTTTTCCTTTGCGGCATTACTGGGTAAGACTTCAATGGCTGATATCCAATAGGCTAACTACAAACCCAGCCATAAAAGCTCTTCTCTTCATTAATACACCCCCCTTTCTTTACTAAATGTGCAAGCAATGGGCAGACCATGCTGATCTGCTTCTCACTTCCGCTAACAGCTGATGTCGGCAAGCTGCCCGCCCTCCAAGGAAGCACTTAACGTTTTTTCCCTGGCCTCCGCCAGGGAAACCTAACTGCTTTGTGAGTCCTGTGCATATGCCCTTCCTTCCTCCCAGGATAAGAATGGCCATACTCTCCCGACAACGCTGCAGAAGCCTGAGTCACTTACATCACTGTAATCAGGTGTTTACTCCTGTACACCACAACTCTGGCTAAAAGCAATATAGCCTGATGTTGGCTACTGTTAACAGCCACTAGTAACAATCAGCTCCAAACAAATGGCTCATGTACTCTGAAAGGTTAAAGTGAATTTGCTCAATTTTGAAGCATTTTTGTTTTGCAATTCATTTCATCTCCAGTTATACACCTCATGGCAAAGCTGAAAGTGAGCTGAAAAAAATGAAAATTATAGAGATTTATTTATTTTTTTTTTAATTCACTGTTGACTCTGTTCTTCCCTATATGCAGACCAACAAAATAAAGTCAGTGCAAGCAATGGTCAATGAGTTACATAGGGTACACAAAAACAGCTTACTTTATTAGGAGAGTAGCTTCTTACTTACATTGTAGTTTGTCTACCATAATATTAATTTTCACTGTATGGTCTCCCACCTGCAAGACATGGCTGACAACGGGTCTTTCCAGGGAGTAACAACTCCTACTGATACCTTCAGTACAGAAATTTAGCTGCCTATACATAAACTTTGGTAGTCAGCTATTGTAGTTTCAATCTTTAATAATGTTATGGCAGGAAGGGATAAGGGGAAGTCCTTTTCAACCAAATAACCTGGAATACCACACACTTTCTGCATCAAAAACAATATAATATGGCATTGTGCATTGTAAGGAGGTTGTATCCAATTTCAGAAACTTTCTTCAGAAAGTGAACAATATACTATAAACTTTTTTTTTCCATTAGTAACGTACAGACTATACACTATTGCTTTTTCTACATCTCAACACCCACAATGAGTCACCAATCTTGACATCCGGAATGGCTTGTTCACCTTTCACTGCTTACTAAAACATTAGAATAAACACTTTTATCAGACATCGGTAGCAGATAACTGCATACTACTACAGTCTGAATATATGATTTTACAAGTAACATTTTTCCTGAAGAATGTGGTTTCTTGCACCTATCCAGCTTCTATTTTAGAACAACTGAACAGTTATCAACCAGCAAAAAGAGACTGCAGATCTTCCTACAGCAAATTTCTTCTGTTAAATAAATGGAAGCTCACCTAGCAGGAGTCTGTAAGTCCTAACTCACTCCACCTTGCCTTCTGGGTTATCCAACCTGCTGATGGACCCAAGCTGGCAACTTCTGCACTAAATAAATTTCTCCAGCATTTGAGCTCCTCCCATCTCCCATAATGCACCTATGTTCTCACCATCCCTGTGATCAAGTTTTCCACTAAGAAACAGAAATGCAGAGACAAATGTGATAAGGAATGATGTGAGAACGTGATTCCTATTTAGGTTTACCAGGTCTGTCTAGAGGCATGGAAAAGACAATTTGGATAAGGATGGGAAGAGGGCTGTTGAGGTAGACAGAGGGAGACAATAAAAAGTCAAAACTTCCATATTCACTACTCTCCTGTCTGTCTATCCTAGTGTATGGGAAGAATCCCCATCTAATTAGCTTCCTGGGTGGCATATTGATTGGGTATCCCTTAGGATGGTAGAGCCAAGGAAGAACTGGACCTAGAAATCAAATCTAGTTTGGATTGCTTGATGAAGGTATGCATTGCTGACCAGGTTGCTGCACCACAAATATAATTTACACAGGAATCTGAGAAGAAGGCCATGGAAGTAGCAACTGACCTTGTAAAATGGGTGTTAGGTCTCGAGACGAGACATAGTAAATGTGTATAACACAATCTGACAGCCATCTGGACAGAGACAGTTTGGAAACCGTGGAGCCATACTTATCAGCTGAAAAGGAGACAAACAGCTGACTATCTTGAAGGAATTCTTTAGTATGGTACAAGTAGAAATGATGTATATGAACATTGAAAGTATGGGAGAAAAATTCTTCTTTGTTAGAATGTTATGAAAGACAACTGCCAGGACAGCATTAGCTCAAGGATGACTTTGAGTCAACCGTAGGCACAAAGGGATGCTTAAGTCTCGCAAGAGACTGTCTTTATGACGGATGACATATGAAGCTTTTGCAGGAAACAGCAACATAGGTGTTTCATACAGGAAAAGGCCAGTTCATAATGAGGCTGATTTTGGGCTTGCAAAACCAAATTTTAATCTCAAGGTGGACAGGGATGGGGGCTCTTTCATCAGTGGTCTAAGAAGAAAATTTAATTTTAGCCAAAGGCAGAGAACCTGTTCCATTTACACTTCTAAATTATTCTAGTAGCATCTTTCTGTAAATCTGAAAGGATTTGAATGACTATCAGAAAGGCTGAACTTCTGGGCATCATTGGAATTGACAGAAACCATGGGTTAGTTTCAGAAAGACAATGTCCAAATGAGGCTTGCCAGAGAGGTGTGATGACATCCTGATGGGAATCTAACATTTAGGGTTATTTCTTGAAGTGAGGGCAAAACACAGAGGAAACCAAATTTGTCTGGGCAAAAGGGGGCTATGAAGATTACAAAGGCCTTGTAAAATGAAGCTCTCTGTAGAAGCACTGTCATGAGGAGAAGAGGAAAGAAGGCATAAAGAAGAAAAGGCAGCCAAGGATGGAACAGAGACTCCATGGGTTCCTGTCATCACTGAAGGATAAGGGCAAAAGTACAGTTGTTTACACTTAGCATAAATGTAGATGTTAGAGTTTATTCACTGTTGCAGTCATCACACCTGGGTTATCCTGCTAGGGATAGCCCTCAGTCGGCCCGAATACCAGAGGCTTAGTATTTCTGCGTCAGTTGCTGTCATTCCAGGACTGACGTCAGGTCATCAGTGGTTTAAAATCAGGCAGCCGACGCCATTACATCAGTTTTTCTTGCCCCAAATGTCAAGAACCCCCCAAATAGAGAGCTAGGTTATGGTGAAAGAACACCACCAGTAGAAAGTAAATACCAAAAATCCCTGTAAGGAGCGAGGAAGAGAGAGAGCTAGACAAAGGGGAAGGAGGGTGGGAAACCATGACTGCAACAGTGAATACACTCCAACATCTACACTTATGGTAACTGTACACAATTGTACTATGTTCATCGTGTTTCATCACACATGGGTTGATTCCCAAAGCTGAAGAAAAGGGTGGAGGCAGTAAAGAACACTGGGGGCTAACTAGGATGCCCTGCAAGACTGTGATTGCAAAGCCTGCCCTGGATTTGGAAAAGATAGGCAGGTGATAATGCTTGGTGAAGGTATGAACAGAACTCCATGCTACATCCTCCAGAATGTCCCTGGTAGGGACCCGTCTGAGAAAAGCTATAGAGGTGGAGGTTGCCCTGGTGGAATGCATTCTGACTCCTTGGGAGGCGGTTTCCCATGGTATTTGTAGCAGAAATGGATACAGTGTGCTATCCATTTGGAGAATGTTTGTTTGGATATGGGCTTGCCCCCTGCCCCTGCTGCAAAGCTGACTAGCAATTGGTTAGTCTTCCTAAAAGATTTAATGCTATCCAGGTAGAATCTGAGCTGTCTGTGCACATCTAGAGAATGCAGAATTTTTTCCCCCTTGTTTTGTGTGTTAGGGAAAAAGACAGAAAAATGAACCGATTGGTTGAGAGCCACACTGGACCCCACTTTAGGAATGAAAGTTGGGTTAGTCCTGAGGGAGACCCTGTCAGCATGAAAAATGATGAAGGGCTCTACAGCTATGAGTGCTTGTAGCTCTGAAACCCTTCTAGCTGAAGTCATGGACAGAAGCAAGGCTGTTTTCCAAGAGAGGAATTTTAACTCTGCTGAAGCTGCAGGCTCAAAGGGGGGGGGGGGTAGTGTGCACTTTTCCAACACAAAGTTAAGGTCCCAAGTTGGGGTAGGAGCTCTTCTGGGTGGCCTTAAATTGTTAGCCCCTCTTAGAAACTGTTTGATGAGAGGGTGAGAAAAGAGAGGTGGCTCTGTGCTATAATAAGCAGAGATTGCAGAGTCATGAATTTTAATAGAAGAGAAGGATAGGCCCCTGTGTAGTAGGTCTGCTAGGTAATCCAGGATGAGAGGTAGGGAGGGCTGTGCTGTTTCAGCTCCTTTAGTCTGGATCCAGGTGCAATACCTTTTCCATTTGTCAGCATAGGATTTTCTAGTGCTGGGGCTTCTGGCCTCACGTATAACAGGACTTGCTTGCTTAGGCTGGCAACTGGAAGGAGAGGTCAGGGAATAAGCCAGGCTGCCAGGTTCAGGGTCTGCAGTTGTGGATGCATGAATTCTCCATTCTGCTGGGTCAGGAGAGTTGGGATTTGAGATAGGTGCCATGGTGGCAGGGAGACAGACTGTGCAGCAGTGGGTACCAGTACTGGCGTGGCCAGTCCAGGGCAATCAAGATTGCTCTTGGTTTGTCCACCCTTATTTTGAGTAGTACCCTTGAAATTAGAGGTAGAGGGGGAAATGCATAGATCGAGAGATTTACCCATTGGAAGGATAGGACATTCAAGTTCCAGGCCTTGTTGTGAGGTTCCCTCATGCAGAATTTGCTGATCTGGTGATTGTTGTGGGAGGCAAATAGGTCCACTTTCGGGGGTGCCCCATTTCTGGGTTAGAAGGGTGAAGGTGCTGTGGTCTAGCTGCTACTCATGTGGGTCTATGAGGTTTCTGCTTAGGTTGTCTGCCAGAGAGTTTTGGGAGCCTGGCAGGAATTGTGCTTGCAGGTGAATTTGCATGGCTGAAGCTGTGTGCTAAAGGGTCACGGCAAGCCTGCAGAGGGGATAAGAGTGAGTTTCTCCCTGCTTGTTGATGTACCACATCACTGTGGTGTTGTCTGTTTTGACCAGTAGAGGGCCCGAGCAGAGTAGGGGTCTGAAAGCTGTCAGTGTGCTGAACAGCTAGCATTTCTTTTTGGTTGCTGTGCAGATGTATTTGATTTGGGCTCCAATGGCCCTGAATGCATCTGCCGTTCAGGTGTGCACCCCAGGCATAATCTGATGCGTCTGTGGTTAGGGTCTGGGTGGCGTAGGGTTGTGAGAAGGGAAGACCCTTGTTATGGTTGCATGATGCTGCCCACCAAAGAAAATCTTTCCTTAGACAGGGTATCATAGGTATGATAGTTTCCAGGTCATGAGAGTGTTGACACCAAAGGCTTTTTAGGTACCGCTGAAGTTTCCTCATATGCAGTCTTTCATATGGAATGAGTAGAATGCAGGATGCCATGAACCCTAGAGCTTGCAGGATTTTCCTTGCGGATAACTGGGTTCTGGTGACTGGTTGAGAAAAGTAGCCTGTCAGATAGGCTTGTTTTTCTGGAGTAAAGAATGCCATCTGGGATGCTGTGTCCAGGCTTGCTCCCAGAAATACAATTTTTTGAGTGGGTACTAGTTTGGATTTCTTTTTGTTTACAGTATATCCCAGGGAGGTCAGTAGGTTCTGTACAAAGGTCAGGTGCTCTAACAGCTTTTCCTGTCTGCCTGAATCAGGCAGTCGTCTAAGTAGGCATAATTTTGAATATTCCTTTATCTGCAAAAAGCAATGGCTGGAGCCAGGCATTTTGTGAAAACCCTGGGAGCAGTGGATAAGCCAAAGGGAAGCACAGAGAACTGAAAGTGCATAGATCCTGCACTGAAACGTAGATATTTCCTGCAGGAATCCCTGATTGGGATTAGCAGATAGGCCTCTTCTAGGTCTAGGGTGGCTAAACAAGCATCCTTGGATAGCATGGGAAGAAGCTGCTGAAGGGTGAGCATTTTGAATTTTGGTATCACCAGGAAGGTGTTTAGAATTGCTAGATTGAGGATTGGGTGCCAGGTGCCCTCTTTTCTGGATACTAGGAAAAGCCTGGAATAGGAACCTTGGCCTATCTGGTCTGCAGGAACAGGCTGTATTGCCCTCATGGAGAGCAGGGAATGGACTTGGTTTTGGGCCTCTGCCCACTGGTTTGGTGGACAATCTGGGAACCCTTTTGGGGTTGACAGAGTGTGGAAATAAAATCTGTATCCCTTGGTCACTATGTTGAGGACCCATCGGACATGGTGATAGAGTTTTCCTCCTAGGGGCACAAACAGGTGGGCAGAGGTAAGGGGTGGAGGTGTAAAGTCATTGTGAGTTCTTACCATAAGGGGGTAGCTTAGGACTCCCTGTTTTTGAAGTGGAAGCACGCCATTGCTTAGATCTCTGCATTCCCTGGGACTGTTGTCTAGGGGGTCCGCTAACCCTAGGGCTTGTCTGAGCTGGCCTTGAGGGGGCCGGAAAGGCCCAGTGCTTGGAGGGGCAATGCCTACTGAGCCTCGGAGGCTGGACCTATAAGAAGTCTTTGACTGTCTGCACAGATTTAGCTGTTTCTTCCATCTTTTTTAACACCTCTTCTGCCTTGGTGCCCAACAAATTATCTTTGTTCAATGATGCGTCCAATAGTTTTGATTTGACACGGTCTGGCAAGGTCTGTTCCTTAAGCCAAGCATGCCTTCTAAGTACAGAACCTGTGACTGCTGCCCTGCAGGATGCTTCTAGGAAGTCAAAACCAGATTGCAAGGTGTGTTTAGTAACTTGGCTTGCAGAATGCATAAGCTCCTGTAATTCTTCATTTTCTGCACAAGCCAGAAAGGTAGATATCTTTTGTTTAAGGAGTTCTATGCTATGTTGCTGGTACTTCAGCATGTGGAACTGACAATTTAGTGCTCTAATGGCAAGAGTTGCAGAGGTGTATACTTTTTTACCCCATCTGTCTAAAGCTCGGGAATCCCTGTTCGAGGGAGTGGGATTCTTAGCTGTGGTTGCTTTTATTCCTTTAGGTGCTTGGGAGATGACCTCTGGGTCAGCAGTAGGATTTTTGGAAAGAAATTTGTGTGAGTCAGGGACTCTAACACCTGTCAGGCTTCCTGGGGGCAGGTGGGAGGGTGTCAGGAGTTAAACTGGATTCCATAAAGACATCATCCACAAAAATCTAAGAATTCCTTGAGTCTCTTTTTGGACTGAGGATAGTCTTGATACTCCCATTGGAAATGCTCCCTGAAAGTAGGTAGGGTTTCACCAAATGAAATATCCTCTGTAAGAGAGGCAGAAGGAATGGATTCCTCTGCATCTGAATCCTCATTAGCAGACAAGGGTTGCATGTCTTCATATTCAAAAACCTCAGAGTCATCGGACTCCTGGTCAGATGAAACTGCTGGGGACAAATCTCTTTCTTTTGGAAGGGGTAGGCTGGCTTCCCCTAATAAGCATGATAAGGTCTTCTGCCATTTTAAGCATTTGAGATTGAGGCATGGAAGCAGGTGCTTGAGCTTGGGTTGTTGTTGCAACTGTACATCGTGACCGAGTAGGAGAGGAACCGAATGGTGAGACTTTTAATCCGGTTCGGACGCCAAGGGTTTTGGCGCAAATGGATTTTGTCAACAGATCATCCTCCTTGTTGGCTGAAGCAGGCATTTCTCCGGATAACCCCACAAGAAACTATAGCAACAAAGGTACTGTTCACAATTCTTTCCACAGTTCGTGGAAAAGCAATTCAGTTAACGACTGGCTTAAAAAGCCTTTTAATATTGAGTTTAAAAAGGGACAAAAGCGGACCTCTGCTGATGGCGCTAGCTATTATAATAAATTAGATAAAATGTATAAATTAATGATGAAATTTAAGACTCTGACTGTTGAAAATGAATATTTAACAGAGTGCATTGACAGAAAAGTGGTTCCTAAGGGTCTTAGAATATTTAAGTATCCTAACAATGTTATAGGTGGATCACTTTTTCATCAAGAGTTATTAAAGGTTTTTAATCATTGTGGTATTGAAATTTTAAAATTAATTATTCAGGAAAACAACAGAATGCAAGAATTATTACAAAATGAGATAGAGACATTGGATTTATGTATCAAGGAAGACCTTATTTTTCAGATAGGTGAGGAAAGGGAAAAGTATTACCAAATTAAGGATGACGTAGAATGGAAATGTAGTGAAATTATTGAAAGGAAAATAAGCAAGTTAAGAAGGGACTTACAGGAATATGAAAACAATACTCATTACCCTAAGCCGCCTTTCAAGAGGAATGATGTTTACCAGCATCATGGTGATCCACCTCTTGTATATAATGAAGATGATGGTAAAGGAAGAGAATTTTTTGATTATGATGCTGAATTTCCCCCTTTAATGAGAGATTCTTACAATCCTTATAGCAAGAAGGAAAGATACCAAAATTTTCAAAAAAGAGGGGGGAGAAGGGGGAGGGGGAGGTATTAGATTTAATACACCCAACCCCTGTTAAAGAACAACATCACAATGTTATTCAGGTTGATGGTACTACGCACACTTTGGGAAATTTTACTATTTATAATTTCAGTAGCATTACTCTTACTGAAACACATTTCCAGTTGTTAAGCAAAGGTTTCAAATTTATTCCAACAGTAAAGGGAGAATTAGTTAGTACCATCATAGATGTTAAGCTTTTTCTTAGAAAAGTAAATTTTGGTATTTTGTTTGCCTCTATTAACTCGAGTAACAAGAATGATTTACCTCCTCAGGACCCAGCTCTGATCCGTAGAAGTATATACAACCCACCCTTGCATCCGCAAGTAAAAAATTTTGAAAACATGTTAGAAAATGAAATCAGACAAACGTACGAAGAAAATGAAATGGAATTTAATCTTTCTAAGCAAGAAAAAGAAACTTTGTACGAATTAAAAAACAATAATGATCTGAGAGTAATGAAACCGGACAAGGGTGGGGGTATAGTCTTTATGGACAATATTATTTATGAAGGAAAAATGAATTTTATATTAAATGATACGAAAAAATACACCCTAGTTTCACTAAATGAAATTTATTTAGCGTATTATAAAATTGACAACTTATTAAATAGCTACCTATATGAAGGATCTATTGATAGAAAAACTTTTGAATACTTATGTGTGGTAAAGCCAAGAATACCAACAATATTTGGAATACCTAAGGTCCACAAAAATTTGGAGGATCCTCCGTTGAGACCCATTGTCTCAGCGTTAGGGTCCAAGACACTTCCAATGGCGAAGTATGTGGACCACAAGGTAAAACACATAAGTATGGAGAATATATATACTCTGAGAGACTCATGGGATTTTTTAAGATGTATTGGTCCGGAATTGTATAATGAAGATTTATTATTCATTACAATTGATGTTGTGGACTTATTTACATGTATTCCACATAATGAGGGTCTTGCTATGTTTGAAGAAATGGTTTATAAAGACATCAAGTTAACACAGGCTGAAAAATGTACCATTACTGGATTAGTTGATCTGGTAATGAGATACAATTTTTTCACCTTTCAAGGCGAATACTATCAACAAATACAAGGTACAGCAATGGGCGCAGCATGTGGGCCCATTTATGCTGACATTGTCCTTACGAGATGGGAGGAAGATTATATAATCAATTCTAGCTATAAGGATTGTTGGACGTTGTATCGTCGTTTTTTAGACGACATAGTCATTTTTTGGATAGCAGGAATCGAAAGATTCAATGAATTTTTTGAGTATATAAATAATTCTACGAATTTCTTAAAATTTACTTATTCTTTTTCGAGGGACAAACTGCAATATTTAGATGTAGAAATTTACAAGAAAGGAAGTAATTTTGAAACTAAAATTTACAGGAAGAAAACATTCTGTAATTCCTTTCTTCACTTCACTAGTGCACACCCCTCACACTGTAAAAAGAATATTGTTAAAGGACAGTTTGTGAGGGGTAGTAGGATGACAAGCGCTAGTGAGGATTTTCTTATTGAATGCAATTTTTTAAGTAAAATGTTTGAGGAAAGAGGCTATCCAAATGACTTTATAACAAAATTGAGAATTGAGGTGGAATTGGGGAGACATCATAAATTTCAGCCAATAAAGGGACAAAGGATTAATAACAACATTATAGAAAATGTGACCATGAGTACTGGTAATGAACCAAGATATGAGCAGGCTTTAATTATGGAATACAATGTTTCAAATATCAAGATTAGTGAACTATTCAGAAATGAATGGGCTAGATTTCTAGCCCTATCAGATATAAATGGCATGAACAGTTTGAGTCCAAAGATTGTATATAGAAATGCCAGGACTATAAAGAATATATTAGAATCCCAATCCAGGTGGAATATAAAAAATAAGGGAATGGAGGGTCAGAAGAGGAAAGGTAGCTATAAGTGTGGCCATTGCAATCAATGTGATTACATGTCTAATGTCGATGAAATTATTATTCCTAGTAGGAACAACAGAATTATAAGAAGTAAAAGTTTTTATAGTTGTGAGACAAAAGGTGTAGTTTATATAAGCATTTGTAAGAAATGCAATTCCTTCTATATAGGAAAAACAGAGCGGGTCCTGAGGAGGAGAATATACGAACATTGTTATGAGATTTCTAAGGCGAAAGATACAAACGCCTTGTATAGACATACAAAAGAGTGTAAAGAGGCAAATTTTGAATTTTTTGTTATTGAACAGGTAGAAAAGGACGTAAGGGGTGGTTTATGGGAGGAAAGACTGGCCTATAGAGAACTATGGTGGCAAATATTTCTTAATGCCACTAAAAAACCTGGTTTAAATGATAGTGTATCTATAGTTCCAGTTCTTAAATTAAAAGCAGCAGATATTTAAAACAAGTTTGTAATTCATAGAATGGTCAATAGATGGTGCTATTTATTTACAAAAGATATAGCACTAAATTTTGATACGTATTTCACTAAATACTAAGGTCTCTTTACATGTATATATGAATTTATTATCTTGCACTGTTTCAGATTTTAATGAAACTGTAATTATGTATAAATAAAGTTTATTTTTTAAACATATTTATTAATGGAAAGTACAGATATTAAGGTGTTTTTTAAAATGGGTTAATTTTAATTCAATATTTATGAGAAACACTTGTTGATTGGTTGTTTTAAGATGCACTGTGATTCATTGGGCAAATTTTGAAAAGTTTTTTTATTTAATGCTCTAATTAATTTTGATTGGCTTTATCTGATGAAGTCATTGTGAGGAAAGACGAAAACGCAATTTTCCTGTTAAGAGCGTTAATTTTGTTGCTTGGATTATATTCTGTCTCAACGTTTGAGTTATTAAACTGTGGATTTGTGCAATACTTCTGGTGTTCCTGCCTTCGATTCGTTTTTGTGGATTTACCTGGTTTACATTGTCCTTATTTGTTTTATTAAGATTAAGAATATGGAACACCTGAGTGCCCACTGAAGAACTCTCATGGGATATCTGGCATGTGTGACAAGAGCTATGGCAGCGTCCATCATGCCCAATACTTGTAAAACTAGGGAAGCTGAAGATGAGGTAATCTGATGAAGTATGGAGTCTATTGATTGGTAATTTTGAAATTTTTAAGATGGTGTCCAGATGGCATCCATTGAAATATATTGTTTAAATAGGCTACAATTTGGATT
The DNA here is from genome assembly GCF_019279795.1 of Protopterus annectens. Taxonomy (NCBI): domain Eukaryota; kingdom Metazoa; phylum Chordata; order Ceratodontiformes; family Protopteridae; genus Protopterus; species Protopterus annectens. Next base: position 1,427,616,849 of record NC_056728.1, read on the forward strand.
TTTCAAAATTTAATTGATATGCCCAAGGACAGACTCTAATGATGTATGATACCTCTTGCTAAGGTAAGGCATTATCTTGTTGTGGCAGTGAGGAGCCAATCACACAGATAAAAGAAAAACTGGAACCCCTTCAGTTTGACGTGGGTAGCAAGACTACCACTATGCACTTGGTGATCAACAAGGGGGCTTTGGTGAGATAGATTATCAGTGATTGGAACTGGTAGTGATTGGCTCCCAGCTGGAAGTGGAGGTACCCTCTGGATTGCTTCATGGTTATGTAGGGGCAAGCATCCTGAAAGTCTGCAGAGCACAGCCAGTCTCCATCCTGTAGATATGGAAGAATGGATGGCAATGTGACTATTTTAACTTTGTCTTTTTTGACACATAGGTTTTGGCCACTCACATCTGGAATGGGTCAGAGGTCCTTCCTTTTGGACTAAAGATTCTGGAATAGATACCAGACTGTCTCTGTTCTGATGGGCCCTCTTGGATACCTTGTTTTTAAAGAAGTTGCCAAAAATCTTCTGATGGTGGGGGGGGATCCACCTTGGATCCCGGAAACTACCGTCCCATCAATCTGACAAGCCTTATCTGCAAGGCCATGGAGCGTATTATCATGGAACTTATAAACAAAGACATCAGCAACCTTCAAACACTGGACCCCACCCAGTTTGGGTTCGTGAAGGGCCGAGCTTGTCTCCTGAACCTGCTTGACTTCTTCGAATCAGTCTCCAGAGCCATGGACAAGGGTAAGGTGGTCCACACAGCCTATCTAAACCTTGCCAAGGCCTTTGACACCATTCCCCACTCAGAAATCATAGATAAACTTACTAAGCTGGGAATTATTCCCTATGTCACCCAATGGGTTGCTTACTGATAGAACCCACACTGTAAAAGTAGCCGACTCCAAATCCAGCTCCAGACAAGTGGAGTACCTCAGGTTTCAGTCCTGGGATCGCTCATCTTTGGCATCTACTTCTCTGAAGTACAAGCCAACACTAAGGAACTCTGGCTAAAAAGTTCGCAGATGATTGCAAACTGGGAGCCATTATTGAATCCCCAGATGATGTGGATACTCTACAAAAGGGCCTTACAGAAACAGATGCTTGGTGCCAGAGCCATGGGCTCAAGCTCAATGCCAAACAATGTATAGTTATCCCCTTTGGGAAAAAACATGAATCTGTGAATTACCATATAGGTGGCAGTACACTAAACACCGAAAGTGTGATAAGAGACTTAGGGACACAGGTGGACAGTGGTCTCACCTTCGATAACTACATCGCCACAACAGTCAGGAAATCCTTCTATGTGGCACGCCTCATCACTAAGGGCTTTTCATCCAGAAAAAAGGAGGTCATTGCCCCACTTTACTCATCCCTCATTAGACCCATTATAGAATACAACGCCCCATTTGGTATGTACCTCTCAAGACATCTGCAACAACTGGAACAGCCGCAGGAATACCTCACTAAAATAATCACAGGCCTAAAGCAGATGCCCTACGCTGGAACAATCAGCAAGCCATCTAGGGTGTTGGGGCAGTCTTCTGGAGAAATTCTGTTGACCCATTCTGTCTCTATGGTGACTTCCACTGAAGGCTCCCCCAACCATTTCAGCCATCACCTGAAAAGAAACTGAAAAACAGATGGACTACTTTTAAAAAAGAGTGTATTGTTATCCTTCTGTTTCCAGGAAAATGACCTCTGAGGAGTTCCAAAGTGGACTCCAATGTCAGAAAAAGTATTCCTATACTGCTTACTTTTCAGCAATTTATTTTAACCTTGGCACCAAACAGTGAGGTACTATCATAAGGGTTGTTTACAAAGGATTCATGAAGCTGTCTGCAAAGTCTAAGTCTATATGTGCCTTAACAAAGGCTCTCTCATCACACGTACCTATTATTGTCCATAAAGCTCTTTGTAGTCCAGTTAGACCTCAATGTCGAAGCTGTGGAAAGTCAACAACTAAGGATCCTGAAGAGCTCCCTCTCTGAAGATGTTATGCTAAAGGTTTAGTTCTTAAGGGACCTGTCATAAATAAGGATCAATTTGATGTTAATGTACACTAGAACTGAGGACTTCTAAGTAACTGTCTTCATGCAGATTGGAGTCAAGACTTCACAGGAAGTGAAAACTTAGAGATTTTAGAAACTGAAGCTAGGGAAAGCAACTCCTCCAACTTTCTTTCTCTTTTCAGTTTCCTCTCTGTTTCCCTGCCCCCCCCCCCCCCCACACACACCTTTTTTATTTTTTTTATCTTTTTCTGATCTACTCCTGGAGTCAGCAAGGAGAAGGACCCTAAGAATGAGTCTCTTTCTAGCGACTTGCAAATCTCTCAAGGGTAGAAGGCAAAATATCCAGTCCCAGGCACATTACACAAAGGTCTTAGGTTTCCTCGGGCAGAAGTCTGTGCCCACATTTAGCACACTTTTTATATCTAAAAGCATTTGCCATAACTCTGACAAGGTTACACACACAAGATACAAAAACAACATGTACTACAAAAGGACGGCTACACTCTCATCAATATTTTATAAAGAAGTACAACTGTGCAAAACAGATATAAAGCTTCCCATACTAGGTTAACAAGAGTCTGAGAGTAATTATGTGAACAATCAAATTCTCTCCTTAGAACAAGGTAGTTTAAGATTACCTGGTTTGAAGGGATACTTTACAGCTATGCAGTTAAGGCTCACATACATAGCACAAGCAGAAGGATATACATTACAGTGGAAAAGGATGATGATGATGATGATAAAACAAGGAGGGAGTTTGACTAATACAAAGAGAGAGAGGATTTTGGATGCAGGTCCTTAAGAACAACCACATAAAATATTAAACCTAGAATATTTTCTGCTGTTTTGTAAGAACTAAGCCAACATCGGAATGCAGAAAGGGGATTATACTAAAAGGGATGACAACAGGCAACAGAGGCTAGAATTTATTGGAGAAAATTAGCAAAGGAACCAAGGTATTGCAAGCAAATAATGAGAGAGAGAAATGTAATAGAATAGGATGAGGCAAAAGCTTGGATTGCAAGATAGACACTGCCTTCCTTACCAAACATTAATAAAGTGCAGTCAAAATGAAAGGGATATCAGAGTGCTAAGTGAAAGGCCAGCTATGGTAGAGTTTTTACTTGATGTCAGAACAGCTGCTGCTGTTAAAAAGAGATAATTAGTAGGGGCATATAAAACAATACATAACTGTTAGAATCAATCAGAGGAGGTTAGAAAAAATTGGGAAGAGAACATGGAAAGGCAATTTACAAAGGAACAATGGGGGAGCATCTTTATGACTCCCAAATATGCAACAATGTCCAGAAGGTTTAGAATTTTTACTTGGAAGTGTTTGCATGTGTATTCCATACCCTAAGTAGACTTCAGAGAACCTTTTGTGAGGTAGACAACAAATGTTATTGGTGTGATGCAAAAGACAGAGGTAATTAAGAAATGTTTTTTGGGAATGGAACAAGTTGGTAGACTTTAAAAATTCTCTACAGCGTACTTAGTTAAAACTGTTGGGGGAACAAATCAAAAATAAGTCCTTTTGAGCTGGGGCATGGGATATGAATTACCTAGACACAGTAAGGCCTTACTAAACTTTATGATATTGGTTTCCAAAAACAGCAATTACTAGAAAATGCAAATCGAAATCTAAACCAATTATAACTGAAGTACTAAAGATTGTAAAGGAGATGAAAGAACAGGAGGTGAGATCTTTAGAAAAAGGGAAGGAGCAAATGACATAGAACAGATGGAATTTGCGGGAACAACACATGCAGAATAATGTTCAGGAAGAGGAATTTAAGAAAAGTCAAGAAGTGAGCAATTTATGCACTGCTGGAGTGAATAGCAATTAAAAACAAAACTTATTTGTACTGCATGAAAAATGTTATTATAATTTGTTTTCTCTTCTATTAATGTATATGTATCTATGTCACTATCTAAAATGGGATTTAATAAAAATCTTTAAAAAGGAAAACCAAAAGAGTTTGAAAATGGTAGTACTAGAAGAGAATAAGGGAGGAGATAAACATTAAGGAATATCTAAATAAACACATATATGAAAAATCTTTGTTTGGAAAAGCTGTCCAAGGGAAAAAGTATTTAGTTGACTAAATGTTAGCAAGACAAGCAGAAAATAAGGTGCTTGTCTGAAGACGACTGGGGTGCTGAAGGACCAAGCCTGTTGCAGATGGAAGCTAATGACATCTGAGGGGTGGTGAGAATGAAGGTGCATTATGGGAAAGAGAAGGAGCATATGCACTGGAGCGAGAACCTGCAGGCCTGTTTCTGCCACCAGGACCATAAGTCATGGCAGACAGAGGAAACAATATAAGACCTTACTTCAACAAGTTATTTGTAAAAGCCAATGCACGCTAAGCTCTTTACATTGTAATTTTTGTTCTGTTGCAGTTTAATGACAGTGTTGTCACAGGCTAGAAGTTAACTGCCCAGTTTGAAATAATTGACATCAAAGCAAGAAAAGGAATGGAAAGTTAAATAAAAACCTTAGGCGGGGTTTTTAAAAAGTATGAAAGGATGTACAGGGCAGTTGAACAACGTAATACCAATTGATTTATTATAGCAATAACCCACGCCTGGGTGTGGGTAATGCTGGATTTACCCATGGTTGGGGTGGTTTGGTCATGAGGGCAAAGCCCAAGTGGCCAAACAAAGCCAACTGTGGGTAAATCCAGCATTACCCACACCCAGGCGTGTTGTTATATCTAATGACATTATTTAAGAAAAAAATAATTACTTTTCTTAAATAATGGCATTGTATAATGCCTCCTTGCTGCCCTTCCGCAGCTGTCTGGTATTCTGCTGCAGTTCTGATGTATTGCGCATGCGTATGCCTACGCAGTACATCAGAGCTGTGGACAAAAGCAATGGAGAAAGCAACATCTCCACTGCTTTTTATAAACTGTTTTGCTATGTTAAATGGGTTTAACATAGTGAGACAGCTTTAAAAAAAGCAACGGAGAATCTCAGTTGCTTTTTTTAAAGCTGTCTCGCTATGTTAAACTCCTTTAACATAGCGAGACAGTGTGAAGCAATGGAGATCTTGCGTTCTCCGTTGCTGTAAAAAAAGAGTTATAGTAATGGAAAAAGTCCGGGCGACAGGACCTTTTTCCATTACTATAACTCTGATTTACAACGCGCACGCTGACCAATCAGCGTGCACGTTTTTAAATATTAATGGGAGGTCATTGTATAACTGTATTTTAAGTGATTAGATATGCTGGTTTGCATCTGAAAAGTCTTCTAAGAGTGTGACCCACAGTCTAACAAAGAGCAGAACTGATATTTTAACAACTTGTATAACTAACATCATATCATATATAAGCATTGGTTATACAGTGTAAAGCTCTGAGCATGCACATGCTTTAGTAAAGTAACTTGTTAAAGTAAGATCCTGTACTGTCTCCTCCCATTTTTCCCATGCCTTTTCTTTCTTTGATATGAATCATTTAAAAATCTGCAGTTATATGAGCTATTAAAAAACATATCACTAGATGACATTTCAGAATTAAACACCTTCCTTAAAACACTTAACAAATTAGCCCCTATTAGGACAAGAAGAATTTAATCTGATCCTTCTCCTTGGGTATCCAAAAACACCAAGCCACTTATGAAGGACAGAGACAGCCTGGTTAAAATGGGCACATAACAAAACATTTGACAACTTACCACAACTAAATAGCCAAGTGAAGTTACACATCTGACATGACAAAAAAAAAAATCAAGTTAATGTTGCTTATCCCAAAACAGCTTATAACGCAATAGCAGCATTTCTACATACATCAAATAACAATACCAAAAATGAACTAGCTACAGATACCAAACTACTAGGAGTTACCATAAACAACCAAATGAAGTTTGACAATCGTGCATCGCAAGCCAAAGAAAGATGCACTAAAAACTAGGAAGTTACTATAGGGCTAAATTCCTCTTCACAGATGATGCAAGGATATGCACTGCCATCAGCCTACTACTCCTAATCCTACTGTATACCTCCCCAGATTTAGCAAACAAACTCATCCACAGCCTTTAAGTTTCAACACTGGTAACACAAAATAGCAAAGATTACCAACAACATGCCTCATAAAACTCATTAATGCCTTCCACTTAAAAAGTTAAACTGTTAGAATTTTCTCACTCTACCTTTTTCTCAGCTACATACAATCCACAAAGTCCTTCATAAACCTGAACTATGTCCTAGCCTAAAATCTCTTTTATACCTAACTGAACATCTTGTGTCAAAATTCTTGTTATAACTGAATCCAAAAGTCTGGCTGGAGATTCTCTTGTACTCCGTCTCTCCAGAAAGTGGAACTCAGTTCCAGTTTCTATACAACAAACTGAAACAATGCACTTTTTCAAAGTGAACTAAACCAACAACCAACACCTCAAAAAAGTATGACTTTTCACCTGTGATATTCCAGGTTAACAGCTTCCATACTTCGTTACAATTACTGAACTAAACATTCATGTTTCACATAATATTCTTAAACTCCTTGCTCTGCATTATACTCTCTGATGATTATCATATGTAGAACAAACTTTCTGCATTTTGTAGTTATTAACTAATGTACTTCAAATACCTTGTCTGTATTCTTTATGTTGTTTCTGGAGCTTTTCTCCCAAAGACTCCACTAAATAGGGGTTCATGTCCATTTCGACTTTCCCAGTCAACAAATGCTATAAATACATGAATATATAAACAACTTTTCTGCCTGTGACAACACTGTCATTTCCAATACAACAGGCTAAGAATTGGGTAGCTTTTAAGCAAAACACAACAGAAGTTCATTTTACCTTCCTTGCAACTAATGCTGATTCACATCTTCTTTAAGTATGGACCATTCAGGCTTAACAATTAAGTGTGCATTCTACATTTATCTTTATACTGCTTATGGTAGGGATCTGTCCATACAAAAGTGAACATCTTTGCAATATTAATTAAACCTCAAATATACACAATTGCATTCTTGTACAGTACCTGGTTCCAGTTCGGCAGCTAAATGCATTTCTTGCTATTAGAAGGCCATTTCATTCCTTTTTAATTTTAAGGCATTCTTCCTGGAAAGGCTAATATTCAAAACTGGATCTGAAGGACAAAGGAACAAATAATAACTTGAATTTATTTATCAATTATTACGGTGCAAACATCAAATTATGGTTCCATGCAATTTCTTGAAGGAAACAGTCAGGACTGAGTTCCACAATTAGCTCAGAAACAGGGTGTTCTTGCTCTGGGTACAACACTGCTCTTCTTCCTGCCTACCTAAGGTGACACAGCAGTGGGCATCATACTAATTCTGGTCACGTGAAAGTATCAGAGCAACAAAATCTATGAAGAGGATGTGTCAAAAACAGCAAAATAGCAAAAGACCAGTCCAAATACTATGACTGAAATGACGCACAAAAGTCAGGATGGTGAAAAATATCAAATGTTTAACAAAACACTTTTAATATACACAAACAGCAATTCAGTATTCAGTCATACAACTGACAATAAAGGCAATAACACAAGTGAAACAAAATTCAAGCAATCAGCTAAAAGCAAATGCTAATACAAATGAATACAATGAACAAAACACAACAAATACCCCATGGAGACCAAACACACTTATTTAATGAAGTTTAGGTGGCTTTCTTTTTAATAAAACAGGGTTTTGGAGATTATGTATATACTGTGTTCATACTGTATGGAGTATAGAGGTATGTGAGGATAGAGTCCCATATGTTGGGGGGGGGGGCGGGGGTGGCAATGCTTCCCATGAAAGGTGAAAGAATTTTGTAACCCAATGCTTTTCTGTCTTTATAACAGTTATCTTCTGGACTCAGGGTGACTAGTGACTTCAAAGCAAGAGGCAGCTGTATGGAGCAAAAAAATATGTGGAGCTGTCTGGGGGCGAACAACTTCAGGCCAGGGTCAAATCTGAACACATTTGAAGTTTTACTTAAACAATTGGCAGTGGCGGCTCATGGACTGCAGCCCCCCCCCAGCTATACAATGAAGACAGCTGCGAGTCCCGGAACTGCACATGCGTGATCGGCGAGTTCCTATCTAGACTGATGTTTAACCAGTCCTGATCGGAACTGTGCATGTGTGCTCATCTGGACTGTCATTTCACCAGTTTGGATTACACAGAGAGGCATCCGTACACCAATGCCCAGAGGTCTATGCAGTTTGTAACCACACAGACTGGAAGGATATTGGACTGCAATGTCTGCAGTCACGTACATGAGAAATAGGACTGCACCGTCCACTGATTGGCTCCCAGGAAGGAAGGGAAAGGAGATTTGTATTTGGTGCTCCATTCACTGCTGCAAGGAATATACTAAGGGAAAGGATGCTACAAGAGAGGTACTGTCTCTCAGGGAATTCACTACGAATACACAGGTACTGTCTCTCAGGGAATTCACTACGAATACACAGGTACTGTCTCTCAAGGAATGTCTCTCAAGGAAAGAGGTGTGTGTGTCGGGTACTGTCTTCTCAAGGAAAGATGTGTGTGTGTGTGTGTGTGTGTGTGTGTGTGTGTGCGTGTGAGAGAGAGAAAAGCCCCAGTTAAATATACCTGGTGGCCAGAGTTACTCAGACCCAAACTCTGTACCTTGGGTACAGGTAGCAAAAGCCTGAATTCCCTTCCCACCACCAGTTATGAAATCTGTTGAGATTTTTGCTTCATATTTTTGCTCTGTTCTGTTCCTCATAAAATATGTGGTTTTCTGCATTTCTGTAATCAGTGAGTGGCAGACATTTGAATTTCAGACTTCAACCATTTTATTCTAACAATTTTCTATGTTTATAAGATCAGTATTTGAAAATTGTCCCTATTTATGGGGCTGTATTCCCCCATTACTAGCTCTGTCCAGTATTTTGTGCTAAGAGGTTGAGAGCTATGGTGAGAACTGAATTCACTAAATGATAGCCATTTAAGGTGCAGTCTTCCTGTCTTTCAACAGCTGATTTGGCATAGTGGTATGTTGCTCTGACTGTAGTGCACAGGGTCCTGGGTTCAAGACTTGGCAGTGAAATGCATGGTGGTTAACACATTTTATTCTAGCGACTTTCCAAGATTATACAAGTAATGTTTAAAATGTGTCCCTGGTTCATGGTCTTTTGTCCCCCCAATAAATTTTGGCTTTTTCCAGATTTCTTGTCCTGCAAAGTTGAGAGATACAGTTGAGTGTCAAGTCCATTTTACAAGAAGCTGAGAGCTTCAGGGGAACAGAAGTTTAGAGATGCTTATGCTGAGTCTGCTTGCATTGTTAACAGCATAACAAGTTGAATACTTGCTTTTGATGCAGAAGGCTATGGGTTCTACTCCCAAAGTATTTAGATCTATTGCTGATACTGTACTGTGTTGTATTTTTAAAGGGGGTGGTCGCTGCAGTCCTGAGAATGTCATTTTTGGCGGAGATACATAGTAACTATGAACATGTTATCACTTTGCCATCCATTCCCTATTACACTATTACTAACTTATCATTTTTTTTAATGTAACATACTCAATTTATACAGGTACTTTTTGTAGATGAAACAATGAAATATAAAGTTGTTTGCTAGCAGCAACTTCATTAGTTACAGATCTCTTTAATGTGGGATTATTTAGATGACTTTTACTTCTGCAAGAGATTCTGCATATTTGATACTGGTGGAATGTAGAAGTTTGAGTAGACTTTTATGACGGAAATGTTCTGAACTGGGCAGTTTTGTCATTATTGGTGCATGCATTTTGCTTCATTGTTTAATGGAAAAATGTTCAAAACAATACATTTAAAATGCCCTCTAACAATTGTAGTGTATTATACAAGGAATATTATTTAATACAATCAGGAAGGTGTTTATTGATTATCTGATTAGCTCCTAGTTCTTGTTTGGATGTGTTTGATTAGGGACCAGTTAAATCAACTGTCTACAAGCACAAACTGTTTTTGTTACTGAATATTTTCACTGATTGAGTTTGAACGCTGCTGAAAGTGATAAAGCCAGACTGAAGCAATCACTTCTCTTAGATCTTATATTTTTTTGGGGGGGGGTACTTATTGTCCACACCTAGGGAGCTAAGTCCATCACATAGGATTTCTGCCACACAATTCTCCTGGCCTAACTATACCTCTCAACTGTCCAGATTTTTGCAGAATGAATAGATTTTTGCTTCTTATTTTTAGTTTGTTCTTCATAACATTTATGGTTTTCTGGCAAATCATTTAGGAATGAAGTCACTTAATGACAGACACTGAGTTTCAGACTTCAGAAAAATGCACGCTAAAGCAAGACCAGTTATTCTATCTAAGTTTATGCAAGATCAATTTTTAGTATTGTTTGTTTGTTCCCCCAATATATTTGGCCATTTCCAGATTTCCTGCATTAAGAGGTTGAGAGGTATGCGCAAATAAATCGTTTTACAGAATTAGGTATATCCAAACCTCTCAACTTTTCCTGATTTTGGCTCAAAATGTTGCACTCCCCCTAATAATCCTTCCACAAAATAGCAATTTTGGAAGAAATGTAGAGGATTTACAATTAATAAATAATTGTAATGATCAGAGTTATAGATTACTTTTACTTTAGAAATGCATGTAGATTCTCTTGTTTTGTCAGCTGCTCAACTTAACAGTGCTAATATTTAAAAAAGTGTCCCTTTGACAAGACCCCAGCAGTATTGTGTGACTATTTTATATTTTTGTATCACATTTTTGGTCCGTTTTTCATAAAATTGTGGTTTTCTGGCAAATTAGTGGCAAATCATTAAACTGAAGTTAGAAAATAATGACAGACATTTGAGTTTCAGATTTCATACCCTTCAGAAAATTCATACTAATGCAAGACCTACTATTCTATTATCTTTCTAAGTTTATAAGAGCAATATTTAAAAATTGTACTTATTTTTGGGCCTTTGTCCCACTTATATTTATGGCTTTTTCCAGATTTCTTGCTCTGAGGTTGAGAGGTATGACAAATGTGTCAGGGCCATCACTATCAGCCAGAGACATTTCAAATTGTGCCATACTTGTTGTACCCCACTCCCCCATGTAGTGACTCTGGATGTGTTCAAGTAAAGCAAGGAGCAGTTATGCAGCGTAAGTGTGCAAAGTATCCCCTCATCCAAGGGAGACACATGTACTACAGTGGATTTTCATCTGTCCTTGATTTTGCAGAACGTTTTGATTTTCTGTCATATTTTTATACTGTTGATTTATGCTTATTATTCAGAAAATGCATGTTGTTGCAGTGCCTGTTGCTGTTGTGCCTGTGTCTGTGTTTAAGTAGCAATGCTTTAATGACCATCAGGTAAGCTTGTCTGAGATTGTAAGATGCGAGTAAGCTTTAATAAGCATACTGTTAAATAATTACCAACACTGAAAGCCTTTTCGTTGTTGCCATGCAGATAATATTTACATAACTAGACAATGTACAAGCCTCAGGTATTGAAATACATACGACAGTATGACAAAATAAAGAACACTATTTTTTAGAGGTCTTGCCCTGCGGCATCCGTACAGCTCCTGCTAACTATATACACAAACTCCAAGATTGCTCAAAGTGGAGAAAGGGCTAATTCACAGAAACCTCTGTGCTACAATCTCAAAAGCAAAACATACATCAGGCTGTAAAACAAGGAAAAAGAATGCTAGCCCCTTCGAGCATTCACTCTTAGAGACAGCAAATATATATATATATATATATATAGGATCATGGGGGCTACAAAGCTAATGGACCTACAGCCTTTTTAAGCCTAGCCATTCATGCCTCAATTTTCCCCATTTATCAATGCCAACAGACTAGAAAGGTTTTGATATATGTCTGTGCCTTAGGGCATCTAGAAGCTGCCCCTGTCCATAAGGGACACAGGTGACAAGCCAGGGCTGAACGTGCGCTTTCTCATCCATTGATCCAAAATGCACTTGAATAGGCTTAGGAAAGAGCTCTGCTTCACATGAACTGGAAGCATGTCACATGGATGGGGAAATCGTCACATACCTCTCAGATTTAGATAGATTAGTTGTGTAAGAACTTACCATAATGATAGATGTCCTTCTCTTCTCTGTAGCAGTATTCCTGACTTAAGGGAGTTGTCTGCCAAGGTGACGACCTGACATCAGGCAGTATATCAAAGTGTCTTACTACCTAAGGTGCGTGGTATGGCTGACGTTGGCCATAAGCCAACGTTGACCATAAAAGATATGTACGCATGCACCACCCTCAGTGAATCCAAGAAAGGCAAGAAGCGGGGGGAAAGGAAGGATGGTTGGAATACTGCAACATAGAAGCAGAGGACATCTATTGTTAAGGTAAGTTCTTACACAACTAAGCTATGTCCTTCTACTCTTCTGTTGCAGTACTCTTGACTTAAGGGAAAGTACAAAAGCTCATGAGGAAAGGGCCGAGAAAGTGGCAGAGTAATTTTCAAAGGAAGCCTTGGAGAATGGCCCTGGTAAACCTTATCCTGGATCTAGACAGGAAGTGCAGTGGAATTTTCTGTGAACCCATGGAGAACGGCCCTGGCAAATCCTGCCCTGGATCTAAAGATGGAATCCAGCTTATAGTGTTTGGTGAAGGTGTGGACAGATGTCCAAGTAGCAGCTTCTAGGATAGAGCTGGTATCCAAACCCCTGAGGAAGGCCCCTGAAGAAGACATTGCCCTGGTAGAGTGAGCTTTGACTGAGCCATGGATAACCTTACCATACTGGGTGTAGCAAAAGGCAATAGATTTGGAAATCCAATTAGAGGTGGTCTGTTTAAACACAGGCAATCCCAGAGCCCTGGGATGGAAAGACACAAATAATTGGCCTGTTTTTCTAAAGGGTTTAGTCTTATATAAGAAGAACCTGAGATGTCTGTGTACATCCAGGGTGTGCAGGATCCTCTCACTACTGTTCTGGTGAGAGAGAAAGAAAGTTGATATGTGAATTGCCTGATTTAAGGACAATTTATTGACAACCTTTGGCATGAATGAGGGACTGATCCACAGGGACACACTGTCTTTGTTGAAAGAAAAGAAGGGGGGAGAAGCTATAAGGGCTTGTAACTCTGAGACTCACCTGGCAGGTGTAATGACCACCAAGAAGATTGTTTTCCAAGTGCAGTATTTGAGTGAACTAGAGGAAGCAGGTTTGAATGGTGCTTAAGTCAATTACTCTAGTACAAAGTTGAGGTCCCAAGGTGGAGCCACTGGTCTCCAGGGGTGTCTGATATGTAGGAAACCTTTGAGGAATTTAATTGTTTAGCTTTGAATCTGGAAGCTAAGGGGGGATTTAATTGTAAACAGGTGGAAATAGCTGACAAATGAGCTTTGATGGAAGAGTATGCTAATCCTGCATTAAGCAGTTCACACAGATAAGATAGAACCATAGGTGGGGGCAACTTCAATGGATCCTGGTTTCTATCCAGACACCAAACTGAGAACCTGTTCCATTTGGAGGTGTAAGATTTTCTAGAAGTGGGTTTCCTGGCCTAATGCAGTACTTGAAGCACATCCTCAGAGTAAAGTTGTCTGGATAGTATTAGTGCTCTATCACCCACACAGTTAATTGGAGGGTTTTCAGATTTGGGTGTAGGAGTAAGCCATTTTTCTGTGCTAGCAGTCAACTCTGTGGGGTAACTTGTGGTGAATTCCTTTGGCTAGGTGAAAGTGAAGGGAGAACCAATGCTGTCCTGGCCACTAGGGAGTCACCAGCAAGCTTTTAGGTTTTTCCTGTTGGACTTTCAACAAGACTTTGGAGATGAGTGGAAGGGGAGGGAAATGTATATAGGAATTTCCCCTTCCATGACAATGAAAGGATGTCCACTCTCTATGGCTGAGGATGGTATTCTCTGGCACAAAACCGAGGAAGCAGTTTGTTCATGGGGGAAGCAAACAAATCTCTCTATGGAATAACCCACTGGTGGACAATGTCTAAAAACACATCCATGTGAAGCTTCCATTCATGGGTTTGTGTTCTGGATCTGCTTAGGGTGTCTGCCACTGTACTCTGGCTGGAGGGGATGTACACTGTTTGGAGAAATACAACTAGGAGGTGAGCTAAGATCCCATACCGGCATGACTAGTCTGCACAGGAGATAGGATCTGGTACCTCCCTACTTGTTTATGTACACAACCTCCCTCCTGGTCTTATCAGTGATTTGAACATTTGGAGGGCAAAAATTAGCGCCCTCATTTCTTTCACATTTATATTTTCCTTCATTTGGGAGGGAGACCACTCCCCTTGAGCTGTGTGGAAGTCTAAGGCCATTCCCCCCAACCCATGTCCAAAGCATCCGTAAATAAGGTCTGAGTAGGTGGAAAAGGGTGAATGGGAAGACCAGGATTTAAAGACAGTTGTGAGATCCACCACTGGAGCTCCTGCTTTAGACATGGGAGGAGCAGAATGAGGTGTTCTAGAGAGTAGGCATGCTGAGACCATAACGATTTAAGGAACCATTGGAGTTTTCTCATGTGAAGCCTTGCCAGAGGAAGCATTGGGATGGTTTAAGCCATCAGGCCCAAGATCCTGAGGAATTGTCTGGAAGAAATCTGATGTAGTAGGAGTGTCTCTGTGAAGATCATGGATATCATTTGTGCCTTGGAAGGTGGGAGAGACACTAGCATGCTCAGAGTTTGGAATCTGCAGCCCAGACAAATGAGATCTTGGGCTGGGACTAGGGAAGAATTCTTGAAGTTGATGGTAAATCCCAGGCCTTGAAGAATGGTAATTGCCATTTGGAGGGATTTTCTCAACTCTGTCTGAGAAGAGGCTTGGATTAATAGGTCATCCAAGCATGGGTTGATTATGTCCCTTGGAGCCTGCAAAAGGCTGCTACTAGAGCTAGACATTTTGTGAAGACTCTTGGGGCTGTAAAGGGTCCAAAAGGCAAAGCAGAGAACTGACAGTGCGAGGATCCAACAGAAAATCATAGAAATCTCCAGTATCTGTGATGAATGGGGATATGGAGGTATGCATCCTTGACATCTATTGAAGCTATAAATGCCTGCGGAAGGAAAAGAGGAAATAGTGTTTGTAGGCTTAACATTCTGAATGAGAGGACTATGAGGAAATCGTTGAGGTACAAAAGCTCCAGGATTGGTCTCAAGCGTCTTTCCTTCCTGGGAACTAGGAAAAGGTGGGAATAAAAGCACCTTCCCTCTTCCCCACAGGTGACAGGTTCTATGTTTCCTTGTAATAGGAGTTCTAGTAGAACTGTCGGGAAAAGAAGGAACTGATCTTTTGGTGGTAGGTGAATTCGCCTGAAGGTAGGCACCTGGTGCCAAACCATGAAGTACTCTCTTTTGATGATGATTAACACCCAAGGGTCCTGAGTGATACGTTCCCAGGAAGGAAGGGAGAGGGAAAGGCATTGGGACAGGGGAATTAGGTTTTTGTAAGAGTCACAAAGAGGAGCCTATTCAGTTAGGAAAGGACTGCTTGGTTATGTGAGGAACAGATGTAGAAGAGGAAGGAAACTGTTGCTTCTTCTTTGCCCTCTTTTGGGGTGTAGATTGAGCTGCTCTGGTTTGTCTGTGTATAAAAGTTTGTTTTGCAGGATAATTCCTATGAATTTAGGCACAGGGGATACCAAGATATGGCTGAGATTCTTAAGTTCTTTGCTTTGTTCCTGCAGAGGTTTGAAGAGCTCTACGAAAGGTTTTCCAAACAGGGCAGAATTATCCAGGGGGGCATCCATCAGTTTTGCCTTGAGATCCTCAGATAGAGGCTGAAGCCTAAGCCAGACAAATCTTCTAAGGGTGGAAGAGGAAGTGGCAGCCCTAGAGGAGGCTTCTACTGCATCACAGGTGCACTTGATAGAATGTCTGGCTACCTGAGGGGAGGTGGCAAGAAGTAATGATGCCAGGGCCTTATTTTCAGAGTCAGGCATATCTGATACCAGTTTTGAGACCTGGGAAAGGAGTTCCAAGTTGTACTTGGTCATGTGTGTCTGATAACTTAATGCTCTTAAGGCCAGGGTAGCTGAGGTATAGATTTTCTTCCCCAGCCTCTCCAACTGTCTGCTGTCTTTACCCGAGGGCAGCAGGGAAGAGATAGGAAGTGACCTGGAAGCCTTATTATAAGCAATGGAAATAACAGGTGGATCTTCAGCAGGTGCCTTAAAAAGGAACTGGCAGCCCTTAGGTACTTCATAGTACCTGTCAGGCTTTTTAGGTGTTGGGGGCTGTTAGTCTGGGTGGGTGGAAGTGGATGCAAAGGCATCCAGAAATGCATGTATTACAGGATGGATGGCTGAAGGACTGAGTTTGTGAACCTGGAGGAGGTCATAACAGTGCTTTTGGACCTCTGACATCTATGTGGTCCTACTTGAAGTGGTCATGCATTTTGGAGATCGTCTCCCCAAAAGAAATCTCCTCCATGGGGGAATCTGTCCCACTGGAATCCTCTTTAGGGGAGGCATAATCCAAAAGAAAGGGAATTTGGGAGGAATAATTCAATTCCTCTTCCTCCTCCTCAGAAGATGAGCCTTCATCCGAGGTAAGATGTGGCCTAGGTCTCTTCCTAGGGGAAGAAGGCCCAGCTGGAGGGGAAGCAGAATGACCTGACAGAGGCGTAAGGGCCATGAAGGTCTTAAAGAGGCTTTGAGAAAAGTTCAAGCATTCCTTCTGTGGGTCAGGAGAAGAAGAAACATGCTTGTTTTTTTTTTCTTCTTTGCAGGCATATCTATGAGGTGCAAAGGAGGAGGGCCAGACATAGGCCTGCACTCCACAATATTGGATTTGACATCCTGCCTAATGTCAATCTGGGTAATCCCCCTAGGGCCCTCCAACATAATAAGCCTCGGTACCCCCTGGACTCTGGAGGCTGACATCTGCGAAGCCTCTCTGGACATGCAAAAGTCCGGAGCCAAGATGAAACGGGCTTGATCTGTGGGTCCAGACCTCAGTTGGCATGTGTCCCTAAACTCTCATGCGCTTCATGAGAGATGTTCAACTCGAGAGGCGCAGCTTTGGATTTGGGCCTAAGTTTTTTGGCTTTCCGTTTTGTATGCTCAGTCGTTGGGTCCGGAGGGGAGACCATTGCACTCTTAGCTAGAAGCTTGAGATGACAGTTTTCTAGGTAGATCACAAGAGAGGATAACCAACTCCAGAGGGTTTTTGGGACAAAGGATTGTCAAACAGTACAGGATTTATGATCATGCTGAGGGCCTAGGCAAAAAAAAAGGCACTGAGTATGACCGTATTTATGTGAAATCTGTCATCCACAGTCACACTTTCCTTTTCTGGATGACATGAACCTCAGAGATAAAGAAAGGTAGCAAAAAACAAAAGGTTAATCCAATGGGGCCCTTATCTTAGGATGGCGCAGTGGTGCAGCAGTAGCATTGTCACCTCACAGCAAGAAGTTCTCCGGTTTGATTCTCAGCTAGAGTGCCTTCTGTGCAGAGTCTACATGTTGTCCCTGCGTTCATGTGGGTTTCCTCCAGGTGCTCCGGTTTCCTCCCACAGTACATAGACACGCGTCTGGAACATTTCTCCCCAGGCCTCCACTGAAAATTGTCTTTGTTCCAAGTTGGACTTTCCCAGTAAATAAATGTTAATAAATAATCAATTCTGATAGCAGAGCGACATCTGGGAATGGCTATCCAATTGGAGGCAAATAAGTTCTGAGGGTGTTGTGTGCCTACGTCTCTTTTATGGACGAAGTCTGCTTATGGCCTGTGTCAGACGTACCGTGCACCTTAAGTAGTAAAAGACTTTGACATACTGGCTGACACTGGGTCATTGCCTTGGCAGGCAACTCCCTTATGTCAGGGAATACTGCAACAGAAGAATAGAAGGACATTGAGTAATTCTTGTGCTGTTTGTTTTGTGAATGTGTAGCAGATCTACTGGAGATGGCTCAAAGTAAGCCTTTAAGGTTAGACTGTCCCTCAGTAATCTGTAGGAGACAGAGTACAAGGACAGAGCTTTCAGGTAGTGCACACAGAACGTGTTAATCGCACCCTGTATTCTTTTGGTGAGGAACCTTGTGGCCACTCAATCTGATTTGGAAGGCCTGGTCAGGTACATGTTGAAGGGTGCATTGTACTCGATTATTGGTCTAATTAGCACTGAGTATAGTGGGACTACTATCTCCTTAGATCTTGATGCTATTCCCTTACTTATAAATTGTGTCAGGTAGAATGATTTTTCTCATGACCATGGACACATGGTGATTAAAGTTCAGGTTACTGTCAGCCTGAGTGCCCAAGTCTCTTACCACTGGGTCTACTCCTTAGGAGAGTGTTAATAGTATTGTAATTTGCAGAGGTGGTTGTCTTCTCAAATGGTATAATTATTCATTTTTTTCATTGAGTTTTAGACCATGGATCTGACAACAGTTGTCTGTGTCAGACCCTCCTAGAGGATATCTACATCTTTCAAGCATTCAGTGATAGTACCCAGCTTGCAATCATCAGCAAATTTTGTCCGCCAAGGGCCCTACACATTTGCCTTGATTTTAGAGAAGTATATTCTGTACAGGTGAGGTCCCAGTATCGAGTCCTGTGGGATAACACAATAACAAGCCTCACTGTAGACATGGAATCTCCCACCCTAACTTCATGTGTTCTACCAGTAATCTATTTAGCTAGCCATCAAGTAACACAGGGATTTATGCCTAAAATTGTGAGTTATTGTGTTAAATGCCTTTGTCAGGTTGAGGTAAGCAGTATGCACCATTTTCCCTCATACATGGCTCTAGTGACCTTCTTGAAGAAGTCCACCAGGTTTAATAGGCATGGCCTGCCCTTGACAAAACTGAACTGGAATGGGTCCAGTGTTTGAAGATTTCCTATGTCTTTGTTTATCAGGTCCATGATAATTCTTTCCATGGCCTTGCATATAAGATTATTCAAACTTATGGGTCTGTAGTTCCCTGGGTCTGTTGATAGTTCCCTTTGTGTACACAGATGACTGTTGCAGACCTCCATTCCCTAGGGACGAATCCTGTCTATAGGATGTGGCTGAATAGAGATTCTAGTAGGCCTAACAGGTCATGTTTCAATCTATTTATGAGGTATCCTAGGATATTATTAGGACACCCTGATGCAGTGTTTTTAGCTTTGGAGAGTGCAGTGAGGTCTTGTTTTTTAGTGACAGTTGGGGAGAAATGGAACAGGGCATTTCCTAGTGGGTAACTAGGGGTGTGATGTATAAAATGTGTGTGCATTGCTTTTGCTGTAAAATAGCACAATAAAGACATATTTGCATCACTCTGACTAGAAGTAAGACATTCACATACCATACATAACAGAAATGAAAAGCTAGCATAATGCAGCTTGGGCAGCCTAATGCATTTTAATGGTCATAAAAACCTCTTTGTGGATATTATTGACAGAGATAAAATTATAAACTGCAGTTATGTTGTGCTTTCGTTGTTGAGGTAACAGAACAGTTCTGTGTTAAATTTCTGATTGCCATTAAGGCAGTCTCCTCTTCCTTGTTTCTGTATTAACATTTCATATGCTAGAAAACACAGGGGCAAATAAGCAGGACTTTTAGTTTTTATTTTAATTTGCCATTTTTACTTGCATCACATTTTTATCTTGTTAGCATACTATTCTATTTAAACTTACTAAACCACAAACTAAACAACAGAAACAATAATTAAACATTGCAGGGACTTGAAAAAAGATTTAGCATTCAAAAAAATGTAACTCTTTCCAACAATATATCGAAGTCCATTTGTTTGAGTGATGTTCAATATTCATGTCTTACATTATTACAAGATACACTTTCCAAACAATTCAATTAAGGAGGTTACAAATGCTAAAAGGGACTTATTTTATTATAGCTGGTCTGTATTACTAAGTCATTCTAGTACCACTGGGACATCTAACTTAAGGATGTGTTGTGTCATTTATTAAACATTAGATACATTACTGACACTCACACTAAACAAATTATGTTACTAAACCACCCCAAACTTCTGCTGATTAGCCAAAACTGACCATTACAAAAGGCCAAACAACGGCAGGGAGGGAAGACCACCCCATCAACACCTAGATGTTACCCTGGTAGAAACACTTGATGTCTCTATTTCCCTTGCATAACTACTGAAACCATGTCATCCATGTGTTTAAAAACTTCTGCTACAGCTTTCCCTTTAAAGATGCCTCTTTGTCCTTGGCTAAATTACTTAATAAATCTCTTAGCTCATGCATTATTGGAATCCTGTCTTCCAGTTTTTGGTTATTTCTTTTTGTTGTGGATTATTAAATAGGCTAAATGAAGATTATATGCACAGGAATGCACATTTCTTGTTACTCCTAAAAATAAACTTTAGCAGTCACTGGAATCTCCTTACTCAATATCAGCTCCAACAGACCAAAAAGCTCTCTGTTAAATTTGTCTAACGGGGGACAAGACCAAAAAATATGTAACCACTGCCCGCTGATCCCGTTTTTATATGTGTAATACTCCTCATTTACACTAGAGAATGTTTTTGAAGCCTTACTGATAAGGTAACATTGCCCACAATCTTACCTTGAACATTATATACCCCCCAAATTTTCCTAATTCTCCTTCCATCTACAAATAACAGGCTCCCTAAGATCCATTAAGCATTTACAGGAATTGCACACCAACTGTTTCCCTACCATCTGAGCTGTCCTAAATGCAAAAATCCTTTCAACAAGTTTAGGAACATTCACAGCACCTCCCTTCATAAATTCCTTGATTAATTCCTGAATTGTCCTGGCTTCTCTACCTAGTAAACTACTACTGGAGGTCCCTCATTCTTCCTCCTTAGATGATGCAGGAAAACAAAGGTACAATTATGCAAGTTAACTTACCATAGCTGTAGATGTTCAAATAGATCACTGCTGCAGTAGCCACAGCTATATGGTACTTATCCTGCCATGTACAGGCCATCTGGCCAGTCTACAAAGCCTTGGGCATTTTCCTAACAAATCGTATGTCTGTCCTTAGGTCAAGCATATGTACTGGTATAACAGGGATGCATGGGTGCACCAAAAATCAGAGTTTCTTTAACTAAAAGAGAGGCTGACACCTGAAGCTCTATAGCCACTTAGTCAAAACCAGTAGAGAATATCATGTCACATCAGGAGGGCAAAGGTAAAATAGGTTACCCCATGCTGGCCTGGGAAGAGTAGGAAAAAAAGAAAAAGGTGCTAATGCTGCAAAGGTGATCTCAACGAACATCTACTGTTATGGTAAGATTATTTACGCAACTGTACTATGTTGTTCAGTGGATCACTGTTGCAGCACAACTGCCATAGTTTAGGAAGAATAGGTGGATAGAGAAGCCCCAGAGTCAATAATATGTTAGCGTGGCCTTTGCAAATTCTGCTCTAGTTTTGGAGACTGAATCTAGCTTGTAATGCCTAGTAAAGGTGCATGCAGAAGACAAGGTAGCTGCATTCTAGGCAGACCTAGTCTACCCCCTTTTCAAAAAGCCTCAGAAGCAGCCACCACTCTAGTAGAGTGAGCTTTGACTTTCTCAAGGGGGTCTTATACCCCTGGCCAAATAGTGAGAGTAACAAAACTGGATTACCTGAGACAGCCATCTGGAAATGGTTTCTTTAGATACTGTCTTTGCTTTTTCCCATGGAGGGAAACAAAAATATACTTAAACTTCCTAAAATAATTAGTCCTGTGCAAGTAAAATCTCAACGGTCTATGTTCTTCCAAAGTATGGAGGATTCTTTTGCCTCTGTTTTTTGGTTCAGGATTGGTTTAAAGCAAACTCAGAAACAACCTTTGGCGTAAAGAAGGGGTTGGTTCTAAGACTCACCCCCCCCCCCCAGAAATGTTTGCATAGACATTACACCATGTAATTCAGAAGTCCATCTATCTGAAGTCAGAGCGATAAGGAAAACAGTCATCCATGACAGGGATATTAAGGAACTCACTGCAGGCTCAAAAAGGGGAGAATGATAAATTCTCCAATACAAAATTAAGACCCCAAGGAGGTGCCATTTGTTTTCTAGAAAGAACCAGAGAAGGCACTGCTTGGGGTGGATTTTTCTTTTGTTTTTCTCTTTTATGGCATCAACTAGAAAAAAGTTTCAATTTGGATAAAAATGATTCTCTAGGGGCATTTTTTCTAGCCTCTTTTAACACCTACTACATGTTTTCAAAATGCCTAAACAGGATCAGAATCTATTATTCATATTGTTGGGTGGAGATTTTGAAGTGTTGGGGTGGATTACAGATATCTTGTCCTGTGTAAGCAAATCCACTCTGTGAGGAAGGTTTTGAGAATTCCCCCTGGTCAGATGCAAGATGAGGAAGAACCAGTGCTATCTGGGTCAAAAGGGGAAGAAACATCTCTAGTAAGTCTGTCTTGATCTTTAGAACACTGGATATCAGAGAAAAGAGGGAAAGGCATAATGGAACATTCCCATCCATGTGAAAGAAAATGCACCTATTTTCCAGGCCTTTTTGCTAGGATTCCAAGAATAGAACCAATTTAATTGTCTTTTGAGATAAGAGGCAAACAGATCTACTTAGGGAGCTCCCCTTAGGTGGACAAATTCCTGGAAAACCTGTTGGTGTAGCATCCATTATGTCCAAAATGTCTGAAAAATATGTGGCTTGCAGAATAAGACTGTTGTGCACTGCCATTTCCCAGCCAACTATGGCTAGCTTGCAGAGGGTGTGTGACTTGCTCCTCCTCATTTGTTTACATCCCATACGACTATGGTGTTGCCTCTGTTATCACTAACAGGGTCCACAGCTGAGTTGGAAATTTTACAGATTTTATTAGTGCCATAATAGCCCTCAGATTTATATGCTTGTCAGTAAAATGAGGCTCTCACATGCCCTGAAACTTAATGCCTTCTCAGACTGCCCCCTCCCCATACAAAGTTTGAAGTGTCCGTCATGACTGACTAAGCAGGAGGACGGGGAGAAAAAGGGAGGCTTGGATTTAGCAAGAGATGACTGACCCAGCACAGGAGTTCCTTACTGATGAAACTGAACATTGCCGTTTCAAAGGATAAGGGATGAAAATGCTGGACTGGACTTATTTGAGGTACCACTGGATTTTCCACTTGTTGTCTACCAAATGGGATCATTAAGGTGGACAAAGCCATCTAACCCAGAATTTTGACAAATTCTCTTAATCTGGGCATGTGTTGATGGGTTGAATTCAAGACATGAAGCTGAAAAATGATGCTTTATCTGAAGGGAATTAAGCAGACTTTTTCAGATTTTGATTAAAAGACAGACTGATGAAAAGATGAATAGTGAACTGAAGAGCTGCCAGGGTGAGGTGGGTGAAATATGGCAACTGTTCAAATAGGTGAAAACATGAAGGCCTTGAAGTCTGTAAAAAGCTATGACTGGGGACAACCACTTTGTGAAATCTCTTCTAGCAATGGAAAGTCCAAAAGGCAAAGGATGACACCCTTGTTGTTTAAGGAAGCAGTAGTCCATAAAAACACAAAAACTGACAGCCAAAAATGAGCCACAGAGATGATATACTGGACTGCTGAGGATAAGGAAGAATTAATTATTGTTACTATTATACAAGAAGCTCAGAATTTTTCAGACAGAAGATATTCAAAAAGATTAAGAGAGAAATTAAAGAAAAATACTTCCACAAGAAAAACTGTCAAAAGTTTCAAATGCAAATCTGTGTTCATTAAAATGACAGATCCACAAAAACCATTACATAGAAAAAGAAACTTTGGGCTGCCTGGAAAAAGAAGGGGAAGTGCAAAAAAATAAAGAAAACCCAGAGATTTTTGAAAGGTATAAAAAAAGAAACATGGAAATGGGAAAGGAAAAGAGATCTTATATGGTACAATACTTATGCAAAGTAGAAATCCAAACTAATCAATATAAAAAAGCAGCTCCAAAATTATTTGAAGAGAAATACAGGTGGCAACAAGATATGGAAAAGTTCACAATACAAAAAATAAGAACACATAGGCAGTGAATGCAGAGTGGAGGGTTAGTAAGTAAAAGTTAAACAGAAACTGAAGTTATGAAATACTTATAAAGTGAAAAATTTAGTGTACAAATTCCAACACAGGTAATGTCATTGCATGATGGAACAATGAGTTCCCAAATTAAGGAGTAAAAGTTGGAGTGGAAGACATCTGAAGAAGAAATATGGACATAGGAAGGAAAAAGAGATTTGATATGGTGCAATAGTCCAAAAAAGGAGAAAGGAAAACTCATCAACACAAGAAAGCTGCGCCAAAGATATTTGAAAAGAACTACAGGCAAAGGCTCCTGGATATGGAAGATTTCACAGTATAAAAAATACAACAAAGGTGGAAAGTAGCAAGAGGATTAGTAAAGGAGAAGTTAAAGAAAGAGAAACTGAAGTTATGGACTACCTGCAAAGTGAAAGATTTAGTGTAGATAATCCAATTCAGGTAATGTTACAGCATGATGGAACAATGAGTCTCCACACTAATGAGAAACAGCTAGAATGAGAAGCATATGATATCTTGCCACATAATGATGCTCTGGAGCATTCAGAAGGAAACCAGAACAAAAGTTCTGGACAGTGCAGTAGTGTAGCAGTTGTGTTGTCACTTCACAGCAAGAGGTTCTCCGGTTCGATTCTCGGCTGAGGTGCCTTCTGTGTGGAGTCCGGATGTCCTCCCTGCATTTGTGTGGGTTTCCTCCAGGTGCTCCAGTTTCCTTCCACATTACAAAGACATGCATCTAGAATGTTTCTTCCGAGGCATCCACTGAAAATTGGCTTTGTTCCAAATTGGACTTTCCCAGTAAAAAAATGTTAGATAAATAAATAAAATAAATAAAAGTTTTGCTGCAGCTACACAGCAAAGGAAGGAGTGAACACAGTAATTTATTTATTTATTTGATATTTGCTGACCGGAGATTCTGACTGTGCAAAAGACCTTTTTCAGCAGAGGCCCAGGGGAAAAAAAGCTCCACAGTGTAATAATCAAGAATAATTACAAAAGGTAGGATGAGATGCAGTAAAAATAAATAAATAAATAAATAAATAAATAAAAAAAAAGTATATAATATTCAATAAACACTGGAAAATATTTGGAGAGTATTGGTGAAACTCCACAGTACAATAAGTCAAGATCAACAATAATAACAAATCAAGAACAGAGCTAGAAGGAGGTAATAATACATTAGACAAGAACATTCAACAATCAGAGATACAATGAGAGTAAAGATAATCAGCACCAGGACAATATTAATGTGAGTACGAGGTTTGGTAATTAGGTAATGACGGAATTAAATGACAAACGATACATGCAGCTGGTGTCAAAAGGATGGGGAACGTGCGCACTGCAGTTAGTAAGAAAGTATAGGACTAGTAAGTAGAGGAAAAGGTGTTGATAGAAATTCATATAATATAACAGAGGTTAGGATACATAACAGTGCAGCTGAATTAATAACAGATAAAGTCTTACCAAAAAAACAGAGCAATAAGGGAAAGGAAGGGAAGAAATAAAATATAATTGTGGAAGCATCAAATACAGAAAACTATAAAGCAATTAAGTCAAAAAGTGTCACTGTTAGAAAGACACAGAAGAGAGAACAGATTAACAAAAAATACTTGGAAAACAGATGTGGTAAAAATCAATGCATAGTATCAGAGCAGACACGGATCTATCACACACTATTGCAAATAATAAAATAATCTAAGCGCAGGCAGAAAAATTAGAAGGCATGCAGACAAACACAAAGGAAGCATACAAAATAACTAATTCATTGATGACACATAAAAAGTTTTATAGAGAACTGGGAAACAGAGCAAAAAATAAATAAACTGCCAAAAAAATGAAGAAATATACACATTTTGGAGAAATATTTATGAAGACCCTGTGGAACATAGCAAAGATGCTGAGTAGATAGAACATTTAGAAGAAACAGAAAGGAGTTCAGCTGTACATGACATGAAATGGGATGAAGTAACAACCAGAGAAATTGAAATAAAATTAAGAAGGCTCCTAAATGGAAAATCCCGAGCCCAGCTGGTGAAGATATGCTTATGGCTGCAGGGTCAGGCAAAGTATGAAAACAAATGTGTACAGGCAACAGATTATTTCAGACTCTTGGGTGCTAGAACTGGTTCGGGGGGATTCAGCTGGCACTGGAGAGACTTTGTAAAGCATATCTGCCAATATGGTAACTGATGGTCAAGAATCATGATTATTTAAGGCAGCATTGAAAACATCCTCCAAGGCTGGCACAACAGCAGATATGAGGCATACCTACTTATAGTATAAAATCTCCTCAATTTATGGAGGGCATCTACCTAACTTATAAAAACAACTCATGCTTCCTGGCTACTGTTTGAAAAAAGGAAAATTATTCCAAGGAAAATTGTGAGGACCAGGTGTCCTCTGAATAAAGGATTTGGGCTTGGGAACCAACAGGGGATAAAGCTTTGTGGCTGTCTGTGGCACAATGCTCTGACATGTTTTCCTCAGGAATATCTCTGCTGACATTACTTTCAGGTAAGGATTTCTTAGCAACAGGATTAACAACCTGTAATAATTGCATTGTTAAGGTAAGAAAATAATCTTTTCTAACAAATGCAATGTCTTCAGATGAACAATGTCCTACCTTTTGCTTTTTCTTTACAGGTTTGGATGCAGATTGAGTTGAAGAAGGCACTTCTACCCCACCTAGAGGTCTCTTTTCCTAGCTACACTGAGCAACATTCCCCCAGATCTCCCTGACCTACAAGGGGTGGTATGCCGATGCTTGGATCGGACAGTGGAACAGCAGAAGAGGACATTGCTAACCCCTGGCTCATGATGGCTGAAAGGACTACACCAGAGGAAGCTGGAGAGGTAACCAAGTGGTCTGAGGAATGATTACTGGCCTATGCAGATTCACCCACCATCAGCAGAGCCTTGGCTGAGCCTACAGATGCAGAACAGGCTCTTTGGTAAGTTGCTTTTTCTTTCTGGGTACAGCAGGATATGGAACAGCTGATGCAGGGTGAGTATGTATACTGTAACTCAGCAGGATGTCTCAAAGGCAGCATACTTTGTAGGAATGAGTCGGTCAAAAGGCGAATTGTCACAAAGTATTCAAAGCAGCACACTTACACTCACATACACAGTCTCCAAAAGCAGTAATGCATAAGCAGCACACAAAATTCCTGTCAGACAATTTATTTTTAAAGATTCAGTCATACAGAAAAAAATGGTAGGTACATTGTCACTCACTGTATGCAAGCTTTATCATACTCCGTAATAGTCCCTGCTTGGGTAAAACACTTCCTGACAATAAACTTTTCATTAAATAACACAATGTTTATATCAGCAGTACATTTTCCTAACAAAAATAGCCCCCAAAAAGTTAAGAGCTAAAAATAGAGGTCCCTGACAGGAAATGTCCAATATTACAGGGATTCTTAAAGGGGGTAATACTCTTTGTGGAAGGATTCCCCAGTGGGGACTTATCTGACAGAAACTAAGCTGAAGGTCAGCTGTTGCTCCTGTAGAGTCTCTGAGCTGCTTATTCATGAGGTGACAAAATACTGAAGAAATCTTAACTTTGCTGATTTCTCTCCACAGGGCTAACTAATCAAGCAGTCAGGGTGATGGTGTGACAAGGAGCCAGAGCTTTTGGAAGCTCACTGGTTACATCTATTCTAACCTACTCTCTATTACTCCCTACCCTAATCCGATTCCTCAGTTCAACAATGCAGAACTAGTAATAGACATACTAAAAATAAATAACCATAAAAGCATCTGTATCATTGTCCTTTACATCCCCCCTAGAAACAATACAACACTTGAAGATATTCTCCTATGGAACTCAACCAATATTAAACTTGAGACCTTCACACTAGGCAATGTAAACAGACTGGAATAAAATTAATAACTTGAATCCCACCATATTCATCTATTTATTCAACTTTACCCAACTAACAAATGCCATTACTAGACTCAATAAAACTACCCCCCCCCAGGCACCACTCTAGACTGGATCTTAGTCACCCATCCAAATAAAATCTCTAACAGGCACCCTACCCAACTCTCTAAGAGACCACCTGGCAGCTTTCATCCACCGATCAACCCACTCCTCTCCTAACCTTCACCAATATATTCATACACGTAACCTCACTAACTTCAACCCCACAACTTTCTCTAACTCACTAAAACAAACCAGAACTCTTTAAAAACTCTTTCCCTAGACAATGCCGTAGAATTTTTCAACTCAACCTTCTTAAATGTGTTCAACTCCCTAGTTCCTCAAAGAACAAAAATAAAAACTAATACCGTCCCATGGCTTACCAAAGACATCAAAAGACTCATGGAACAAAGAGATAAATCCTGGAAACTTTACCATCTAAATTAGCTTCCAGAAACTCTTCTCAAATACAAACAACTTTGCAACCTTGCTAAAAAACAAGCATCAGGGACAAAAACTCCTACTATATTAAACTCCAATCCAACCACTCCAAAAACCCCAAACAATTCTGGAATTCTGTCAACTCACTTCTCAACCCAGGTACCAAAAACAATCCCTGCCTTGACACCTGTAAATCCGATCCTGAAAGAGCCTCTAACTCCTTCTTCACCAACTCCATAGCTGAACTGACCAAGACCTTCCCAAACCACAACCCTTCTCCTCTACTCTGCTCATCTTCCTCAGTTACTACACTACCCATTATCCTCAACCCTCCCCCCATATTTGAACTTAAACCCTTCCCAACCTCCTACATAAGAAAATACTCTCTAAACTAAAACCATTCTCCAATGCCCGACAACATCCCATCTCTCTTCCTAAAAATCACTGCAGATGGAATCGTTCTCCCCATTAGCATCTTGATCAATAGATCTATACAGGAATCTTATGTGCCCAAACAGTGGCATTCAGCCTTTATTCTACCTCTCCACAAAGAAGGCAAAAACAATAGTATCTTTAACTACTACCACATAGCTATCTTCTCCCCAATTTCTAAAATTATGGAAAAATGCAGCCCTCAGCTTATACCTTTCCTAACCAAACACCAACTTATCACTCCAACCCAACATGGTTGCTGACCTGGCCACAGCACAATTACTGCCCTTCTCTCTTTCCTAGATACAGTAAACCATGCCCGTGATTCTGGAAAAATAGTATCAGTATCAACAGTTCTACTAGATCTCTCCAAAGCATTCAACACAGTCACCCACACCCATCTCCTGACACAGCTTTCTAAACTTAACCTCTCTGAGAATAACTTATCCTGGTTCTCAAGCTACCTCTCTGACAGATCTCAGGCTGTGAAATGGGGAAAAGGCACCTCTACCTTCCTTCCTACCCCCACTGGGGTACCCCAAGGATCCATAATTGGTCCAATGCTGTTTAACATCTTTATCAATGATTTCCACACAGCCATTCCCAACACCAAAATTGTACAGTATGCAGATGACTCAACTTTAGTCTGTTCCACCTCTAACCTCCCCGAGCTCCAAATAATGACTCAAACTGCCTTCTCTACCACTGAGAACTGGATGCTTCAAAACCACCTCTCGCAAAATGCCAACAAATCCAAAATATTGCTATTCTCTCTGTCAAAATCACTCACTCTTGATAAAAACTCATACCAAATTATCAGCCATAAAGTACAGTTTTGTACCTACCATAAATGTAGATGTTCAAAGATCCACATTGCTGCAGTCCATGACCCGGCGTCATATCCTCAGTCTTTTCTTGCCCCAGATGTCGGTCAAAACCAAAAGACAGCAAAAACAACCAACCACCCTTGAACTAATCATATGTACAATATATACAATATCCAAACATCTACATTTATGGTAGGTACAAAACTGTACTATGTTCTTCATCTCACATTGCTGCAGTCCTTACACTTGGGTAGAATCCCAAAGCAGAGTGAACTCCAAGTAGCTTGGCAGTAGCCCTAGTGGAATGAGGCCTAATCCCAGCTGGAATCTCCTTACCATGATGGGAATAACAGAAAGCAATACAAAACCCAATCCACTTAGAAATAGTTTGTTTGACACAGGCTTGCCCTGAGAACCCAAAGCAAATGAAACAAATAACTGCTGAGACTGCCTGAACCCTTTAGTTCTGCTCAAATATCTTTTCCCTTTATTTTGGGCAAATGAATAGTTTGGTTTAAAGCCACACTAGAAACCACTTTAGGCATAAAGGAAGGATTAAAGATACCCTATCCTTATGGAAAATTAAGAAAGGCTCAACCGCCATAAGGGCCTGTAATTCAGAAACCATGATAAATACTTCAACTCGGCAGTAGCTGCAGGCTCAAAAGGTTGTAGAGTGAGTTTCTCCAACACAAAATTGAGATCCCAAGCAGAGTAGGGAGCTCTAATGGGGTCTTATATTCTTTGCCCTCTAAGGAATTGCTTAAACAAAGGATGAGAAAACAATGGTGGGTCACAGTCATAGTGAGCAGAAATTGCTGCAGCATGAACCTTAATAGAAGAGAAGGACAAACCTTTGTCCAGTAACTCAGTAAGATATTGAAGAGCCACACTTAAATTAGGCTTAGAAACATCAAATTCCTTTGCTGTACTCCAAAATAAAAATTCCATTTATCTCGCGTACACTTTCCTCTCTCATTTTATCTCGTACACTTTCCTTGTACTAGGCCTTCTGGCCTCCAAAATAACATTCAAAACTTGCTGTGGAAGCTGAGACCCTCCAGGGTTTAAAACAGAATATGCCAGGCTGTTAGGTGAAGAGAGTGAAGTTTGACATTGAGTAAATGACTGTTCTCCTGAGACAGCAGGTGTGGAATCAAGGCAAAGGCCATGGAGAGACTTCTCAGTAATGGGTACCAGTGCTGTCGAGGCCAATCTGGAGCTATTAAAATCATCTTTGGCTTGTCCTGTCTGACCTTCAGGAGTACCTTTGGGAGGAGAGGCAGAGGTGGAAAGGCATACACATGAAGATTGCTCCAATTGAATGAAAGAGCATCCACTTTCCAAGCTGTGGGATGAAACCTTTTGTGCAAAACTTTGGCAGCTGGTAGTTTAGTGGAGAAGCGAACAGATCTATGTCTGGAGTTCCCATAACACTGTCAATTTCTGAAATACATGAGTCCATAATTTGTCTGCTCAACACATCTGCTAAGGAGTTCTGTGCTCCAGAAACCTTGCCTGAAGATTTAGCTGTAAACTGAGAGCAGTCTCCCACAAAATCATTGCTTGTCTGCATAGAGGATAAGAATGTTGTTGATGTACCACATGTCAGTTGTGTTGTCTGTTAGAACCAACACCTGCCCTGGAAGAAGCTATTAATGCAAATTGGACTGCTAACATCTCCTTCAAGTTGATATGTAGATGTTGAAGTCTGGCAGGCCACGTGTCTTGTACCCACTTTCCATTTAGATGAGCTCCCAAGCTTTGTCTGAGGCATCTGTCGTTAGAATCTGACGGGTCACAGAGAGTCCCTTGTTTAGGTGACATTCCTGAGCCCACCACAAAAATTCCTTTTGAATGCAAGGTATTATCTGAATGACAGTGTCCATATCCTGGCAGTGCTGTGTCCATACATTTTTGAGATACCATTGTAGCTTCCTCGTATGCAGTTTGGCATTGGGAAGCACCAGAATACAAGATGCCATGAACCCCAAGGCTTGAAGGACTGTCCTTGCAGTCAGCCTGGACTGATGAGACAATTGATGGAAGTAAAGAGAAAGATTCTTTTGCTTGTCCGGGGTCAAAAAGGCCATCTGGGATGCTGTATTCAGTCTCACACCCAGAAAGCACATGTCCTGAGAGGGTACTAGACTGGACTTTATTTCGTTCACAGAATACCCCAGGCATCTTAGCACTGCTATCACATATTGTAAATGATGAAGAAGTCCAGAATCAGGCAATCGTCCAAATAAGGATAGAGCTGTATTCCTCTTAGCCTGAAGAAAGCTATCACTGGAGCCAGAACTAGATAAGCCAAAGGGCAATGCAGAGAACTGATAATGAGAAGTCCCAGCCGAAAACGCAGATACTTCCTGCAACTTAGCCTGATAGGAACATGAAGGTAAGCCTCCTTGAGATCCAGAGTCACCATCCAGTGATCTTTGCCCAGCAGAGGTAAAAGCTGTTGTAACGTCAACATTTTGAACTTGGGAATGTCCAGATAAGTGTTGAGGATAGATAAATCCAAAATTGGTGGTACTAGGAACAGGTGAGAATAAAATCCTAGGCCCACTTCTGGCAGAGGGACCGGTTGTATGGCCCCTATTTGGAGCAGCAGAGAAATTTGTTTGTGAGCCTCTAGTCTTTGCTGAGGAGCATGCCTTTGAAAGGAGGCAAGGTATGGAAATAAAACTTGTAACCTTGGTGTATGATATCCAATACCCATCTGTCTTGGGTAATCAAACTCCAATTTTCCTTGAAGAGTGCCAACCTTCCTCCCAAAGGTGCTGCCAGGCAAGAAGGATCTGGCAGCTGAAAAGGTAGGTCATTGGGCCTGGGACTGGCCCCTGCCCTCACTCAAGATTGTGCAGGTGAACTCCCTGTTCTAGGTCTGAAGGAGCTCTGAGCTCTGCCCCTACCACGTCTAGATCTACCCCTAGACTGTGAATCATGAGATTAGCAGGCCAATTCCCACTAAACTTGGAGGCTGAACTTGTAAAAATCTTTAACAGCCTGCATAGACTTAGCCTTGTCTTCCATTTTCTTTAAGACTGACTCCACAGGTGAACCAAACAACACATCAGACTGTAAAGGAGCATCCAAAATCCTTGTCTTAACATGGTTAGATAAATTCTGATCCCTCAGCCAGGCGTGCCTGCGAAGAACTGACCCAGTGGCAGCCACCCTAGACGAGGCCTGTACAGCATCAAAACCACATTGTAAAGAATGCTTACCCACCTGTTCAGAGACATGTACCAAATCTTGTAATTCTTTACACTCAATGCCTAGAGCATCTACCTTAGACTTCAATTGAGAAAGAAGATAGTTTTGATATTTCAACATGTGAAACTGGCAATTCAAAGCCCTCATAGCTAAGGTGGAAGAAGTATAGACTTTCTTTCCCCATCTATCCAAAGCTCTGGCCTCTTTATCTGGAGGAACATTTTTAACAACAGAGGCCTTGACACCCTTAGGTCCCTGACTAACAGTTTCTGGGTCTAGGACTCTTATAAAGATATTTATGAGCCTCAGGCACCCTGTAATATCTATCCGGTTTAACAGGAGCAGGAGGCAAAGAATCAGGATTAAGTGAAGCCTCTGCAAACACATCTTCCACAACATCCAGAACAGGTGGTATAGCCAAAGGCCTATGCTGGGGTAAAAAAAATTCCTAAGCCTTTTCCTGGAATCAGAGAAGTCCTGACCTTCCCACTTAAAATGTTCCCTCATGGAATGAAGAGTCTCTGAAATAGAAAAATCCTCTGGAGGAGAAGCAGAAGGAGTCGAATCATCTGCATCAGAATCAGAATAAGGAGAGTACTCCTGCAAGTCTTCAGTCAAGACTCTGAAACATCAAGCCTGCTCAAAACTCCCCAACTCTGGTTCCACCCTAGGCCTCTTATCAGGAGGGGCAAAGAACCTCTAATCAAAGTAATTAAATCTTCTGCCATTTTAAGCATGATCCTGTTGAACTAGGAGTGACACCAACAGAAGCTAAACCTGGCCTGCCTCTGGGATTCAGCCTGACCTGCCTCCTGAGAGGCCACATCCTGCAATATCAAAGTCTCCCAAACAAGGAATACAAATACAGTTATTCACTTTTAAACCACTGAGGCAAGAAAAACTAAAATATTCCGGTCTGAAACTCAAAAAAAAAAAATTCAGAAACGAACGGCACTTGCAACGCGACTGAGGATATGTGATGTCAGTCTTGATATTCGGGTCCGAGGACAGCGGACTACCCAAGTGTAAGGACTGCAGCAATGTGAGATGAAGAACATCAACTCTACCATAGAGGTTGTTCCCTTCGAAAAACTACTTGGGGTAACTATAGATGAACACCTAAAATTTGATACCCGTATTCAGCAAAACATAAAGAAAACTCATGTAAAACTTGACATGCTATACAGAAACATGCACTTTCTCTCTCCCTCTACAATACAAACTCTTGCCACTACCTATCTACTTCCCTCACTAATGTACTGCGCTCCTCTATTAACAGACCTATCTTCCTCTCTCTCCTCCAAACTGGAAGTCTGTTACAATAAAATTTCAAAATTTGCCACCAAAGCCAAATATTCCGCTCATCACTGTACTGGCCTCCACTTGTTAAACTGGCTAGAACTCTCCAACTATCTACACTACCTCCAACTTACTACAGCCCACAGACTAATCTTTCAACCTAATAAATGCTCTGCTCTAACCAACATTTTACAATCTTACACCCCACACAGAACCCTAAGATCCGCTCACCAAAACCTAATCACTGTCCACAAACCTAACCGTCCTGCTGGTCAGCTACTATTATCCTTTTCCTTAGCCAAAAAATGGAATTCTCTCCCTCCTTCACTAAGGACTTGTGAAAACTTTAATAACTTTAAATCTCAGCTCCATTCCTACCTCTCCTCCAACTGGAAATGCAACTGCATTCCCCCCACCTAGCCTACTAACCTCCCTCCTCCATCCTGAACTACTACACACCTGGCTAACACTGAATGCAGGCTAATCTAATGATATTTTCATTAATGTATACATTGTAGATAGCTTAGTCCCCCGTTCCTCTCTCTTCCAATGATCTCTTTATTGCCTTCTTAAATATTTAAATGCTATGCATCCATATAACAATTTCTGTTATCTAACATGAAATGTAATTGTAACTGTTTTACTTTATTCTGATTGTATTTGCAACTTAATCTATGTAATGCGGAGCTTTTCTCCCCAGGCCTCCACTGAAAATGGCCTCTTTGAGCGCAGGCGACATCCCTGGTCATCAAACTGGAAATAAATAATAATAAATAAATCCTCTGGTAAGGACACAACCCATACAGACAGATGGGCACTGAAACAGTGGGAATGATGAATACTGAAAGCATCATACTGGGCCCACTCTCTTCGTTTTATTTACAAAGGTATTCACTAGCAGTGGTTCACTTAAGATGCCTCAGATATCCTCAAGCCTTTTGACAGCATCTCTGAGAAGACAAAAAAATTTCACTGACCAATCTATAGATACTTTTATGGCTCACAAGACTTTCAATGACATCTGGTCCTTCTGATGTTTATCTTGCAGAGCTAGACAGGCTTATAGGGTAGGTACCCTCAATCCATTTTCTAACATTGAGGAGACAGCTAGTAAGACCTCCTCATATTCCTTCTCTTTTTTTCCTAACTGGGATGGGATGGACAAAAGAAGTGATAACTGAAAAAGGGTACCTCTAGGACTTTTCTATACTAAGGGAGGAAGAATGCCTTTTCTGGAATGGCAAATCCTGTTGTTTCTCTGGGCCTTCCAGGACACAGGAAATTATCACACTAGTAGAGGATTTAAAAAGAGTAGGAATAACACCAAAAAGCAGGCTGTGTTCTTTCTGAGTTGTGTTCCACTGAAATGGGAGCTGGCTGTTTTTTAGTTAGTCCCATTTCTGTTTCACTGAAAGCTCTGCAGTGCAAATTATAGGATCACAAATAAGTGGGAGTAAGAATTCTTCTCCTTTCTCCCAGTTCTGCACAATTCTGGAGTTAGTATATTCACAGATGCAAGGGTGTACAGGAGTTCTTACCCCCTAAAGAAAAAATATATATATCATTTTTCTTTGAGTTCAAGGTTATGGCTCACTGA
Source organism: Protopterus annectens (assembly GCF_019279795.1). Lineage (NCBI taxonomy): Eukaryota > Metazoa > Chordata > Ceratodontiformes > Protopteridae > Protopterus > Protopterus annectens. The sequence continues at coordinate 1,427,652,492 of NC_056728.1, forward strand.
CATTGCAAGGATATGCTCAACCAAATATTAAGGTTGAAAGTAATTCTGTTTCAAATATGCAAAATAAATAAGGTATAAATTAAAGCTTGCTTAAATGTAGAAATAGAGTTTAGTAATATGTGATCAGCATCCATATTAAATGATTGCGGTTTGAAAAATAAGGAACTTGCTTAATGGACATGTTTTCCTACAGAATCAGCAAAAATGTAAAAGCTGACCTCTTGTGTATGCATAACATTGTCAGTAAGAGCAAAAATGTAAAAACTGGATGTATGTTTCCACATTGTCAGAAAAAAAGCTAATCTGGTTTCTTAAAAGCTGGACAACAGGAAAACAATCTGCATCATATGACATTGTTAAGTAAGAAAGTTTGAAGACAGCATTTGAACAAGAACAGATGTTCTCATACAAAGATAAAAAAAAAACTGGATATTCATACTGTCAGAAAAAGCTGACCTCTTACAAACGGCAAAAATGTGAAGCAAGAAAGTTTAAAAATAATATCAAGTCAGCATCTGCAACAATCACAGGATGAGCAATTCTCCAAAATAGAATACCAAGAGGAATTCTATATGTGTGTGCGTGACTAGAACTGTATATAAGATCTGTATTAATTCAGTTATGTTAGAGGTATTGGTAGGGACACATTTGTTCCGAGGTAAATGTTATATCACTCACATCATCCATGCTGTTCAAGAAGTAAAGCAGAACAGTACCTGAAGCTGCAACATTAGTCTGTGTGGTTTGTTATAAAAAGTTATCTGTTACTGCTCTGAGTTTGGTGCTGCAAAGTATATTCTCTCAACAGTGTATATTCTGCAAGTTTCTGTATGCAACAGACTGTGAATGCAACTATAACCAGACTTTGATTTCAGCAAAACCCAGCTAGCAAGACTGAGTGTCTTAAGAAGACTTTGGAGCCATCACAGTAAGCATCACACTAACAGAACCATGGCTTAGCACCATAAAATTAAATTTTCAATGGCAAGCCCACCTGCATTCGAACACAGGGGGAGTAGTGGTAAGCCCTGTAGAGGGTCACTTCAGTCAAACTGCAGTAACTAACATTTGTACATGTGTGTAAATCCCAAATAGAAGTATTCCAGTTTATGCAGCTTGTAGTAGTAAAGTTTTTCAGATGTCTGAATCCAGATTGAGCCTGAAGTCCAGGAAAGTCACAGTGCCATTAATTCTTCAAGAAAAGGGTGGACATCTACTTTCATAGCATCTCGCTGCCTGTTGTGTTTCCCCAGCTTCTTGAGTGACTCTGAAAATTTTCCAGCGATGAGTAACAACAGCCTGATCACCTGTTTTTTTGCTAACTGGTAAGACTTTTTTTCTGTGTCACATTATTAGTATGGATGCTATCAGACATAATTCCAGCGGGTGTAAGACAAGCTTTAAATTGCAATGTTGGTATACACAGCACGTTAGTAAATGTAAAACCTTATTATGGAAAGTTGATAGTAAGGCATTATGCAAATGTATTACAATCTTTGACTGGTATCTCAACGAAAACCATGTGGGTGTGACAAATGTTTATTGTGTGATTCAACAAAAACTATTTTGTGTGCCATGCCATAAAAAAGTATTGCATGATATTGTTAACCAAGGGTAAAGTGTTTCCATTATATTCAGATGTTGAACAGTTATGTCCTGTCACCACATGTAAAAGGTTTATTTCAGAGTTACAACAGGAGTCAAATCAGTTACTGACAGGACCTCCAGTACATCTTGTTACAAAAGAATGTAATAAACTTCTAAGAGACAGACACGATGAGTTCAGGAAGTTTAGACAAGTTATACAAACATTTTTTTCAAAAGTGCATAGGAGTTTTAAATTCAGCAGAACCGGTTACTAAAGAATGTCAGAAAGACCATGCAACATTACAGAAAACTCTTGAACAGTAGTTACAGGATAAAGGAAATAAATTAGCTGAACTGACAGAGATTTACTTCCTCCATACAACAGCTGAGCTTAAGAGAACATTGGGAAAGAGCAGGAAACGACAGCTGATCTGTACAAAAGAGATATATTTTATAATATGTTTGTGTTTTGAAAATGGTTAAGCATACATGGTAGGATGGTAGGATCTGATATCTGGACAAATCATTCTCAAATGTTTAAAACTTTCATTCAGTTAAAGCAATATATTTATCAGTACTACAGTAAAGTAGAGCATATGACTGCCATTCTTAGCATAGTCAAAAGGTAAACAAAACAGTTCTAGTGCATACAATTAAATAAAAAAGGTAATAGGAGTAAAGATTTAAAGTCACAAGACTGACATGCATGTATTTTCTTTTAATCTAAAGTACATTTGTTAAAATGCACAAGAATAACAGGCAGACAACAGCAACTATAAATAATGTAAAAATAAACATGTGTTAGTTAAGCCAATATCTATTTGTTTTTTACAATTTTTTATAATTATATATTAACACCACACCAAGAAGTTAAAGTTCTGAATTTTAAAAATAAATAAATTCAGATGGTATTAGTCAAGCAGTCTTTGTAAAATGAATGGCAGATCAGTTAAATAAATAAATAAAAAATACTGAAATTGAAGTGAAAAAATATGTAAGTTAATTGTAAAATAATGTCTACTTTTGAAGTATAAATGCATAGTTATGCAAATCACAAATATACTATTAAGTGTTTTATAACTGCATTTTACTATTAAATTGCAAGTGTATTAAAACATGATTAAAGGAAAAATGCTAAAAGGATTAACTATGGTCTACAGAGTGTGAAATGTGAGCTCAGACCTTCCTAGACTGGATAAATAGTTACAGGAAATATTGAGCAGATAAGATAAAAAAAAAGACATTGCCAGACAAGTGGCTTGAGTTTTTCTAAAACATTATTGTTATTAAAACATACTTATTAAATGCTCACATGCAAGACAATTTGGTAATTATAATAAAACATCACAATTGTGCATACATGTCACTGATAATATGTTTGCAGGTAAATGTTAAAAGTAAAGAAAACTCAGTTACATCAAGTATAGCCAGCAGATGGGTTATAGTATACATACAGTTCAAATAAATTATACAGGAGGGTACAAATAACTACTAGTAGTAGCAGACAGCAAAGGCAACAGAAAACATATATTCTGTCATTGATAACAGCCAAAAAATGATCAAATCAGACAAAGGTCTATAGTTTAATAACCTAATAAAGCAATTGTATAACCAAAGTGTTGGGCTGACATACATTATAAAACAGATAAACAATATTGCAGTACTACAGGGGGAGGGGTACGTTTTTAGTTTTACACGGACTGTGTGAGAAATATTGCAAAAGGGTCTAAAATACAGCTACAGAAAGAACTAATATCTCATTCCTTTTTGACAATGCTCTTTTAGGGGGGAGGGGAAAACAAGTATTAGTGCATTAGAAATACTGGATTAAACCTGACAGGATAAGATATTTTACAAGTTGCTAATAGCTATCATGCTAGTTATTATTGTATTATTTAGTATTAAATTGTATTTACAACCTATTAAACTGTAAAGCTATACAAGAGACGACTTAAAATTGCTTTATTAAAGCTATACAAGAGAGAGTAAAGATATGTAAAAATTGAGCAATAATGGTCACAATTTTTTAATATGTTTTTGGCAAGACAATGTTGGTATGCAAAAGCATGAATGTTTTAATTTCTGGGTATGTAGTTGCCTCTGGTGACAATTCCACTAGATACTTCTAAAGAGACATTAGAATATACTGCGGTGGTGGTACTGTGGTAGCATTGTCGCCTCACAGTAAGACGCTGTCTGGTTCGATTATCAGCTAGAGTGTCTTCTGCGTGGAGACGTGTGTGAATGGGCATACCTTCGTTGAAGGTTGTGCGTCAGGGCTGCCAATCATTAGCGGACCGGAGTTCCGCTGTGGCGACCCCTAACTGGGAAAAGCCAAAAGATGCAACAACTTCTAAAGAGACATTGGAATTTTCCAAGATTTTGCTTGATGTTAATGTTGCTAAATTTGTAGATTAGACTAAATGTACTTTACAGTCCCTTTACGTACAGATACAAAAGAATTCAGTACAAATGAAATTAATGTCTAGTAATGAATATGTGTGGAGAACCATGTTTAAAACATGGGTTTAGGGTACCTACTAGACTGAAATGCATGAGTAGCAAACAGTCTGTGTACAAATGTATACTGTATAGGACACACTGTAAAGTAACAAGTTCAAAAGTAATTTGTCATGTTGTAATTTTATTACCAATTGTAATTTTATCACTGGCTTTTAGACAATTATTTTACCAATACTAGTACTGGTTACCCCGGTTAAAGGAAAATGATATTAAAATACTGTATTCATACTGCTAGTGGACTAATATGTACATAGCATTCTTTAGTGTATAAATGATGTTTTTTTTTAAATCCTCAAGTATTAAATATACTGAAATAATTGCTTTCAAATGTTTACCTAAGCCCAGTTCAGTACTTTACCAAGGTGTCAATGGGCAGTTCAGAGACATGACCACAATGTTATGGTTAAAATGACATTAAAACAGTATATTTTCAGCAGTGTATAAATACTTGGAGTAGCACATAGGTCTTGTCTCTTACAGATATTAGTCTATCTCCAATCTTTTGATATAAAATGATTAATAAAAGTAAAGAGTTAATTCAACAGTTGCAAAAAGTTAATGGAACAGTTCTAAGTTATAAATGAAATTCTGTGATGGCAAAACAATAAATTAATCAAGTTAAAAAATAAAACTAAAGCAGACAGCTCATAACTGGTGAAATATTTTCACAGAATAGTTTGCAAAAGAAAAAAGTTGTTAAATATATTCAGTTTTAGTACTAATACTTGATATCATTGTATTAACTATGTAAAATTGCATTTTGACTAGTGTCAAAAGAAGACTAAAGGTTTTGTTTCTTACTGTGTTTTCTATATAATGTGATCAAAAATACATATCAGTATAAAGTGGTTTGAGTATGTTAAAAAATAAAAATAGGGAATTGTAAGAATATGCTCAACAAAATATTAAGGTTGAAAGTAATTCTGTTACAAATATGCAAAATAAATAAGGTATAAAATAAAGCTTGCTTAAATGTAGAAATAGAATTTAGTAATATGTGATCAGCATCCATACTAAATGATCATGACTTACAAAATAAGGAACTTGCTTAATGGACATGTTTTCCTACAGAATCAGGAAAAATGTAAAAGGTGACCTCTTATGTATGCATTACATTGTCAGTAAGAGCAAAAATGTAAAAACAGATGTAGGCTTTCACAGTGTCAGAAAAAAGCTAATCTGGTTTCTTAAAGGCTGGACAATAGGAAAACAATCTGCATCATATGACATTGTTAAGTAAGAAAGTTTGAAGTCAGCATTTACACAAGAACAGATGTTCACATACAAAGATAAAAAAACAGGATATTTATACTGTCAGAAAAAGATGACCTCTTACAAAGAGCAAAAATGTGAAGCAAGAAAGCTTAAAAATAATATCATCAAATCAGCATCTGCAACAATCACAGGATGAGCAATTCTCCAAAATAGAATACCAAGAGGAAATCTATATCTGTGTGCATGACTAGAACTGTATATAAGATCTGTATTAATTCAGTTATGTTAGTGGTATTGGTAGGGAACATACAAGACCCATTTAAAACAGAAGCTTTCCGGTCGTTCTCCGATAGATGCAAAAGTAAAAAATTACAAATTCTCCAGAAACGAAAATAGTTTCCCACACTTTATTTTAAGCTTCAAACATCCAGCTTTTCGTCGGTTAATACTAACCAACTTCCTCAGAACAATCAAACACGTCACTGACATTCAGAACGTACTTATAAGTTTAAAAACTCTTCACGTGATTAGTATAATAAGAACTATGAAATACATTCAAAACATAAAAAACCGGGAAAAACATGAAGATAAGTTAAATGCAATGTCTTAAACAAGTACTATAACATTGAAACTGTTAGATTCCACTGGTAACATTTAAAACCGTAAATTTAAGTTATTTAAAAACCTCCGATCTCCAACAGCTGAGAACTCTGTAATGCAGTCTTGCTGAATCACTACCCAGTGACTGATAAGACAACACTAATAAATATAGCTGACAGAAAACATTAAAAGTAAAAAATGATAAATAATGAATAATAAGAAAGTAACTGAATACTAGCTACTGTGTTTTAGAACAAACAGCTTGCCCATTTTATGATGACAGTAAATGTCCAAATGTAGCTTTACATGTGTCTAATTCGTGAAACTTCATAATGTTTCAGAGGACGGAAAAAACAATACCTATTCCATTTACCACTCTGATGCACTGTTATGTGCACTCTTTTTGAACCCTGTATGTCATACCGTTAAAGGTTGACCAAAAAACATGTATACTACATGAAAAATATATTATAAGTGAAGATCTTATACTATATAATATGCATACAACAATTAGACTCACAGGGTCCCTAGTATACTTACAGTTTATGTACATGTTTTTATGCTTTTATGTTTTTTATGATAGATTCATTGTTTCATAGCATTTGTTTTCATTAAATTTATCCCTTTTTTTCTTAGCGTTTTTTCAGGATAGAGTAAACAAGATAGTAATTGTTCTATACATATTATATACTATGAAGAATTTACAGAAATGCTCTACTTGGACTTCACCTAGGCCTGTAATTTAGTCCCAGAATAACCACCACTAAGAAAGCTACAATGGACTGAGACTGACAAATTGTAATTTGGCATGGCTGCAGGGTAAGATATAGATGGTGGTGGTGACAGGAATGACATTAAGAACAGAAGAGGCATGTTGAGTACTGCGTGGGTCAAGTCCAAGGTCTGACAATTTTCCCTATCTTCTCTTCAGACACATCTCAGTGAGAAGCAAATGACCATCTTCTATGCAGATGACATAAAAACAGTAAAGGATAATGGAAGAGTCTACAGAAGGACCTGGAAAGGCTAACAAAGTGGGCAGAAGGATGGCAGCTAAGGCGTACTGTACAAAAATACAAAGTGATGCACTTGGGCCCCAGGGCGTCCAGTGTGAAGTATTAGCTGGAAGAATAGAATTAACGGTGAGAAAGTAGAAAAAAGATCTGTAGGCTTTGATTACAACTAGAACAAACCCCCCCCCAAAAAAAAACATACTAAGATGGATAAAGCAATGGACAAAATGTTACTAGGCCGCAGCAATGGAAATGGAATTCTGAAACAAAGGCATAATGCACTTCTCACCAGAAGCCAAAACAGACAAGGTGATATGGGTGCAAGAGATCATATTAGTCAGACGTCAAGAAGGTTACCTTAAAAAGGAAGTATGGGGGGGATGGGAACAGGGATACGCATCCATGAGATGATGTCAGGGAGATGTTAAGGGGTCACCCTGAAAAGGAAAACTGGGAGGAGAAAAGACATGGGCAGTAAACTGTTTAGAACTACTACTTGAAACGGTGAAAGTACATTAAAGAGTGTGTTGTGGACGTACAGACTGAATGCCAACAAATGAACTGCAAAGTAGGAATTCATGGAGGTATTCAAAAAGGCATGGGACAGGTGGGAAAAGAGGGAAAAAATGAATGCTGTTAAGACGTAAACTACCTAGGCCTGGGGTCTCCTCTTTCAGCTGTCAAACAAGATAAGCTGAGATTCAGTACTGAAACAAACAATGCCCATACAAACTAAACTGCTGCTATTATCATCTATATCTGGTAGACATTAGGTGGGGTAGGAAAAACAACTGGGTTCAGAATGCAAGTATAATTCAAGAAGCATTTTAAAAGTAGCAATGGAAGAAAGAACTGGATTACAGGGGTTTCACTCTTCGAGACCTAGCACAGAGAATGACATATTTACTAGTGTGTATGGTTACAGAATTCTGAGAGAAAAAGTATTAACATTTTCAAGAGATGAGCAGAGTTAGCATGTGTGGGACAACAGCTAAAGAACAATACTCTGAAGATTAAACAGCATATATAGTGAATGACTCTGATTAAATGGCAGCTAAATGAGAGACACCAATGTTCTCTACAATGTGAAAGGTGAATAAAGAGCTATGCTTTGCATAAGTTTATCGTTTTATAGAAGTACACTAAGCTAGCTGCCTTTGTGGGCTATTTTAAGCCTAACTAATTTCCCTTTCAAAGGTAAGAATCAAAATCTGTATCTTGAGTCTCTAAGATAAACACGTTAACAATTGTGCCAAACCCAAAACCCAAGCTGTACAAGCAGTCTTCTAGAATTTTTGCAAAAGGTTAATGGTTAAAACTGGAAGGACATATTCTACTGGTGGATGAAATGTACCTTTTCTGACAGCAAACTTTTACTTGTATTACTTTTTTACACGTGGGTGAAAATAAGGGGGTGGGTTCAGCTGCAGCAGACGTATTTAAAAGAGTACAAAGGTTAAAATGCTATAACTCTGAACAGAAAACCAGGTATGCAGAAGATTCCAGGTTAAATCTGGCAAGTACAGCACAACCTTGATCATGGAGGGTTCACACAGTTAAGGGTCTTACAATGCTGGTTATCCATTTCCAACAAGAGCACTTACTGAACGTTTATAGTGCATGGAGTTAATGAGGGCAAGGGGTAAAATCCCCACCTACATAAACACTTGATGTTATTGCTAGTTTTTGAGCCATCAAAGATGATAATTTGATTTCAGGCAGTATACTATGTGTTGTTCATGTAAAGTGGAGAAAGTCTTTGTATATTTCGTGTTTTGATCAGCTCATATTGCAGAAGGAGCTTCTTTAAAAAGGGCAGGTAAATGTATTCCATGAACGATGAAGTAGATAAAATGTAAGTTATCATTACAGCAAGTGCTTGGGTTAATGCATGTTCATTTTAATGTGGTTTTCATATTTTCAGAGGTTTCTGATTACATTATTAACCACACACTTTCTTTCACACAGACATTCATACATAAGCATCAGTGCAATCCTCACTAAGTGGCAGTCTCAAAAAGCTCTCAAGTAATCCCAGTTCTTACATGTATATACTAGGCTAACAACTGCTAGGGGCCTTATAATCCTAGCCATGCAACCAAAATGTGACCCACAAATTTGATTTGTATAGGTGGAGATTAACTGACTGCCTCTGCTCAGAGACATAGGAGCCAGACCAGGGGTGAATTTACGATTACTCACCCAGTGGTCCAAGTTGCACTTAAATAGGAATACGGAGGAATTCTTCTTCACATGGATGAGGAGCCTGCTACACAAAATGGGAATTCTCTGAGAAACATATCTGTATCTCCAACATATCCTACCTAATCACAAGCAAAATTTAGGTATTTTAATATCTCATCGTGTCTGATTTCCATATGTGCAAAAGGTTCATCAAAATAAGGTCCAGGGATGCCATATATGCCAGGCAAAGTCACCTCTCGGACGTCCGTATGATACCAAGTAAAGAGACAGGCTTTGAGGTGATCAGTGTAGGACATTACATTTACTCCCTGTATTCTTTTTACAAGGAACCTTTGTGAATGTTCCAGTTGATGCATGCATCTGGTTGGGTACATACTGAAGCAGGCATTATACTCTATGATGGGTCAGATGAGGGCTAAGTACAGTGGTATGATGACCTCTCTGGACCTAGATGCCATGCCCTTGCTTATAAGTTCAGCAACATAGAAGGATTTTCTTACCACCTTGTACACATGTTGGCCAAAGGCTAGGCTACTATATACATGAGTTCCCAGATCCATGACTACTGGATGAACTTTTAAGGGTTTTTTATTAATAACATAGTTGACAGGGGTGGCAAACTTCCTAAAGGATACTACAATGCATTTCTTGGCATTGAATTTAAGCCATGACTTAGGCACCAAGTGTTTGTCTGTATTAGAAATTCCTGAGAGGTGTTCTCATCTGGGGGGACTCAATTTCTACTCCCAGTTTGTAATCATCAGCAAACCTGGTTAGCCAAAAGCCTCTGACATTGGCTTTGACATCTGTGAAGTAGATGCCAAAGAGGAGTGGGTCTAGCACAGATCCCTGGGGTACTTCACTGGTGACTGACCTCTTTGTGGAGGTGGCCTCACCAATTCTAACCTCTTGGGTCCTATCAGTAAGTCAGCTCGCTATCCAGCATGATACAAAGGGGTTTATACATAGTTCCACAAGTTTACTGACAATGCTGGAGTGCAGTGTTGTATCAAACGCTTTAGCCAGATCTAGGTAGGCAGTATGCACAGTTTTCTCCTCATCCACTGCTTTAGTTAGCTTTTCAAAGAAGTCCACCAGATTCAGTAAGCATGTCCTTCCCTTGACAAAGCCAAACTGGGAGGATCCAGTGTTTGGAGGTCTCCTATGTCCTTGTCGATAATTTCCATAATAATTCTTTCCATGGCTTTGCAAATAACACTAGTCAGACTAATGAGTCTGTAGTTTCTAGGATCTGTTTAAGTTTCTCCCTTATGCAGAGGGATGACCATCACAGTCCTCCAGTCACAAGGCACAAAGCCTGATTTCTAAGCCTATATTTAAATAATGACCTCAGGAGTCCTAAAAAGTCATATTTTAGACTATTCGGGTGGCATCCTGGGATGGACCCAATCCCAGAGAGTCATAAGCTGCTGTAAAATCATCTCAAAGTAAGACTGTGTATTCCTTTGTATTACACATTCCTCTTTGTACATTGATTCTGTTTCAAAAAACAAATACAGGCATTTTTGATATGACAAACTTAGATGATATACATATGGAGAAAAAAAATACTTCTGCTTCTAGTTCATACACAAACATGCCCTCATAGTCTTTACCCACCTATCCAACAATAAAAACAGATGCTGTTCCCAGTTATACAAGTTTGTTTATTTACTTATGCATTCATTTGTTAGCCATGTAAGAGCACTGGTCCAAAGATCCTTTTCAGACAAGACCCAGCCCAAAAGGCTAAATTAGAAATAACAAATTACAGTATGTTGGCATACAGGAACTAGTGTGGAAAGCAAAACAGTGTTCCATTCAGTCACAGAAGGCAGGAGTATGTAGAAAAACAGCAGCTACAAAACAGGAATGTTCTGCCATAATATCCACCCTCTCTTCTTCCAGTAAACTGTATTATCCTTATATCTTTACATAACTTGTAAATATGCTAGATGCATGCATCCCCTGACAAAATGGACTACAGAAAGGTTAATATACGTACATACCCGGATATGGTTTGGATCTTTCAAATGGTGCATCTCGACTGCCAGGGAATGCACTTTGTTCCATTTCATAGAATGGCTGATGCTCCTTTTCTTTCTGCTGGCTATCAGAGTCCTTGAAATATATTTTTGGGCGTACATGGTACTTCATTCTGTAAGTATCAGTCATACAACTGTCCACTGAAAAATATGTAGTTGGTGCTATATTTTCTGTGGCTTCTGAAAAACTAGTGCATATTCCTGTTCGACCACGTGGTGCTGCAGGAAACAATCCAGCTGTCCCTGCACTTGTAATGTTCACATTATCTGAACAGTTAAACTCTGCTACTAATTTGGGAACAGAAGCATCTCTCTCTTCAGTAGAGTCCTTTAGCATTGTTGTGTGCTGTAACAGGCTTGCTTCCAGTTTTGATTGATGCACATTAGTGTGAATGGATGTAAAGGAAGAAGGCACCTGAAAAGCAATGCCTGTTGGCCTTGTGTCATTTACAGGACTGCTCTCTCTCAAATCCACTTCTATGCCTTGTCTGTATTTTTTGGGAGGTAAAGGAGGTGGCATATTTTGGTATGTGTGTTCTGATATGCCATATTCTGTTTCAGGTGTTTTTTCTAACAGGAAGTGACCAGGAGTGGACCACTCAGACACAGAGGCAGATGCCACAATGTTTACAAATTCTGGCTTAGATGATGTGGCTCTTGAAAAAGTGCTATGAACTTTTAAGGCAGTTGGACTAAAATTTAAACCTAAGTTATGGCCTTCAGAATTTCCACTGTAATGAGCAGGAAGAGGTCCACCACTGCCTCCAGATATTGCACCAGCTAGTCTACCATCCAGTTTTGGATAATCCAAGTCCTTTGCTTTTAAAGGATGAGAAACATGCCTGGTATCATCATGCTGAGCCCATGAATCTTGTTTAAAATGATCATTTACTGTAGGCTGCTGGCCTGTTGAATGCTGTGGTTGAAATGACAGTGGCATTTGCTGCTTTCTAGGGAAAAAAAACATATTTGTATGAACTGACTAGTCATACATTACATGAAAACAGTTGCTAAAAAGACTAACAAATTAAATGCTATGAATGTTTATGTATTTAAATTTGTTTACCTGGGTAAAATGATCAATGACAACTATAGGCTCAATTCAGGATACAAATAGCAATTTCAGCCACTTAAAACATACTTCCAATAGGTTCATAGGTATATACTAGGCTAATGAGCACTGGTGCCTTGATAAGCCTAGCCATGCAACCCAAATGTACCCAACAAGTTATTGTCCCTTTCAAGTTATTTTAAGAGGTGTATACAAGGGCATGATTAGAGAGGATTTGATCCATCACAGACACAGATGTCAGACAAGGGGTGAATTTCTGACTTCCCATCCACTGTCCCAGGTTGCACTTGAATAGGCGTTATGAAAGGGACAGATATGAAGCCTATTCCAAAGAATGGGGATTCTCTGAAATATATACTTCTTCAAATATGTCCTATTTAAGTCACAAGCAAAGTTTAAATCCTTAGATCTAGTAGTTCGGGTGCCATTTGTTTGCAGATATGCAAAAGGTCCATTAGAGCAGAATCCAAGGATGCCTTGTATGCCAAGCATAAGCTGCCTTTCAACAGGCCGTAGGAAACAGTGTATAGCGATAAGGATTTGAGGCAGTCTGCACAAGACTTTGCGTTTATGGCCTGTATTCTTTTTGTAAGGAATCTCTGTGGACCTTCCAGTTGTTGCATGTTCCTGGTAAGGTCCTTACCGAAGGGGGTGTTCCACTCGATGTGCTTGATAATGGCTGAGTACAGTGGCACATTGGCTTCCCTTGACCTAGATGCTCTTACTTACAAGTTGAGTGACATAGAATAATTTTCTTAACTATCTTAGACGCATGTTGGTCAAAATCAAAGTTACTATCTACACGAGTCCCAAATTCCTGACTACTGTGTCAACTTTTAGGGGTGTTTTATCAATGAGCTAGTTTTCCTGGGTGGATGACTTCCCAAGAGGTACCATTATGCATTTCTTAGCACTGAATTTTAAGCCATGACTTTGGCACCAGTCATTTGTCTGTGTTGGACATTTTTTACACAAATGAGCATGAGCATTAAAACTATTTAAATTTCTTATGTACCTTATTTCAATACCTAGCCCGACCGCACACCTGTTCTGTAGTCTTCACACATGCTGTTTTGAGGCGCTGCCATTTTTCTTCAACTCATTTATTTCCTTTTCTTCTTGAGGTGCTAGAGTCCTGAGTAAATCCTTGAACTCCTATGCTGTCTTTCCAGTCAACTCCCAGATTTTCAGCCCAGTCTCTATTGACCATATCTGACCACTGCTTGCAGCTGGTTGTGGAAACCAGTGATTTATGCTGTGGCCCGACTGCTTTACTGGGGATGACTTTGCAATCTCTAATTCCACCCCAGAGCCCGTTTCTTACAGGCAAAAGTCTACCTGAGTTGCATGCTCCTAACTTCCAATCATCTGCAAACTTGGAAAACTAGAGGACATTGACATTGGCCTTGATTTCAGAAAAATAAATGCCAAAGATGAGCGGACCCAGCACGGAGCCCCAGGGGACTCCACTAGTGATTGGCATCTTTGTGGAGGTGGTCTTGCCATTCCTAACTTCCTGGGTCCTGTCTTTGATGTAGCTGGCTATCCAGCAAGATACACAGGTGTTTATGCCTAATTCTGTGAGCTTGTCTACAATGCCCGAGGGGGTATTGTATCAAATGCCTTATGAATTTCTTAGAAAATGTGACCAGAGTCATTGAAAAGTGCAAATCTGTGCACAAAGCATACCTCGACTTGGCAAAGGTTTTCAACACATTCCCACACTCCGGCATTACTGATAAGCTTAGCAAACTGAATGTAACCCCCTTTGTTGTAAGATGGGTTGCCAACTGGCCACACACTATCAAAGCAGGAGAGTCCACATCAACCAGCAGACCTGTCACCAGCGGGGTGCCACAGGGGTCTGTGATGGGCCCCCCACTGTTTGGTATAAACTTCTCAGAAGTTCAGGTCAGAATTAAGGGTTGTGGCTGACCAAGTTCGTGGATGACTGCAAACTGGGTACAATTACTGAATCCTCAAATTATGCCAGTATATTCCAGGAGGGTCTTTTGCAGACAAACAAATGGTGTCTTAGTCACTGTCTCAAACTGAATGCAAAGAAGTGCATCTTCATTCCCTTCGGCACAATGTCTCTTCACACTATCAAATCAAAAACAATACCCTAAGTACCCACAAAGTGGTAAGGGATCTGGGATCACAAGTTGACTGCGACCTTAACTCTGACCCCCATGTATCTACACTAGTAAGGAAGGCTTTCTACGTAGCACACCTGCTTAGTAAAGGCATCGCCTCGAGAGCAAAGGAGGTCATAACCCCTGTATACTTGGCACTAATCGGATTCCTATCAGCTGACCGAAGACGCAGGTTAGCGAATGCGACTTTGTCGAGCTGTAAATGCAAATGTAAATGTAAATGCCTTTGAGGTTTAGGACACATCTAAAGAAGGTCTTGCAGTTGTCCTTGGCTTGGGACATCACTGTTACCTCAAAACGTTTTAGTTAGTCTTACTGGTTGCCTATTCAGTTTGATGAGAGAGTTTTAATCTTTTTTGGTGTTACACTTTCTAATTTTAGCAATGACTTTTTTATCCTATTGTTGTACAACCTGTTTAATTTTGGATTCCATCACGGTGGTTTATTTTTTTAAGTTAGTTTTTGACTTACTTCTGGCAGACACTACAGCCTTGATGCAATCATTGATATGTTTTTTTTCTTTTGTTGTACAATCTGTTTACTTTTGGATTTTACCAAGGTTGTGTTTTCTTTTGTTAGTTTTGGACTTACTTATGGCAGGCACTACAGCCTTGATGTACTGGTACTGTTCTGTGAATAATTCCATACAGGCTTCTGCATTATTTGTGTTTGGAAGGGTTTGACATTTTGACAGGTTATCACTTAATAAAAGGTAGCTTGCCTTGGAGCACTTTCCAACTGTGAGAAGGTTTGCTGGGGTTACAGAACTGATTCTTATTTTGAAGGGGACTGCTTTGTGGTCCAACCATACCAGAAAGACACAACACTAGGGGTGGGGTGGGGTGGAGTGAGGTGAAGCATTCTCTCATATTTGTGAGTACCAGGTCCAATATATTTGTACCTCTAGTAGGCTTGTGCACCAACTGGTCCAGGGCATTTGCCTTTACAAAATCTAGAAATCTCTGCGCCTGTAAATTTGTGGTAGTATAGGATTCCCTGTTTATACAGGGCTAACTAAAGCCCTCCATGAGTATTCTGGTATCTGGCTGAATGGTGAGCATCTCCAATAGGTCTAAGTATGAGGTGCAGGTTTCATGGGGCATAAAGGGTGACCTACAGCTTGCTAGGATATGTTATGTGACTTTGCTTGCAGTAAAACTGACATGGAGAAATTCCAGTGTGTTATCCTGTTTAAGCACCTAGGGGTATGCTTGTTACTGATGCTGATAAAGACACCTCCACCATTAGTCCCTGTCTGTAAAGTTGCTGCTCTAAATTTGTAGATAGCAATGATGCCTTTCACTGGTGGGGTACTCACTGTGACTTTAAACCATGTCTCGGTAACTTCAAAGCTGTCCACATCCTCCAAGGTGAGTAGAGATAGGATGGGTGGAGCTTCTCATTTAGACTTCTGGGACTGAGCAGTAACACCTTTATTTTTCCTAGATGTTGTCATGTTGAAAGGTTTGCCAATTTGGCACTGCCTAAATACAGCTCTATGCAGGACATGCCAGCACTTTAGCCAGTATTCAAAAGCCTAGATGGGACAGGTGCAGATCATCCTTGAAAAGCAAGGTGATTTGTTAACCATGTCCTCCCACACTGATGAATATTACATCCCTCTAGAATGACACCAAAAACTAAGCCAAACATTAGAGTCAACTACCTTCTGTTTGTACTGTGGCATCATTCATAGTGAAGGTAGAATGCTGCTCAGTGCTAGGCACGTACCAGCCTGTGACACAGTCTGAGAGCTCCATAATGTTTCACTGTATATACAGTGGATATAAAAAGTGTACACACCCCTGTTAAAATGCCAGTTTTTTCTGATATAAAAAATGAGACCACAATAAATCATTTCAAAACTTTTCCCACCTTTATTCTGACCTATAACCTGTACAATTCAATTGAAAAACAAATCTGTTAGGGGAAAAAAATATAAAAAATAAAAAATGTACAATAAGCTGGTTGGATAAGTGTGCCCAACCTTAAACTAGTACTTTGTTTAAGCACCTTTTGATTCAATTACAGCATTCAGTCTTCTTGGATACACACCTGTCATCAATTAAAGAAACTTTGATTAACCCCAAAGCTGTCCTAGTAGGATTTTCCTGACATTTACTCAGTTGTCTGCTATGGCAAAAGCCATGGTTCGCAGAGAGCTTAAAAAGCATTAAAGGGATCTCATTGCTGAAAGGTATCAGACAGGAGAAGGGTACAAAAAAATTTCCACAGCATTGGATATACCATGGAACTCAGTGGAGACAGTCATCAAAAAGTGGAGAAAATATGGGACAACAGTGACATTGCAAAGAACTGGACGTCCCTCCACAACTGATGAAAAGAGAAGATGAAAACTGATCAGGGAGGCTGCCAAGAGACCTACAGCAACACTGAAGGAGCTGTAGGAATTTATGGCAAGTAATGGTTGTGTACTACATGTGACATCAATCTCCCGTATTCTCCATATGTCTGGACCATGGGGTAGGGGTGCAAGACGGAAGCCTTTTCTTACACAGAAAAACATCCAGGCCCAGCTAAAATTTGTGAAACAATACATCAAGTCTCCCAAAAGCATGTGGGAAAATGTGTTATGGTCTGATGAGACCAAGCTTGAACTTTCTGGCCACAATTCCAAAAGGTACATTTGGTGCAAAAACACTTTGCATCACCAAAAGAGCACCATGCCCATGGTGAAGCATGGTGGTGGCAGTATCATGCTTTGGGGTTGTTTTTCTTCAGCTGGAACTGGAGCTTTAGTCAAGGTGGAGGGAATTATGAACAGTTCCAAATACCAGTCACTTTTGACCCAAAACCTTCAGGCATCTGCTGGAAAGCTGAAGATGAAGAGGAATTTCACCTTTCATCAAGACAATGACCCCAAGCATACATCCAAATCAATAAAAGAATGACTTCACCAGAAGATAATTAAAGTTTTGGAATGGTCCAGCCAGAGCTCAGACCTAAATCCAATACAAAATCTGTGGGTTGACCTGAAGAGGGCTGTGCACAAGAGATGTCCTCACAATCTGACAGATTTGAGTGTTTTTGCAAGGAAGAGTAAGCAAATATTGCCAAGTCAAGATGATAGACTCCTACCCAGGAAGACTGAATGCTATAATTAAATCAAAAGGTGCTTCAACAAAGTATTAGTTTAAGGGTGTGTACACTTATGCAACCAGCTTATTGTACAATTTTTATTTTTTATATTTTTCCCCTAACAGATTTGTTTGTTTTTCAATTGAATTGTACAGGTTATAGGCATACCTTATTAAATGAACCAGTAAGGCAACTTCTGAGAAGTTGCCTTACTGGTTCTTTTAATAAGGTTTGGTGCTTGGTTCTTGGTTTCTTATAGGCATACCTCCCAACCGTCCCAAATAACTTGGTTTTACTGAGTTTTGGGGTCCAAATACTGGGGTGCCACGATTCCCGAGTGGCACCCCTCTATTTCCGACTTTTACCAGCTTTAGTTTTCATTTTATTTTTCAATTTTTCCCAGTTTCTTATTTTGAGCTGACGTCATCACATGTGTGATGACGTCAGCTCTGTCAGGGCTTTCAGCCTGTCGGAATTGAGCTCAAGGGCTCATTTCCGGCTTTCCCCATGATCTGCGAGCAGTTTATTCAAACGAGCACTGAAACGCTCTGCCAGTTGGTAATGTTTTTAGAAACAGTTGCTTCAGCTTGCTGGTTGTAATGCTGGAACTGTTGCTTCAGCTCATAATGTTTTCAGAAACAGGTGGAAGTTCTTGGAACTGTTTCTTAAGCTCTTTTCTCAAATGAGCGCACTTTGTGGCTTCTTTCAGCTGGTTCGCTTTGGAGGTGTTCAGAAACATTTTGGAAGGAAGGAATAGGATTTCACAGGTAGGATTATGTCTGGCAGTAGGGTGTGTGTGTGTGTGTGTGTGTGTGTGTGTGTGTGTAGGGTCATAAATATGATCAATAGATTTACTCAACACATTTTTCTAATTACAGATTAAGTTATACCTTTAGTTCATAATTCAGACATGCCCACCTTACTCTGCAGCTTTATTTCCTCAGATGGTTAATGAGTGAATCAAGCATTTCTTATACAGGTCCTGATCACGTTTCACATTGTTTGCATTGTCTTATCTCATTTCTTAGTTTTAAACATACTGCTGATCGTTGTAGTTTAGCAGGTCAACAGCGTTTCCATTTCTTTTAAGTAAAACCTTTCATTTTAATTAAGTATGCAGTAATTAAACTTGTCTGTCAGATCCCATCTTTACAGTCCAGAAAATGTTTGCTGATGCTGTTCTAGAAAAGATTTGATATTACCTGACTTGCTGTGCATAAGAAGCACTGTGTGTGTGTGTGTGTGTGTGTGTGTGTGTGTGTGTGTGTGTGTGTGTGAAACTTTACTTTTGAATTATCTTCAGCCGGGAAAGAGGTACTGCAAACTTTACGTTTGAATTACCTTCGGTCAGGGAAGTGTGTGTATGTGTCGATTTCTTTGCCAAATTATTGCTATTTCCTATCACATTTACTCGAAATTATTAAGATAAAGGGAAAAGTTATAGGCTACAACATAATGCAAGGAAATCAAAATAAAGTTTTCTCAGATGAGTAATTTCTCCTTAATGTGGGCAGTACTTTCAGTTACTCCTACGGAATTAAATATTTAAAGGAAATGTTACGTATCAAAAAAAAAAAAACCACCACCACGCAGAATCAGTCCAAAGCTATTTATTATGGCAAATACAGAAAAGTACAGTTTTGTACCTACCATAAATGTCGATGTTCGAGTGTTCACCCTGCTGCAGTCATCACACTTGGGTTATCCTGTTGTCAGGCGGTCCTGCAGTCGGCCAGAATTCCAAAGTCTTGGTCCGGCGTCAGTTGTTGTCTCTTCTTCCCTGACGTCAGTGCGCCAGGGGTATATATATTGCAACCGACGCCATTTTCTTCAGTTTTTCTTGCCCCAGATGTCAGGTGCCCCCAAAAAGGTGGTCAGCAATTAGTATCATATTGAGTAAATTTTGCAAAAACACAAAATCCCTCCAGCTATAAGCAAATACATCAGGAAGGTATTGCAGAGATTTTAGCCAGCTAGTTCAGAGGGGATGGAGGGAGGGTAACCTGGACTGCAGCAGGGTGAACACTCGAACATCTACATTTATGGTAGGTACAAAACTGTACTATGTTCATCATGTTACCCTGCTGCAGTCATCACACTTGGGTTGAATCCCAAAGCTAAGGATGGGTGGAGGAATCATAGAGGGTTATTGGAGGCTAGAAGGCCCTGCAGAACTGCAGTGGCAAAGCCAGCTCTAGTCTTAGAGTAAAGTGGTAAGTGATAGTGTTTGGTAAAGGTGTGTACTGTACTCCAAGTTGCGGCTTCCAAAATCTCCTTGGTTGGAACCCCCCTGAGGAAGGTTGTAGATGTAGCTGTTGCCCTGGTAGAGTGGGGCCTAATGGTAGCAGGAACTGGTTTTCCATGATGGGTATAGCAAAACTGAATGCAATGTCCTATCCATTTGGAAATGGTTTGTTTTGATATAGCCTTCCCTTGTGAAGCTGTAGCATAGGATACAAAGAGCTGGTCAGATTTTTCTGAAAACCTTAGTTTTATCCAAGTAGTAACGAAGTTGCCTGTGAATGTCCAAGGAATGCAGGAGTCTTTCTCCTTTGTTCTGCGGATTTGGGAAGAAGGTGGGTAAGTGGATGGTTTGATTTAAAGCCACACTGGAATCCACCTTAGGCAAGAAGGAAGGATTAGTTTGTAGAGAAACTCTGTCTTGATGGAAAATGAGGAAAGGTTCCACTGCCATTAGTGCCTGTAGCTCTGAGACTCTTCTAGCTGAAGTTATTGCTAGCAGCAGGGCAGTCTTCCATGATAGAAACTGTAGATCTGCAGAGAAAGCTGGTTCAAAGGGAGGTAGCGTAAGTTTTTCCAGAACAAAATTGAGGTCCCATGTTGGTGTAGGTGCTCTCCTGGGGGGTCTAATGTTTTTTGCCCCTCTGAGAAACTGTCTTAGAAGTGGATGCGAAAATAAGGGTGGATCCATGTTGTAGTGGGCTGAAATAGCTGATGCATGGATTTTAATGGAAGAAAAAGAAAGTCCTTTGTGCAACATCTCAGTTAAGTACTGTAGAATCTGAGGCATGTGAGGCTGAAGTGTGTCTTGGTCTTTAGCTTGGTTCCAGGCACAAAACCTTTTCCATTTGTCCGAATAGGCCTTCCTGCTGCTGGGCCTTCTAGCTTCCAGAATAACATTCATAACTGCTTGGGAAAGAGGAGCTGGCTGGATGCTTAGGTTATTTGCCATGCAGCCAGATTTAAGGTTCTCAGCTGGCTGTGAAGAATCTGATTGTTTTGCTGTGTGAGCAAATGGGCAGTTTGTGGTAAAATCCAAGGTGGGCCCTGGGCCATATTCCTCAAGAGTGGGTACCAGTGCTGGTGTGGCCAGTCTGGGGCTATGAGTATCAGTCATGGTCTCTCCTTTCTGACTTTCAAAAGCACCTTTGTGAGGAGAGGCAATGGAGGGAAGGCATATACTGTCAGGTTTTTCCAATTGAATGAGAGTGGGTCCACTTTCCAAGCTTGGTGGTGCAGTGTCCTTGTACAAAATTTTGTTAGTTGATAGTTTTGAGGACTGGCAAACAGGTCTATGTCTGGAAGCCCCCATTTTTGAGTTATCAATGCAAATACTTGTGGATCCAGTTTCCTCTCATGGGGATCCATGATGTTTCTGCTGAGGTCGTCTGCCAATGTGTTCTTTTTTCCTGGTAGGAATTGAGCTTGTAACTGAACTTGGAAAGCCAGAGCTGTGTTCCACAAGGTCATTGCTTGCCTGCATAGAGGGTAGGAGTGCGTACCCCCTTGTTTGTTTATGTACCACATTACTGTGGTGTTGTCCGTCCTTATTGTAAGTTGTCCTGGTTGTAATAGATTATTGAAGGCTGTCAGAGCATTCTGTACAGCTAGCATCTCTTTTTGATTGATGTGCAGATTCCTTTGATCTGCAGTCCATACGCCTTGATCGCACTTGTCCTGCCATGTGTGCCCCCCCAGGCATAGTCCGATGCATCTGCTGTCATAGTTTGCCTGGCTGGGGGCAAGGTGAAAGGCTGACTCTTGTTGAGGTGACATGCCTGTGACCACCGTAGAAACTCCTGTTGTAGGCAGGGAATGAGAGATATCATTGTGTCCAAGCTGTGGTTGTGTTGAGACCATACGCTTTTTAGGTACCACTGTAATTTCCTCATATGCAGCTTTGCAAATGGTATTAGTAGTATGCAAGATGCCATGAAGCACAAGGCCTGCAGAATTTTTCTTGTAGGTAGTTGGGTCTTTGTTGCCATTGTTTTGAAATATTGAGTCAGTTATAGTTGTTTGTCTGGCGTCAGATAAGCCTTCTGGGCTGTTGTATTCAAGCTGGCACCCAGGAATGTCATATTTTGTGAGGGTACTAGTTTTGATTTCTTTTCATTTACTGTGTACCCTAGGCAACTTAGAAGATGTTTTACAAAAGCCAGATGTTGTAAGAGGATGTCCTTGCTTTCTGCTTGGATGAGGCAGTCGTCCAGGTATGGGTATATTTGAATTCCTCTTTGTCTGCAGTATGCAATTACTGGTGCCAGGCATTTTGTGAAGACCCTGGGTGCAGTAGATAAGCCAAAGGGCAGTGCAGAGAATTGGTAATGGGTTCGACCTGCAATGAAACGGAGGTATCTTCTGCAACTTTGTCTGATAGGGACATGCAGGTATGCCTCCTTGAAGTCCAACGTTACTAGCCATGCTTTCTTGCCCAACATGGGAAGAAGCTGCTGTAGTGTTAGCATCTTGAATTTGGGTACTTGTAAGAAGGTGTTTAGAATTGAAAGGTCCAGAATTGGTCTCCAGGCATTGTCCTTTCTGGGAACTAGAAAGAGTCTTGAGTAAAATTCTTGGCCTTGCTCTCGTGTAGGTACCAGTTGAATGGCTCTCATGTCCACGAGAGCTGTAATTTGTTTTTGTGCCTCTGCCCATTGATTTTGTGGCAGGTTTGGCATTCCTCTTTTCACTGGCAAGGTGTGAACATGGAATCTGTATCCTCGTGAAATTATGTCTAGGACCCATTTGTCCTTTGTGACAATGTGCCAGTTGTCTGAAAAAAGTGCAAGTTTTCCTCCCATGGGGGCAGCCAAGAGAGTGTTGCTTGGCCAGATGAGGTGCAAGTCATTGAGTTTGCCTTCTGGTAGGTTGGGACCTGTCTTCTCCTCCCTTCTGTGTTGCAGTGCCCCATTCTCGAGGTTTGTACTGGGCTTGTGGTTGTCCTCTGCCTCTTGGACGTCTGTATTTACCCCTCTGTGGTCTGTCAGTAGCTGGAAAGGACCAATGTTTTGTTGGCCAGTTTCTGCTGAAACGAGGGGGCTGTACCTGTAAGAAATCTTTGACAGTCTGCATAGATTTTGCCTTATCCTCCATTTTAAGACTTCTTCTGCTTTAACTCCAAAAAGAACATCCTGCTGTAAGGGAGCATCTAGAAGCTTTGCTTTAACATGATCAGGCAGAGCTTGTTCCTTTAACCAAGCATGTCTATGTATAACAGCCCCAGTGACAGCTGCTCTGCAGGAGGCCTCCAGAGAATCAAACCCACATTGTAAGGTGTGTTTGCCCACCTGTTCAGTTGCATGCAACAGATCCTTCATTTCTTTCAATTCAGTCTGTGGAGGGAGAGTGGTGATTCTTTGCTTTAACTGTGAGATTAGAAATTGCTGATACTTAAGCATGTGAAATTGGCAATTTAGTGCCATCATAGCTAGAGTGGCTGAGGTGTAAACCTTTTTCCCCCATCTGTCTAGTGCTCTGGAATCCCTTTCAGAGGGTACAGCATTTTTAGCCATAGAAGCCTTAGCCCCTTTGGGACAATGGCAGATTGTCTCTGGGTCAGCAACAGGACTTTTATATAGAAATTTATGGGAATCAGGCACTCTGTAGTATCTGTCAGGCTTGGCCGGAGCAGGTGTTGAAGAGTCTGGGTTCAAACTGGATTCTAAGTAAACATCATCCACAATGTCTAACACAGGTGGGATGGCAAGTGGTCTGTGCTGGGGGAGTAAAAGAAACTCTCTGAGCCTTTTCTTCGAGTCAGAGTAGTCCTGGCCTTCCCAGTGGAAATGTTCCCTCATAGTGTGTAAAGTTTCCACAAAGGAATAATCTTCAGGAGGAGAAGCTGAGGGAATGGAATCCTCAGCATCAGAATCTTCATAAGGAGAGAAGGAGTAATCTTGGTCTTCAGAAGAGGCTGAAGAAATGGACACTTGTTCAGAGGATGCATAATCTTCCTCTTGTCTAGGCCTTTTGTCAGGAGGAGGCTGGGAACCCCTGATCAAAGAGATCAAATCTTCAGCCATTTTGAGCATCTGTTTCTTAGGCATGGGGCCTTGAACAGGGGACTGAAATGCAGTCCTTTTAGATTTAATAGGAGTCTTCGTCTTAGGATACATTTTAATGGTAAGCGTCGTTGGTCTGAAAACACCTTCAGAAACCGAAGGCGTTTCAGCAGCACCGGCATCTCTATCAGCAAAGTCGTCAGTAGGGCCTGAACAAAATGGTTGCGTCGGCCTGGTGCATTCCGTTCTGAAGCAGTCTCGGGTTCCAAAACTGCAGTAGTCAGGGGCTGCGTCGGAGCCTCACTGAGGACCGGAGAACCGGAGACTGGACCAGCCGAGGCCTCGGAATCTGGCTTAGGCCTGGGCTGTCTGTCCTTATCCTTGCATTTTTTGTGCAAGCCGGTAGTCGGTTGCTCCGACGGCATACTGTAATTAAATTTTCTACCGAAGTAGTGTAGTGCGAAATCAAAGCGTCTTTTATTAGTACGTTTATTAAACCTAGCACAAAAACGACAACTAGTGACATCGTTGTCTTGGCCTAGGCAAGGTATGCAATAAGAATGAAAATCCTTATGAGGTATTTGCTTCCCACAAGAAATACAATTGTTAACTTTTTCTGACAGCTTTATAGAAGACTTCGGTCTGAAATTCGAATTCGGAAATCTCAGGAGTCGGCTGACCGGCACTGACGAACTGCTTCTGCTTCGGGCACCACGCGGAAAGAAAGACTGGAGAAAATGGCGTCGGTTGCAATATATATACCCCTGGCACACTGACGTCAGGGAAGAAGCGACAACAACAGACGCCGGACCAAGACTTTGGAATTCCAGCCGACTACGGGACCGCCTGACGACAGGATAACCCAAGTGTGATGACTGCAGCAGGGTAACACGATGAACATCGTATTATTGACAAGATTAACTAAGAAGGTTGGGTTACCTGCTGAAACCTGTTTTTTTGCCTATGTTTGGTCTCTTCTGGCTTCTTTTGTGACTTCCTTGTCTCTATATTTGCCATAATAAATGGTTATAGACTGCTTCTGCATGGTGATTCTGTTTTTTTTACTTTGGATATTTGGATTTACTGAGTGCACCCTTGCATTTCTGTGGAAGCTTTCATGAGATTGGGGTGTATAAATGTTACACAGACACCAATGAAAGTTGCATATAAAATGTGTACTGTGGTATTTTGGGAAAAAAAATTCAAATTAAGTGAGGTACAGATCTCTGAGTTGGTACAATAATGATAAATGCAGTACTTAATCTATTTCTCAGCAGTGATGACGTTTACTAAATTTTAATTTATTCATTTGGTTATTACTGCAGGATTTAATTCATTAAATAATGACAGGCATTTGAGTTTCAGACTTCGTAGTCTTCAGAAAATAAATGGTAATACAAAACATTTTATTCTAGTAATTTTCTAAGTTTATAAGCTCAGTATTTGACATCTGTCCCTATTTTGGGGCTGTATTCCCCCATTATTGGCTTTGCCAAGGTTTTTTGCACTAAGAATTGAGAGCTATGGTGAGAAGTGAAAACTGAATTTGCATTACTCCTTTATTGGCTTTGTCCAGGTTTTTTTGTGCTAAGAGGTTGAGGGCTATGGTGAGAAGTGAGAACTGAATTCACTAAATGATAGCCATTTAAGTTTCAGTCTTCCTATCTTTCAGGAAACTGCTGATTTGGCATAGTGGTATGTTGCTCTGACTGTACTGCACAGGGTCCTGGGTTCAAGACTTGCCAGTGAAATGCATGGTGGTAACACATTTTATTCTAGCAACTTTCCAAAATTATACAAGCAGTGTTAAAAATGTGTCCCTGGTTTTTGGCCTTTTGTCCCGCCCCCCCCCCCCAAACCCCCCTGAAATTGAAAATAAGTGCAAGAAGCTGTGCAAGATGCCTCTGCTTACACTACTGCCATTCTATTTATAGTGTGGGTGTGGAAGTAGACTTTTATGATGGAAATGTTCTGAATTGGACAGTTTTGTCATTACTGGTTCATGCCTTTTGTTTCATTGCCTACAGCCTACTGGAAAAATGTTCAAACAATAAATTTAAAATGCGCTCTGTCTAATAAGTGTGCTGTATTACGCAAGGAATATAACTTAATAAAGTCAGGAAGATGTATCAAAGAACACATGTATGTTTCTTGTTTTGTGTGCAAGGGGCCAATGATTTGGAAACAACCCAAAGGTAATCTTTATCCGCCACTGGCCAGATGCATTTTCTTTGGATATGGTGTGGGTTTCAATGCTGTTTCAATGAATGAGAGTTTCAAGGGCAGAGAAGTTTTAATGCCAACTATTTTCATTGTGAGACAGTACTGCTTTGTTAAGCAGATGTCTATTAGTGTTTGTGCATTGTGCTGTAAAATGTAAAAATAAAATCCAAATAATCATGGTAGAAGTAAAGCAGTATGCACACATTAGTGTTTATGGTAAATGGGGCAAAATAGCCAAGTAATGGGACAATGGAATGGCTGCAGGGAGACTCTGGTGCCATATTTTGGTTGTCTGTTCTTCAGTTTGCATTTTAAAGTTGGTATCCCACAATTCCTTCGGAGTGGGTGGGATTGTGTAATTATATGTGCAAATTATATGTTAATCAGCATATAGATTTGTACATAATTTTCATGGGCCTTGTCCACATTTTTGATGTTTCCAGTTTGAGAGATATGGTTATAGGTCACATTAAAGGTGGGACAAGTTTTGAAATGACTTATTGTGGTCTAATTTTTTTTATATCACAAAAACCTGGCATTTTAACAGGGATGTTGTAAACTTTTTACATCCACTGTAGCCTAGGGAGGTATGTCTCAGGTCATTTACACTTACATGGACTATGACTAAATCATACTTGTAACTGTTATGCAATGACTTGAATACATGTGTAACATGGCAGATCCTGGCCCCTGACAGGCAACTGACCATTATTTTCTCCTTGTTCAGCCTGGTGAGTAGGATATTAGTATGTCATACAATCGAGTCCACTATGACTAGAGAGCAGGGTAGTGTACTGGCTTGCCTTATGGGCTTGGTAGTTGAGGCTCCCCTAGGTGTGGCTATATTTGCGGTGTTAGATGTTAATTCTGTTGAGTGCTTTCAGATTTTCTGAGGATAATTTTTGCAAGTGGGGTTTGGGAAGATTGCATTTAAATGCCTCAACATAAATAGGCATACGTGTGGGGTGTGTACTGTGTGGGGTAGGTGCAACATGTGTGTGTGTTTCTGACAACTAAATTGTTATTATGAGTGTTTGTATATGAGAGTTTTGCCTCCAGAAACATTGTGTATATACATCTCTTGCATACTGTGTTTGTTTCTTTAAGGATTAAATGGTTGTTGGAGAACATTATATAACTGGTATATTGTCTCAATATATCCATATTCACCAAACCAGCTGTGGAGAAATTACGAAAGTGCATATCCATGACTTTAGGTCCTTCCTTTAATCGGTGAGCTACAACGGTGCAGTGCACATGAGGTTAACTCGTTTCCTATAGGAGTAGAGTTATCAGGAAAGCAGAGTTCCTTTGCATCATGAAAGACAATGATTGTCTTTACAGGAGACTTCTCTGTACTCCTGAAATGAGTGTACATGTCACTGTTTCCAAAGTCTTATTTCTAAAGTTTTGGTACAGATTCATACATAACACTACGGTACCAAGGTGGCATGTACAAGCTGACATAATTTGCAATAAAATCATCGGCATAGGATGTGCAGAGCTGTGGTTACTAAGGAGTGTTTACAAAAAGTTATGAAAACATAAGACATACTTTCAGGTTTACATTAATAATGAAAAACAGAGGATGACACCATTGTGTTGAGGGTGGTGTATTCAAGCAGTGGGTGTTTGTAAAAAAAATGAAATTAAAATATGGTGAGTAATGTGAATGCCCTTTTGACAAAGCATTTATGACAGCTATGTATATTTTCATAATTGAGTTAATTAAAAGTAATTAATAGCTGTGTGACCTACAGGTGAATAAATGGTGCCATCTTATACAAAATATCAGGGCACACAATGTTGTCACTGATGTTTCCATCTAACACAAATGGTTATGCAGATTAATAACTTTTTGAAATATTGTGAAATTATTATATGCATAATTTTCCACACATTTGGCAATATCACACACAAACAGTATGGTATTCCCTCTTGTCATACATCACTGGAAAGCTCTTGAACAGGTAAAGTTCCATCACTGATTTCTTGGGTCTTTCACATTTACATAAATTTAACCTTTCGTTTAGCCATAACACTAGTAATTGTGGCACACAAAACACAACTTTCTTTCATAAATCTGCAACATAAAATCATCAGTCAGCATCTACAGACAGACATTTGATACTTAACAGCAGTGTATGCAACAGCATGTTGTCTACCAAACAGTTATGTTTTACATTTTTTGTAACTCTCAACATTAATCAGATTTTATAAATCTAATGAAGTTAGTTTTCAGTAGAGGGTTTTAGAGAAAAGCTCTCAAGAAGCAAGTGATTCGAAGATCTCAGGAATCACAGTTGTTAATTACCTTGTTGCTGTTCAGGATTAAATGAAATTAATACTGGTCTGACTAAGGGTGCTTTTGGGGTTACAGACTAGGCTAGGGTACATAATACTAAAAACAAGGGTTAGTGCTCCTCAATGTGCAAATTAAGCTGTTCTATGCCACTCAATGAGCAAAGTAGTTGATCTACACATTACTAGCACAGTTTCAGAGGTGGTTTTATAGGGGAAATTTGATTTCTGGGTGCCTGTGTCTGCACAGAACACTACTAACCACCATTGCATAACGTGCAGCAGTGCACAAACGCGACACATTTATACAGGCACTTAAAACATGGGAAACTGGTTTCAAAGTCCTCTAGCCAATAAAATGACTACACTTACAGCTTTCTTATGCATTTCTAATTCATATAGACCAGGCCACCACCTACTGCCACTAGTTGGACTCTCTCAGTCCACTTAATGTAAAAACACAGTAAAGATTGCTTGAGTGCAATGATACCACAAAGCAACTTAAAGAAACTACATGGACAAGTTGATTCCAAGTATTATAGACCTTTAAAATGATTTAAAGTGAAAATCAACAAATAAGGCAAAAATAAAGCAGTAGCACTCTAAAGCAGTTAACTGAAATGCAAAATAATACAATATCTTTCTTATCTACCAAGGATGGAGCAGGATTAATTCAGGACCCTCTCTGACTGTGGTGGGGATGGCAAGCAGATGGGAGCTCAAGGAAAATGAGCAGGAGACAATTTGCAGTAATGGAGGTTTACTCAAGAGCAATACTGGTTTGCTATGTGGGCACTCAGGATTGCGGATCTAAAGAAAAATGGGTGTGAAAGTACTTAAAACAGCTTACAGAACAGACAATAGCAATGAAGGGTAGTGGAACTTTGGAAGTTAGATTACCATAAGGGATGAAAGCCAGAGACAGACTTTTAAAACTACAACAAGAAAAGGATGCGAGGGTTGGTGAAAAATTCAAGCTGCAAGAAGCAGGCCAGCTAGAGAGACATCCAATCAAATAGAGCCAATACAGGAACTCTAGTCCTAAAACTTTGAGCTGCAGGTCAATAAGCTCTGGTAGCTAGAATGTCAGGAACTTTAGCTTAATGTCTCAGGGGGGTTGGAGCAGACACAAACAGGAAAGAAAGGCACTTGAATGCAACATTAAGCAGGTAAATGATAAGTAGAATATTAGAGTCTAGTAGCAAAACTGGAATATAAACAGTTGTAAAAGCAATGAAGCACCAGTCCTGGATAAGAATTTATAACTCTCCCACTGCTGTAATTTTACCACAGTCTAAGGCATCAGACTATGCAGAAATGTACCAGTAGCACTGCTTATGGAAAGAATGCAGTAAAATATGACTACATGAAGATCAAATCTGCATTAGTTCACACCTGCCAAAACTCTGTATGAAACTACAAAACTATGGCCCTAGGCAGGGTTCTAAATACAAACAGCTAGCTTTTGCAAGTAATTCTAATTACGGAGATAGAAGTATAGCACAATGTATAATTGATGCAAAGATCTTGCAGTTATTCACAATCTTCCTACAACTGCAACTGAAGACTAAGGTCACAGAACAAACTTGGAAAATGCAAACATGTATTTTTTTTAGCTAATACATGGAAAAAAGAAGAAAAGTACAAATATGTATCACCAAACAGGTCATTATAAATGCAAGTTAAAATATTTAAACAGAATTGAAATAAAAACTTTCCCCCCTTTTGATGAAAAGTTTGTTTTCCACAGTTCAGGGCTTTCCACACCTCTCAAGAGTTTTGCATAAAATACCCTGGGTGGGCATAGCTCTGTGCTGGATATAGCAAGCTAGCTAGAGAGGAATCCAATCAAATAAAGCCAATACTGGAGCTCTAGTCTGGGGACTCTGAGCTACAGCTCAATAACTCCAGGTATGTCAGAATTTCAGAAATGTTAGCTAAATGTCTCTTAATGTCTGTTGGGGGCTGGAACAGAGACATTGAACAGAGGAAGAGAAAGGCACTGGAATGCAACTTTAAGTAGGTAAATGATAAGCAGGAAATATGACTTCAGCAGCAAGTTGGAATACAAACATCTGTAAAAACACCAGTCCTGGAGCAGAATTTACAATACTTCCACTACTATAACTATACCACTGTCTAAAGCACCAGACTATGCAGAAATTTACCAATAAATCTGTTTATGGAAAAAATGCTGTAATAAATTACTAAATGAAGCTAAAATCTGGCAGTAGTTTATAGCTCTGCCACAAATGCAAATGAAACTACAAGACTAAGGTGCCAGACAGAGATCAAATTACAAACAAGATAGCTTTTACAAGTAATTCTACTTATGAAGACAGAAATGCAGTAAAATGTATATTCTGCTGAACTGTCTAATGATCTCATATGATCAACTTCTCTTACTAAAAACTTTAGAAGCACTGAATCTGGTTCTTTTTCCAAAGTTTTCTGATCATGAGTTCAGCATAAATAAGGATCTCTCAGAGGCATAGCTGGCTCAACCAGCGTCCTGTACGGGGTCTGATGAACTACTTCCCCCCACCCCCTCAGAGCAAAAACATGTGCTTCTACACAGCTGCAGGTATGCCAATTGGCTTACTGCAGACAGTACCTGATGTACATCCCCTCTGATCTTCAAGTGATGAGAAAAAAAAAATCCACAATCAAGTACCTGGTCTACTGAAATGCAGTAGCCAATAAGGTGCCCTCTCTGCAGCCAGCCCAGCCCCTCCTTCCTCTCATTTTAGTTTAAAAAAAAAATAAATAAAAAAATGAAATCCTTTTTATTTTCCTCCTAAACTGTAGCAAACTACTTGCTACAATGAAGCAAGCAGTTGCTACAGTTCAGACGACACAGGGAGAGCTACAGTGCTCAAGTTTGACCGCAAATGCAATACCTGTTTTTAAAAGTAAATATAGATTAAAGAGCGATCGGGATCAGCAGATTGCACCCCCTAACACTTTGCACCCGGGGCAGTTGCCTTTCTCACCCCTCCCCAGCTATGCTACTGGATTCTACCCTACAAGGATATAATAGTACTATTTTGCTTAAAGTGACTAGTGTGGATTTTTCTATCCATGACAAATTTCAAGCTATGGATTATTTTTAGATCTTTTTAACAAAGCTCATCCAATTTCCCATGTCTACAAATTCTAATACTGGCCATGTTTCTAGCAATAATTTTCTCCATTCTTCTACTTCGTTTTGATTGGAAGATTTTGTGGAACAGGTCTTCTTAAACATTTCCTTTTTCAATGTACATTTTCATCCAATGTATGATATAGCACAATGCATATTTTACCCATTCAGAATTACATTTTGCTTTTTTCTTTCCTGACCTAATTAGATATTGCAGTATCTGTAATTTATCTGAGGGTGATGTTATACATAGTTTTGAGTAATGTAAAATTGCCATTCGTTTATGGGATAACATCAAAACCAAGTTTGTTGCTAAAACACTTAATCCAGTACAGCGTATATTGGCCTCATTTAATTTTAGGGAATCTGGATGTTGCAGCAGATCTGTATTCTAATATAGACTGCTTCTTGCACTAGTGAAATACTACTGCTATGAGAACCTCCATTATTGGCATTTCAATTAACCATATTCTAAATTCCATTAACAAATCCTAACTGCTTTGAAACTTACTGAAAGTTTAGCTAACACCATGTTAAATGGAAGCAGCTTTCACTGACTTTGCTAAGCAGTTTTCTTGACATTTTTAAGATGTTTGACAGTTGCATGTATTATTTAATCATGTCTTATCGTCCTTGTATGCTTTTTAAAATATTATTCTATTTTAAATGTTGAATTGTATTACTTTTTGAAAACTGTCATAAAATAAAAAATGCTATAACAAGAACCAGTACAGGAACACATTTAGCTACAGCACTGGATGCCCCAGTGAAAAGAAGATGCCTCCAAGGAGTCAGCTGTCCAGGAAGTGAACACACTGTTGTGACAGAGCTCTAGCAGTAGCAACCTCTGAAATGCTGGTATAAAAAGTTGAGCATGGCTCAAAGCTCTTCACACACTACCTACAGTATCTCTTAAGGAACTAGACATACACCGTGCTGTGGGTCTGCTGCCCAACAGTTACACAACTAACTGAGAATGACAGAAGCCTTAACGCCATAGTCTCAGTAACAAAATGCTACATGCCTCTTCACATGCAACAAAGCTGTGCTGCCTTTGAAGGCTATTATGAATTTATCCGGACATCTTCTCAGAGAAATCTCAGAACAAGGGAAGACGCCGGGAGTCATAGTCAGACAAATACTACAGCTAGTACAATAACATTATGCAAGAAAATGCACCGCATTTCTGCATAGAATCATGGCAGCAAAACTCTACAGATCTATATGACAGTATCACATCCCGGAGGAAAAAAAAGTCTTGTACTTGTTAATCTTGTCCTTACTTTTTTATTTACTGCAAGGTCATGGTCAGTTCAATGGTACTAACAGAAAAGTAATTCTTACTTGCAGAATGCTGACATTCTGCAAGGCAGCCTGGTATTAACCTGAACTACAGTTGCACTGCTTCTGTTCTTTCAAAGAATTCACTTTACATCAAATGGTGGCTCTGTGACATACAAGCATATGTTGCCCTGAGGATTACCCGTGTGGATGGATGGGACTGGAGGAAAAGCGGCTACATCCACTCTCCTCTCCTGGTGTAGTGCACATGTGTCTAAGGAGCACAGAATATGTCACGATTTCTTTGGTGGAGATTACAGAAACCTACATGTAGTGCCTGTCTAGTAAGGGGAATGGAATGTCTGCATGGCTCAAGTCACTTATGTGAGCTAGGGGGAGTCCTGTACATCACCCAACATGCCCTACTAGGGAGCAACCTGTCAGGTATGCGTTTGGGTATAGTTAGGGCTTAAGGTAAAACCTTGCCTCCCAGAGTAACAAATGGATGGATGGGGTGGGGGGACTTCATAGTCAAAGGAGGGACTGGAAAAGTTCATAGTGCAAAAAAAACAAATCCCTTTACCATCATGTAAGCAGTGCAATAGTGATATCAGAATTAAATTCCATCTAGATTCAGACTGGGTGACAAAGCTATTTACAAAAGCAGCATATCCATCCATCCATCCTCAAGCCCTTTTTCCCATTTTGCACATGGGGTTGGGGTGTCACTTCAAAAGTGACAATAATCACGAGCCAAGGTTTACACCACCGGGTGGCTAGCTCTATCGCAGCAGTTCATCCGTACCACACACTCATACATGCACTCACACCTACAGCCAATTTAGAGTATCCAATCCACCTACTGCATGTCTTTGGAGTGTAGGAGGAAATCCACGTGACCACAGGGAGGACATGCAGACTCCACACAGAAGGCACCCCAGCTGAGAATCAAACCAGAGAACCTCTTGTTGTGAGGTGACAACACTAATCGCTGCAGAATCACGGCTGCAGCATATATTGATACATGTATAACTTCTCATAATAAGCATATAAATGCCCCTCATTTTTACAATGGACCCAAGAAACATGATTCATCATTATCAACAAGTTAAGGGCACTTCTTTACTTTGACTTGCTGTTACTTGTGCATCAGCTGTGACTCATTTACTACTCAGAAAGAGACAGTTACTGACGGCTAGTACATGCCAACTAGTATCAATCCATTCAGTCACAAACATAGCTATTAACTTTAAAGTAAACACAACCTAATTACAGCCCTACAACAAAATTACCTATGAAAAATAATCTGAACAGGACTTAAAGGCATGCACTGAGCAGGAAGCGATTGGTTCTCTGCGTTTGGTAGAAAAAGTACAGTTGTGAAAGAACTTTCCATAACAGCAGATGTTCGATGAGATCACTGCTGCAGTACTCATTACATACAGAAAAGTCTTACCAAGGGATACTGTAAATCTGGCCAGCATACCAAATCTTAGGTGCCTTCTACTCGCATAATTTGGCTGACATATGCCAAAGCATGGCACTGCAAAGCAATACATTAGAAAATTAGAGGCAAAAGATTCAGAGTTATTTGCTACCTAAGGCAGGGAAATGAACAAGGGGTCCACTTTGACCAGAAAAAAAGGAAACAGATATATCAAAGGAGGGTGTTCATATTGCAACTGTGATCTAACTGGATATCTACTATTTTTTAACACCTTTATTGAATCATCACACAAGAAATAGGCAAACATATATTTATATAACAGAGAACAATCCATATTAATATGTTCTCAGTTACAATTATACATCACATGTTTTTTTGTATAACTGCTATCAAGTCAGCATTAGATAAACTGCTCATTTACTTACTTCCCTTAAAATCTCAAACCTCATCCAAAACATTATTCTGTACATACTGTTCCCACAATTTCCATGTTTTCCTATGTAATTTTCTCCTAACCTTTCTAAAGATCCCGTCGCCAATTATTTTATCTCCATTACAATATTCAAAACTTCAAATACAGTTGGTTTAGACTTATTCCTATCTTCTAGCAATTTGTTAGCAGCCACCAAATTTAAAACTTAAACATTCTTTACTATATATAGGCAATTCAAATCCTGCATCCCAGCTCAAAAAAACTAAATCCTTAGGTACACCCATTTGCTCACTCAATATTTCTGACAGAGTTCTTTGTAAGGAATTTTGCTTGCCCAATATTTCTGACACAGTACTATGTAGGGAATTTTGAAAGTCTGTCAACTTATTGCACTCTAAAAAAAAAATATTTGTTCCCAGTTATGACTTTCTTCCCCATCAGACATCCATTTCTCATCTACCTGAGGTAAAATTATTTGTAGTCTGCTTGAGGTGTACTCATGCAAACACTTCCAAGCAAACATCCTAAATCTTCCACACTTTGTTGCATACTTGGGAGCCATACATACGTCTTCTCATTGTTTCCTTGTTTTTTTTTTAAACAAGAAACATCTTTATTAAATTATCACTTATGAAATAGGCAATCATGCATTTATATAAATGAAAAACAAATCATATTGACCTATTTTTAGTTGCAAACATTATTCATCACTTACAATCCACACAGTCATTGTCAAACATTACATAGCTCATTCAGATCCTGCCATCTTTTAAATCGCATGCCTCCACCAAAACATTCTGCATGTATTGTTTCCACAATTCCCATTTTTTCTATGTAATTTGCTCCTACCCTTTCCTAAAGACCCCATTTCTAGTTGTTTTATCTCTGTTACTATATTCATTACTTATAGTACAGTTGCTTTAGACTTTGATTTCCATTTTCTAGTAATTGCTTTTCGGGCAGCCACCAAAATTAGACTCATGAAGGCTAGATAATCCTGATTCTGCATCATAGCTCCAAAAATAGTTTCCTTAGATATACCAATTTCCTCACCCAGTATTTCTGATACAGTAGTCTACAGGGAATTTTTAAAACTTTGCCAGCTCATCATATTCCCCAAAATATGTTCTCAATTATCTCTTTCTTTCCCATCACTCCCCCAACATTTGCTATCTACTTGAGGAAATATTCTTTGGAGTCTACTTTGGGTATAAACTACCTATGTAAACACTTCCAAGCAAAGATCCTAAATCTTATAGATTTTGTTGCATATTTGGCAGTTATATATATAACCCCATCCTCCCATTGTTTCTTTGTGAATTTCTTATCCAGTCTCTCTTCTCAGTCCTTTCTAACCTCCTCTGATCGATTCTTATAGTTATCATGCCATATTTTATATGCTCTACTAATTACCCTTTTTAACAGCAGCATCTGTTCTAGATTCTACCAAAAACTCTACTAGTGCTGGTCTTTCACATAGGATCCCCCCATTTCTTTCTCTTTGCCTATACTGTGATATCCATCCTTGAAAGGAAGGCAATTTCTGTCCTGTAGTCCAAATAAATTCTTCGCCTCTTCCCATTCTATTACCTTTCCCTCTCTTGTTATTTGCTCTCAATACCTTGGTTTCTTTGCCTATTGTCTGTATCCATAATTACAGTCATTCCTATCAGCAGAATCTCCTTTCTCCATTCCCATGTTGGTTTAGTTTTTAGAATACTTTCTACCACTTTATGAATATAATGTTCTGTATGGTTATTGTTATTCTCCTTATGGATAATCCCAGTCTCTCCTTGTTTTGCGAGTTCCCCCATGTTTTATCATCATCCCATTCCACTCTGAATTACAGCTTTCTGCTTGTGCTATTTATAGAAGCCTTAACTGTGTAGCTCTGAAATATCCCTTCAAATCAGGTAATCCCAAACCATCTTGTTCTATTGGAAGGATCATCTTATCCCAATTGACGCTTGACACCTTCCCCACCCACATAAAATCCTTCAACTCTTTATTAATTGCTATCTACAACTTCTCCTCTGGTTGATAACAATATGCCAGACCTGTGTATAAAACTAAATAAAGGGACTAAAAACATTCTGACTGTTTGTATCTTGCTATCTATATCCGTTTCCAATTTATCACTTTTTGTATTATCTTTTACTTAGTCTTTTTTCCACATATCCTTAGCTGCCATAACAGAATCCTTTTTAATCCATGCTGCTAAGTACTCTATTTTATAATGTCACATTAAATATGGGTTTTGTTAAACCAATTTGCATGTGGGTACATAGTTTACAGCTATTGCCTTTATCTTCATTAATTTTGTACCCTGAAAAAAACTGTCTCAAAATGTCTTTTTTTTTGTTTTATCAGGTATAAAATAATATTATCTGCAAATAAAGCCAGCTTTTATTGACTACCATACCAATTATATCCTTGAATTTGAGTCCCTTATTTTATTTGCCAATGGTTCCAAATACAACACAAATAACAAAGGGGAAAGAGGACACCTCTGCCTGGTTCTTCTGCTCAAACAGAACATATCAGACAGGAACACACCCACTTTAATTTTCACCTGCAATCCCTTCTATATCCTCCTAATCAACCTTAAGACTTTTATAAGGAAATGCAAATACTTCCATTACCCTATTCATAAAATCCCAGTTTACTCTGTCAAATGCTTTCTCTGTATGAAGACACAACAGCAGTGGTATTTTCTTACATTCTGCTTTCCTGTGGGTCTTCATTGTTCTAGTAATGTTGTCAAATGTTTGCCTCCTCTCCTCAAAACCATACTGATCCCTATCTATCAATTTCAGCACAAAATCTGCCATTCTTTTGGCCACTATAGGCACTTGGTTTAAAATTGAAATTGCCCTATGTGAAATTGGATATGATGGATTTTTACCCTCTTTACATATTATAGCCACCACTTTCTTCCAGGATGCTGGTGCTTCTTCTCCTTTTAAAATACTGCAAAACCAAACCTTCCAGATCTTTATCACTTTTTTCCCTCCTAACTTCCACAGGAATACCATCGATTTTTGGGAATTTTCCTGTAGATTGGTTATACATAACAATTTTTATCTCATCTACTCATACCCTAATTGTTAGTAATTGAGCCTCATCTACCTTTATCCTTGGCATACTTAATTCTTCCATAAACATTTCCAATTGAACATTTTCTTGATTTCCATATTTTTTCTGCTTTATACAGATTTTCACAAAATTTTCTAAATACTTCTAGTACCTCTCTACAGGATCTCTGGTTATCTTCCCTGTTTATGACCTCTCCAAGTTTGGAGACAAACCTTTCTACTTTCTGTTGCCTGATTCATTGTGCTGAAAGTTTTTGTGCTCTGTAATTATCTTCAAAAAGTTGTTTAACAGCAGTTCTTCTAAACTCATGCATTTTATTGAGGTAATCCACTTTCTGTTTAGCATTCTGCAACTGCTCCTCGTTCTGTGAGTCTCCCTATTCTGCAATACTTTAACCCTTTTCAGTCCCTCTAAATAACTCTTGTTAATTTTTAACCACATCTCTCTTTTATTTCCACCCTAATTTGAAACTCCACTTTAATTTTATCCTACTTCCTAGCTATATTTTCAGAAGAAATTTCTATCTTCCCTAATAATGCCTGAATAATCTCCACTACCCATTCCTTAAATTCTTCTCTTTTTAACAGATAGGTGGGAAAGCACCAGTGTCTCATTTTTTATTGCACTACCTTGCATTTTTATTTTAGTTAATATTGGCATGTGATCTAAAATAGTTATTGGATGCATATCAAAACTTTCAATTAAATGCACATGCTCCTGTGAACTATTTCTGTCTAGCCTAGCCTAGCCTAGCCCAGTTTTTGTAGCTTGGGGAATAATATGTAAATTCACCCCAAACTCCTACTACTGAATTCACATCTTCCATTTTAAATATTTTCATAAATTTCTTCAAAAATCTACCCTCTTTTGTTATATTTTCCCTTCTGGGCTACCAAATACATCCACACTGTGGCAAATTTAATTCTAGTCCCAACTACATGTAATATTCCTTGCTGAAAGTTGACTATTTCTCCCAGAATTTTCTTAAGTTCCATTACAGCAGTTTTAGGTGGAATCAGGGTTGCCAGATGTCCCATTTTGAGAGGGACTGTCCCAGGATCAGCAGCCCAATCCAGATTCTCACACTGCCGGTAAAAATCCCAGTGAAACAGCCTTCACTTTGCGATTTATAATTGGCCTGTATGCCAATCACAAATCACAAAGTGGCGTCACTTCTTTCAATGCCGAACAGCGAGCTGCTCTGCATTGAACAGAAGAGGCTCCGCTGTGCAGATTTTTGATTGGCTCGTACACTGGCATACGACCCAATCAAAAATCGCCAAAGTTGAGCTACTTCTGCTTATTTCGGAACTGCCTGCTGTTCCACATGAATGAAAGACCTTTTTTTTGGCCTTCACTTAGCATGAAAGACTTTTTTTTGGCCCCTACCTGGCCCTTCAGAAATCTGGTAACCCTGGGTGGAATATAAATACATGTCAGTGTAATTCTCCTCCCTAGCCAGTAGCCTCTTAGTACTATCTTTTTCCCCTCTTTTACCATTACTGGAGCTCCTCTTGCAATTAATATAAGTATTCTCCTTTTCCTCTGCCCCAGACATTCTGCTGAATGACCATCCTGAAATCCTTTCTTTATCAAATTTGCATGCACAGTTATTTCCAAATACGTCTCGTGTAGCATAGCAATTTGCAATCAGCATTTTTTTAATTTAGTTCACTACTCTCTTTTTTGTATACATCTGAGAGACCATTCACATTTAAAGATAATATAGAAAGTGTCATTATGTTAAGAAGTTATTGTTCCCACCTGTTATGTGTAACAGCTTTTTTTTTTTTTTTTTTTTTTTTTTTAAAGTCAAGTTTCAGCTTTTGTATTACATGCTCTGTTTGGTAGGTGGATCTTTTATACAGTTTCTTCTAGTCATATCCATTTGAACTTATGTCACATCTTACAAAATGTTTTGTTTTAGTGAAAACCAAGCCTTCCCCAAAACACCCTAAAACATATTAGCTTAATACTAACACACAAAACTATATACATCTTCAAATATTGAAGTTTAACCCTACTAATAGGAAAAAAATGTCCCAGACTGACAGCCACACTCACAAACTTGGATTAACCTATATGGAATGTTATCCATGCAAGGATGCATGGTACAGTCTTGTGCTTTTACTTCCACTAAGTCCTGTCTGTTTTTGTCTCGTCTTTATTCCTCTCCCAGATTAGAAAAACACTTGAATGCTTTCAGAAACATCATCATCTAGCCATTGAAAGAAAGCGACTGAAAGAAAGAAGTATACTCTTTTTATTGCCCCTTATCAGATTACCTCCATAGATACGGAAGAACCAGTTGGTTGCCTCTACTACAAGCACTCATTTATTTGCTAGTGGAAAACATACTATATTCAGTGTTATTTTTTTATTTATTTGCTTCCCCTTAAAACTTGTTACTAGATCAAGCCAAGGGCCTTATTCCAGTCATTCCCCTATGCAAGAGTAAGAAAAAGCATATTATTTTTTCTATCATGCTCTTTTATCCAGACTTTTCTTCCATTTTTACACAGTAGTGCCTACATTTCTTAAAATTGATCAAGGAGAAAGAAGGAAGGAAAAAAACAGGGGCACCTGTTTACTTCAGTATCCCTACCACACTTGAAATAACAGAGGAAAGCTTTACTTTATAGCATACATGTTATGTCATGCATTATAAAAATACTACTGTTAAGAACAAAACTTTGTTTTACTTACAGTTAACTCTTTCCTTCCTCTTTCCATCTACTAAATATTCTTCCAAACATTAATGACATGAAGTATGGCATACACTCTGGAGTCCCCAACAAGTTTAACGAAGTCAAAGTAGTCCAATATTTTCTGGTTTTCTTGTTTTGTCATGTTTTACAAATAAAAATTACTGCTTTGTAATTCCACATTTACTTGTCAATTTCTGAGTTGCTGGTTTTCTTCATGTTGATCTCCATCTCCCAAATCCAGTCTCTGCTTCATTTCCAATGTACTCCTGGTTATTCAATACAGCTCTTGTGCTTTTTTTTCTATCACTCAAACATTTTCCTTTGAATCACTAGAAAAGGTTTCACTGGTACAGTTTCCTATGGGCTTTATTACCAGAAGAACAAGAAGCAGCTCTCCTCCTGTTTGACAGCTCACTTTTTTGTTCAACAAACGTTTGTATTTCCTCCTTAGCATGTTCTGCATCAAAAATTATTTTGACCCTCCAGGAAAGAATATTCTGAAAATAACTGGATACAGCAGCTTGAATCTCATGCCTGGTTCTCAACATTTCTTGATTACTGGAATACATTTACTCCTTGTTCCCGGCATACAGTGAGTAATCATTTTCCACAAAAATTCTGTTGTTGCCCACCTTTAGTACTTTGTCCTTCTGCCACAGTTGTGTCAGAATCAACTATTTCTGCTGGTAGGATTGCATCTTTATTATTAAAGGTCTAGGCTGTTTTCTCACGGCCAAGTTTGGAGCATACACTCAATGTGCATTTTCAATTAACAACTTCTGCTGTGGAATACTAGTCCAGTTGCTTATTTGTGCTTTCATAAACTTAATACAGTCTGTTTCTTCCAGCTTCTCTGGAACAGCAAAAAATCATAGGTTTTCCGATCCTCTAATTCCATTATTTTTTTGAAACATCTTTTCTTGAGCAGTCTCATACTCAGCAACTCTGATTTTTGCAGTCTTATCACCTCATCTGAATATCTGTTTAAAGCTTCTTTCATTTTTTACCTGCCTTTTATTATTTGAGTTGATATACTCCTTCAGTGTTTTAATCAGCTTTGAGTACATTTGGCTTATTTTTCCACTACATTACTGAAAGTCAAGTCTTGCACCAAAGCTGGAGCTTGCACTGCTTTTTGCTGAACAGCTGCAGAATTATTTTCAGTCAGTGTTTTCTCCTTACCTTCTCCTATAGCCACCACTTTCTTCCAGGATGCTGGTGCTTCTTCTCCTTTTAAAATACTGCAAAACCAAACCTTCCAGATCTTTATCACTTTTTTCCCTCCTAACTTCCACAGGAATACCATCGATTTTTGGGAATTTTCCTGTAGATTGGTTATACATAACAATTTTTATCTCATCTACTCATACCCTAATTGTTAGTAATTGAGCCTCATCTACCTTTATCCTTGGCATACTTAATTCTTCCATAAACATTTCCAATTGAACATTTTCTTGATTTCCATATTTTTTCTGCTTTATACAGATTTTCACAAAATTTTCTAAATACTTCTAGTACCTCTCTACAGGATCTCTGGTTATCTTCCCTGTTTATGACCTCTCCAAGTTTGGAGACAAACCTTTCTACTTTCTGTTGCCTGATTCATTGTGCTGAAAGTTTTTGTGCTCTGTAATTATCTTCAAAAAGTTGTTTAACAGCAGTTCTTCTAAACTCATGCATTTTATTGAGGTAATCCACTTTCTGTTTAGCATTCTGCAACTGCTCCTCGTTCTGTGAGTCTCCTATTCTGCAATACTTTAACCCTTTTCAGTCCCTCTAAATAACTCTTGTTAATTTTTAACCACATCTCTTTTTATTTCCACCCTAATTTGAAACTCCACTTTAATTTTATCCTACTTCCTAGCTATATTTTCAGAAGAAATTTCTATCTTCCCTAATAATGCCTGAATAATCTCCACTACCCATTCCTTAAATTCTTCTCTTTTTAACAGATAGGTGGGAAAGCACCAGTGTCTCATTTTTTATTGCACTACCTTGCATTTTTATTTTAGTTAATATTGGCATGTGATCTAAAATAGTTATTGGATGCATATCAAAACTTTCAATTAAATGCACATGCTCCTGTGAACTATTTCTGTCTAGCCTAGCCTAGCCTAGCCCAGTTTTTGTAGCTAGAATAATATGTAAATTCACCCCAAACTCCTACTACTGAATTCACATCTTCCATTTTAAATATTTTCATAAATTTCTTCAAAAATCTACCCTCTTTTGTTATATTTTCCCTTCTGGGCTACCAAATACATCCACACTGTGGCAAATTTAATTCTAGTCCCAACTACATGTAATATTCCTTGCTGAAAGTTGACTATTTCTCCCAGAATTTTCTTAAGTTCCATTACAGCAGTTTTAGGTGGAATCAGGGTTGCCAGATGTCCCATTTTGAGAGGGACTGTCCCAGGATCAGCAGCCCAATCCAGATTCTCACACTGCCGGTAAAAATCCCAGTGAAACAGCCTTCACTTTGCGATTTATAATTGGCCTGTATGCCAATCACAAATCACAAAGTGGCGTCACTTCTTTCAATGCCGAACAGCGAGCTGCTCTGCATTGAACAGAAGAGGCTCCGCTGTGCAGATTTTTGATTGGCTCGTACACTGGCATACGACCCAATCAAAAATCGCCAAAGTTGAGCTACTTCTGCTTATTTCGGAACTGCCTGCTGTTCCACATGAATGAAAGACCTTTTTTTTGGCCTTCACTTAGCATGAAAGACTTTTTTTTGGCCCCTACCTGGCCCTTCAGAAATCTGGTAACCCTGGGTGGAATATAAATACATGTCAGTGTAATTCTCCTCCCTAGCCAGTAGCCTCTTAGTACTATCTTTTTCCCCTCTTTTACCATTACTGGAGCTCCTCTTGCAATTAATATAAGTATTCTCCTTTTCCTCTGCCCCAGACATTCTGCTGAATGACCATCCTGAAATCCTTTCTTTA
Organism: Protopterus annectens; assembly: GCF_019279795.1. NCBI lineage: Eukaryota > Metazoa > Chordata > Ceratodontiformes > Protopteridae > Protopterus > Protopterus annectens. Next base: position 1,427,695,834 of record NC_056728.1, read on the forward strand.
TCAAATTTGCATGCACAGTTATTTCCAAATACGTCTCGTGTAGCATAGCAATTTGCAATCAGCATTTTTTTAATTTAGTTCACTACTCTCTTTTTTGTATACATCTGAGAGACCATTCACATTTAAAGATAATATAGAAAGTGTCATTATGTTAAGAAGTTATTGTTCCCACCTGTTATGTGTAACAGCTTTTTTTTTTTTTTTTTTTTTTTTTAAAGTCAAGTTTCAGCTTTTGTATTACATGCTCTGTTTGGTAGGTGGATCTTTTATACAGTTTCTTCTAGTCATATCCATTTGAACTTATGTCACATCTTACAAAATGTTTTGTTTTAGTGAAAACCAAGCATTCCCCCCAAAACACCCCTAAAACATATTAGCTTAATACTAACACACAAAACTATATACATCTTCAAATATTGAAGTTTAACCCTACTAATAGGAAAAAAATGTCCCAGACTGACAGCCACACTCACAAACTTGGATTAACCTATATGGAATGTTATCCATGCAAGGATGCATGGTACAGTCTTGTGCTTTTACTTCCACTAAGTCCTGTCTGTTTTTGTCTCGTCTTTATTCCTCTCCCAGATTAGAAAAACACTTGAATGCTTTCAGAAACATCATCATCTAGCCATTGAAAGAAAGCGACTGAAAGAAAGAAGTATACTCTTTTTATTGCCCCTTATCAGATTACCTCCATAGATACGGAAGAACCAGTTGGTTGCCTCTACTACAAGCACTCATTTATTTGCTAGTGGAAAACATACTATATTCAGTGTTATTTTTTTATTTATTTGCTTCCCCTTAAAACTTGTTACTAGATCAAGCCAAGGGCCTTATTCCAGTCATTCCCCTATGCAAGAGTAAGAAAAAGCATATTATTTTTTCTATCATGCTCTTTTATCCAGACTTTTCTTCCATTTTTACACAGTAGTGCCTACATTTCTTAAAATTGATCAAGGAGAAAGAAGGAAGGAAAAAAACAGGGGCACCTGTTTACTTCAGTATCCCTACCACACTTGAAATAACAGAGGAAAGCTTTACTTTATAGCATACATGTTATGTCATGCATTATAAAAATACTACTGTTAAGAACAAAACTTTGTTTTACTTACAGTTAACTCTTTCCTTCCTCTTTCCATCTACTAAATATTCTTCCAAACATTAATGACATGAAGTATGGCATACACTCTGGAGTCCCCAACAAGTTTAACGAAGTCAAAGTAGTCCAATATTTTCTGGTTTTCTTGTTTTGTCATGTTTTACAAATAAAAATTACTGCTTTGTAATTCCACATTTACTTGTCAATTTCTGAGTTGCTGGTTTTCTTCATGTTGATCTCCATCTCCCAAATCCAGTCTCTGCTTCATTTCCAATGTACTCCTGGTTATTCAATACAGCTCTTGTGCTTTTTTTTCTATCACTCAAACATTTTCCTTTGAATCACTAGAAAAGGTTTCACTGGTACAGTTTCCCTATGGGCTTTATTACCAGAAGAACAAGAAGCAGCTCTCCTCCTGTTTGACAGCTCACTTTTTTGTTCAACAAACGTTTGTATTTCCTCCTTAGCATGTTCTGCATCAAAAATTATTTTGACCCTCCAGGAAAGAATATTCTGAAAATAACTGGATACAGCAGCTTGAATCTCATGCCTGGTTCTCAACATTTCTTGATTACTGGAATACATTTACTCCCCTTGTTCCCGGCATACAGTGAGTAATCATTTTCCACAAAAATTCTGTTGTTGCCCACCTTTAGTACTTTGTCCTTCTGCCACAGTTGTGTCAGAATCAACTATTTCTGCTGGTAGGATTGCATCTTTATTATTAAAGGTCTAGGCTGTTTTCTCACGGCCAAGTTTGGAGCATACACTCAATGTGCATTTTCAATTAACAACTTCTGCTGTGGAATACTAGTCCAGTTGCTTATTTGTGCTTTCATAAACTTAATACAGTCTGTTTCTTCCAGCTTCTCTGGAACAGCAAAAAATCATAGGTTTTCCGATCCTCTAATTCCATTATTTTTTTGAAACATCTTTTCTTGAGCAGTCTCATACTCAGCAACTCTGATTTTTGCAGTCTTATCACCTCATCTGAATATCTGTTTAAAGCTTCTTTCATTTTTTACCTGCCTTTTATTATTTGAGTTGATATACTCCTTCAGTGTTTTAATCAGCTTTGAGTACATTTGGCTTATTTTTCCACTACATTACTGAAAGTCAAGTCTTGCACCAAAGCTGGAGCTTGCACTGCTTTTTGCTGAACAGCTGCAGAATTATTTTCAGTCAGTGTTTTCTCCTTACCTTTTGTGATTGATTTTCTTTCAGGTCCTCAGTTTCTTTTTAGCCTGCATCCAGGCAGTGCACTTACTAACCAGTTACAGAAATTTACCAAAAAGACAAGTTCACTGACTCTCTCTTTCTGAGTTTCTCTTTTCACACACTGGGACAGTTGAAATTAAGCTTTTACTCAGTGTGCAGCCATCTTGGAAATCCTTTCCTTGTGAATTGCTTATCTAGTCTCTCTTCCTAATTTTTTCTAACTTTCTCTGATTGATTTCTATAGTTGTCATGCAATATTTTATATGCTCTACTAATTATCCTCTTTTTTTAACAGCAACTTCTGCTCTGGATTCAACAAAAAACTCTACCAGAGGAGGTCTTTCCCTTAGGATTCCCTATCCATTTATTTTTTCTTGAACACTGATATCAATCCATGATAGGGAAAGCAGTCTCTAGCCTGCAGTCCAAATGTCTTCTTGGCTTCTTCCCAGTCTATTACCTTTCCGACTCTAGTTATTTACTCCCAGCACCTTGGCTCTTTGCCAGTTTTCTCCAGTACATTCCACCCACCTTTTGTCTATTCTCTGTACCCCTAATTGCAGTCATTCTTACTGGTACAATCTCATTTCTCCATTCTCATGTTGCCTTAGTTCTTAAAATACTTTCTGCCACTTTATGAATATAATATTCTGTATGGCTGCTATTCTACTTAAGGATCTGCATCCAATATATCACTCGCTTTGTTTAATCGTCTCTTTAAACTTTTCGTTATAGCTGAGCTTTAACTGTGTAGCTATAAAATATCCCTTCAAATCAGGTAATCCTAAACCACCTTGTTCTGTTGGTAGGATCAACCTATCCCACTTGATCCTTGCCCTCTTAACCTCCCAGATAAATTCATTCAACCTTTTAATTACTGCTCACAACTTCTCCTCTGGTTGCTAAAAATATGCTTGACCTGTATATACATCTAAAGAGACTAAAACATTTTCACTGCTTGTATCTTGCTATCCATAAACAAGAGCTTCCAGTTTGTCAGTTTTTGTATTATCTTGTTTATTCTCTCTTCCTACATATCCTTAGCTGCCATAACAGAATCCTTTTACATCCATATTTCTAAATACTTTATTTTCCTGTGTCCCCATAAATATGGGTACTGCTGAACCAATTCGTGAATGGGTAAATAGTTTACAGTTACAGCTTTTAACATCACTAATTTTATATCCCCAAAAGACTTTAAACTGTCTCCATGTTCCCACAATGTTGAGACATCCTTTTCTGGTTTTATCAGGTACAAATTAATATCTGCAAATAAATCTAACTTCTCTTGATTACAAAGCATTTTATAGCTATATCAAGAATCTCAATGACAACACCCAAATCTGCTCTGAGTTACAGCACAACGGCACTAAAATTACAGAACCAGCTGATATTGCCAACATCCTGGCAGATAGATTCAGTGCTAACTTTACCCACCTCTCACACCCTAAAGGGCCCACATCTATACAAGAAGAATGCAGAGTCCCTGTAATCACATCTATGCAGGTAAAAGCTGCACTCTCTAAAACCAAATACACAGCATCCATGGGACTGGACATCCAGGCTGTGTTTTACACGAACTTCAGAATGAACTGGCTTTCTACCTAAACACCATGTTCAATCATAGTCTCACGTCAGACTTTGTGCCCACTGAATGGTGCACAGCAACAGTTATCCCACTTCAAAAAGGGGGAGCCACCACTGATCCTGGGAACTATCACCCTATTAGCCTGACGAGCCTGGTCTGCAAGGCCATGGAACGTATTATCATGGAACTCATAAACAAATACATTGGTAACCTCCAAACTCTGGACCCCACCCATTTTGGGTTTGTGAAAGGCAGATCATGCCTTCTGAACCTGATCGACTTCTTTGAGGCAGTCATCAAAGCCGTAGACGAGGGTAAGGTGGTTCATACAGCCTATCTTGACCTCGCCAAGGCTTTCGACACCATCCCCCATTCTGGAATTATAGCCAAACTAGGTATAAATCCCTACGTCACAAGATGAGTTGCCAACAGGCTCACTGCCAGAACCCACACTGTAAAAGTTGCAGACTCCAAATCTGACTTCAAACCAGTGACAAGTGGAGTACCACAAGGTTCAATCCTGGGACCTCTCCTGTTTGGTATCTACTTCTCTGAGGTACAGGCTTACACAGAAGGCTTCTGGCTAATGAAGTTCGCAGATGACTGCAAACTAAGAGGTATAGTAGAGTCCCCAAATGATGTGGACATCCTACAGAAGGGCCTCACCGAGACAGATGTCTGGTGTCAGAGGCATGGCCTCAAGCTCAATGCCAAAAAGTGCAGTGTCATCCTCGTTGGTAAAATCTCTGAACCCATGACCTACCACATAAACGGCAGTCTACTTAATGCCGAATGTGTGATAAGAGACCTTGGGACCCAGGTGGTCAGTAGTCTCTCCTTTGATAATCACAACACCACAGTAGTCATGAAATCCTTCTATGTTGCACACCTCAACACAAAAGGGTTTTCATCCAGGAAAAAAAAGAGGTCATTGTTGCCCTCTACTCGGCACTCATTAGACCCATTATAGAGTACAACGCCCCTTTTGGAATGTACCTCACAAGACATCTGCAGCAGCTGGAAAGGCCACAGAAGTAACTCACAAAGAGGATTACTGGCCTCAAACAGATGCCCTACACTGACCATCTCAAAAAACTCCAGCTTTACTCTGTAGCATATTGCCTACTCTGAGGAGATCTCTGCCTAACATATAAAGCTATGTTAAACCCAGAGCTGTTGGACATGTTACACCTAAAGAAATCCCAATCCCTCCGAGCTACACACACTAGGGACCTAAATCTTGTCACCACAATAAACAGGACATGCTGGAGGGATAGATTCCTGTCCCAGAGACTTCATATACTCTGGAACAAGCTACCCATCTATGTCAAGCAAAGTTCCTCATTAGCAATCTTCAAAAAAAAATCTTGATGAGTGGATGGGAAATAGGAAATACTCCCCGGGGATCACTTCTGTGGCTCTGCTCGACAGTGGGTACAGGAAATTAACTTTCTTAGGTGGCATAAGCCAGGGAACCAAGTTGGCTTACTTAGGCCCTTGGGCCGGATAGCCTAGTACCTACCTATGAAAAGTGATTTTTGAAAGTAAGCATTTGCAGTGAGCTACAGTCCTTCTCAGCGTATATTTGATATATATTTTTGGTTATTTGGTCACACATACACTTAGAACTTGGTATTTAATACAGTTTATTTGGCAAGGTGTGCACTGTTTCTCTCCATTTCTATGTAGGGAAAAATAACTGCTCTCTTAAAGAATGTATTTTACAACACATATATGACAAAAGGAATTATAATTTAACTAATGCACTAGCAAAGCATATTGAAGCCTATGATAGTACACACATTTAAATTTTTGGTTTTACAAACTGTTTATGAAGATGTACGAGGAGGCGATTTAACTAATAGAATAGAACATGATGAAATTAGGTGGATAATGCTACTACAAGCTGATAAGTTTGGGTTGAATGGCATGGTACATTTAAAATCAGTACTGAAATCCCGGAACTTACATCATTAATTCTTTTAATTGTTTTATTGTTGATTATATAATGAATGTTTTGGTTTGTATTTAAATGATGATTTTAGAATGTGTTTTTATAGTCTGATGAAGTGTTGTATGGACATGAAAGTGCCTACCTGATTAAAATAGAGTATTTTTGCCTAAAGTTGTGTTTGGCTGGTTCATTGTTATATCCATACATTGTTTCTGTAGAATATAGTTGCTTTGGTGATGAAATTTGCACTGAATTTGTTATCTTGAGCAATGTTAAGTGTTATTGTTTCCTAATGCAACTAAAAAAATATGTGCAAGTGTTTTTAGCTTCCAATGTTAGTCTAAGTTCATGGGATGCCTTTGTGTACCTGAAGATGTTTTTTAGTTCCTTCAGTACCATTATAATGTTATCCATTATTTATGGATTTCTTGTTTTGCTGTATAGTTTAAAACTTTTTTCCCCTTTTATTGTGGACCATCAGGCTGGTTTGCATCCAAACTTCCCATTTTGCTTGGATGTAGTAGGGACTGCCAGGTCAGTGCACAACCACTTTGCATAACTACTTGCTCTGTCAGTATCTTGATTAATACAGATAAACTTGAATTTTGAGGCTTCATCATATTTTAAAAGGTTGTTGTATCTGAACTCTTTCAATTTTGTGAAATGTGAACTTTACAAAATCCATATCTAACTGTTAGAGATTGCGAGGGAAAAGGTTACCAGTTTCCGATCTACTTTAACTGGGGAAGGAAGCTCCAGGGAGTTTAAACTTATCAATGCCATATTGGTAAGGACCAGGACAAGAATATTTTGTCTTCTAGTAGGTTTAAAGATTTAGACCACAGAGTTTTTGTTTATGAAATCAATTAATTTTTGGGCATTACCTACAGATGAGAGATAGGTATCCTAGATTATTTTCCCGTAGTTAAAGTCTCTTAGGATATTGAAATTCCTGTTCATTTGAAGTTCAAGCACTGCATTTAGGAAACTAATATGGGGTTCTGAAAGCAAAGAGTGGGTCCTGTAACATGATCTGATCTGATAGCTTGCCCTGTTTACTGTTATTAGGATCGCAATTGATTCAGTTTTTGGGTCTCTAGAGATCTGCCTAGACGTAATGTGGTCTCAAAAAGATGTGGATACTCTATCGCAATTGCACTCATAATGAAAGGCCTGTTAAGGGCAAATCCCTGCACACAGGGAAAGTATTCAATACTTTTAAACCAAGTGTTTGTAATTATACATTTTGTGCTTTTAAAACAAGTTTCTGTAAGAACACCCACATGTATGTACTCCAAATGTGCTCAAGTCTCAAGATCAGCAATTTGTTAAGAGTCCTGGTGTTAAGCAGAGCCACATTGATGTGGTGTGGTGCTGACTGCTTTTGTTTGCTTGCTAGGTTTGGAGATCCATTAGCTGGACTCCGCCTAAAAATGCACTATGTTGCAGTAAAGACTTTATGCAGTACGCATAAAGATCTGGAACAAGAGCTGCAAGCCATCCCTGGCAAAGAAAGAATGACTATCTAGCACATCCTCCCATAGAATTGCACCAACTATGCAGGCAACTGTTGAAGCCATTCAGCCTTTCCCTATACTTTGGCAACATTTGAGCAGAAGGAAGGATTCCTCCCCAAAGCAGGGTCTTACCTGCATTCATAACATGCATGGAGAACTCTTGTCACATCTTTCTGTATATCCATTAAGATATTCAGTGCCAGGTCACTTACAACCCCTATGGACCACTACTACATAACCACGTTAGTCATATTTGTTGGCTTAACAGTCTTTACAGCCCTTGATATGTCAGAAATTTTAGCTCCTGAAAGGCAACTCATTGTCACCCTCTCTCTGCTCAACCTCATGGCAGCTGCGTCAATATCTTTGAAAATGGAGTCATCAATCACTAGTACACTTCTGCTAGAAACCTGTTTAGTTGCACTAGGCTTGGAGTGATTTATTACCTGGTGGCCCTTTACTACGTTAGTTATGTCAGATATTTTGTTGTTTGATTTACAATGAGCTCTAGATTTACTGGGTCTTGGAGGCTTAGACAGGAACTTTTTTATGGCATCAGCATATGATAGTTTGCTCTGTGTTCGGGAATACTGTGGTGATATTTGCTGTTCACAGGTTGCGTTTCTTTGTGAGAGAGAGGCCTTCAAACTACCTAGGAACTTGCATCTCTCACATATAGACGGTGGCGAGCTAAGTAATAATTAACTGCCTGTGACCAGCAATAATTAACTGTCTGTGAGCACTGAGCAACTGTTACACTGATTAACGGCTGTGGGGCTGATACCTTAGGGTGGAATAGTTGACTTACCTTCCATTTAGTCCAAAAATACAAGGAAGCAAATAAATTTAATATTTGATGCTAAGAAAGATGTTTAGATATTTATGTAATATAGCAACCAGATTTTTGGGGTTGAGAAATGGGTATACTTGCAGACAAACACTACAAACTGCTGATCATAGTCCTTACTACTGACCAAAAACTTTACATTCGTATCAGGAGCAGGAACAATATAAGAAATACTATTCCTGTTTTGCATGCATTGCAGATGCACGCTTGAGTTATAATGTCTGGTCTCATAGTGTCTGTTGGAATATTTTCACAGAGTAGTGTGACAGCCCTAATTTGCAATGTTATCGCAAAATTAATTTATCTTGTAATGAAAAGCGGTGTGTTAACTCCTATTTACTATTTCTGAAAGTGGGGCTGGCCACCATGTGAGTTTGTTATTATAAACCTTTGTGTGTATGTAAAGCATATGTCTACATATTTACTTCAAGTACTGTTCATAGAACAGTCTGACAAACAGAAAATGCTGCCTTCGAATTTGACATCGCTTGTCAGCCATGTCTCTGAAACTGCTGTTGTCCACTGTGAGTTTCACTAATTCTAAAGCGTTCTGTGTGTGTAAACTGGGATGTCTAGTATTGAACTTCAGGCAGTGTTCCTACCAGATTTTGATCAGCATTACATTCTGCCTCTGAATAACACATAGCTTGTTAGCCACGTCAAGTGGAAGGGTACGAAGTAAGACCAAATAATCAGAGTATATGATTCAGCTCCAAATACATGTATTGAAAGTCCTCCTTTAAGAAACTGTGTAAGACAGGTAAGCCATTACTTCTGTGAAACATTTTATCAGTTATTTGCCTAAATTTATTTGTTTGGCTAAAGTGAAGCCCTGCCTGCATAAAAAGCACAATACAAGATTGCAGTTACACAGCTTTATTGGTCATTTTAGGACCCAACATAGTTCTAGGCTCTGTGTTTTACAACGCACAATTGATGGGAGATGTTGTCCAGTTGCAGCTGGTTAACAACATCCTGGTTGTGTTTCTTATTTCACCAATGTGAAATAACAAGAAGTTATGTACTCACCATACCGTTCGATGTATGTAGTCCATCTCGCCTCACATTCTTACCTGTGGGTTTGGAGATGAATATCGGCTCCGACTCGGCCAAACTTTTTCTAGCTCAAAGTCTTTTATTGGCTGGGCTAAGCAGGTATCCCATGCTGCACTGCTCCATATCCCCAGATCTAGTTTGCTGTGAACACTCATTCATACCCCATGCATAACAACATCCAGGTAAAGAAGAATAAGCCAAATGTGAAGGGAACTCTGTAAATAAAACCTAACCTCCAGATCCTCCAGGAATGGGGGAGGTGGGAGGGTAAGTAAGAATGTGAGGCGAGATGGACTACATACATCGAACGTTATGGTGAGTACATAACTTCTTGATGTTATGTAGTCCAATCTCGCCTACATTCTTACCCGTGGGACAGCGTCCCTAGCACCTACATCCTGGGAGGCTCATAGGAAGACACTTCTGAGTACTGTGGAACCAAAGGACGACCTGCCCCTAGATACCACGTCCAACTTGTAATGAGTAACAAATGTGTGAGGAGACGCCCAAGTAGCTGCAGCACAAATATCATCGATAGACAATCTGGCTTGATAGGCTGTAGATATAGAAACAGCCCGAGTAGAGTGAGCCTTGACCGGAAACGGCATGTCTTTTCCTCCTGCGGAGTAAGCAAAAGAGATGCATCTGGATAGGGTGATTTTGGAGACAGGGGACCCAATTTTGTTTTCCGAAAAGTAGACAAATAGTTGATCAGACTTTCGGATATCTTTTGTTCGGTACAGATAGAAACGTAACTGTCTGTGTACATCCAATTGATTAAATTTAAATTCTGCCTTGTTTGAAAAATGGGGAAAGAATACTGGCAACTCAATAGATTGATTAAGATTAGATACAGACGCCACTTTAGGAAGAAAAGAAGGGCTTGGTCTAAGAGAAACTCTGTCCTTATGGAAGATCAAGTATGGAGGTTTGATAGAAAGGGCTTGAATTTCTGAAACTCGCCTGGCTGAAGTGATTGCTATTAAAAAGGCAGTTTTCCAGGTCAAGAATTTCAAATCGCAGATAGCTGCAGGCTCGAAAGGTGGTGAAGTAAGGGCTTGTAGGACATAATTTAGATCCCAGGGCATGATAGGTTCTGAGACCGGAGGATGGAGTAATAGGGTGCCCTTCAGGAAAGCCTTACAGAGTCTGTGAGCCATCAGACTAGGCTCATTAGCAACATGAAAGTTAGAAATCGCTGCCAATTGAACTTTTATGGTAGCTGACGCTGAACCCTGATAGAAAAGCATAGACAAACACACCAAGACTGAAGCAATTGGGGCTGTGTAAGGATCAATTCCTTGGGTATGCGCCCAAATAGAAAACCTCCTCCACTTGCTAGAATAAATCTTCCTAGTAGAGGGCTTATGAGAGGAAGATAAAATATGAACTACCTCAGGTGAAAAGTGTTGAAGCCTAACTAACGATGGAAGTGGAGTAGCCAGGCTGTCAACCGGAGGTTCAGCAGAGAGGGGTGGAACTGTCCCGACATGTGTGTCAGTAAATTTGGTTGTGGGTCCAGAATCCAAGGAGTGTCCACAATGTAGGGTTGGAGAAAGGGAAACCAGACTTGACGAGGCCAGTGTGGAGCAATCAGAATCATTCTGCTTCCCAAGGATTGGGCTTTCTAAATCACTTTTGATAGCAAGGGAAATGGAGGGAAAGCATAAAGCAGACTGGAGGGCCAATCGTGAACTAGAGCACACCTGGGTGATTCCTCCTGTGGGGGGATCAGCGTGAAGTAGCTGCTGCATTTGGCATTGAGGAGGCTGGCAAAAAGGTCGCAGCAAGGCTGATCCCATCTGCTGAAGATTCGTTCTGCAACTAGACGATTCAGGGACCACTCATAAGGCATCAGAATAGCTCTTCTTAGACTGTCCGCTATCACGTTGGACTTCCCCGGAATGTGCATTGCCACCAGAAACCATTGGGAAGATACTGCCCACTGCCACACTCGCATGGCCTCTCTGCACAGGGGGTAAGATCTGGTTCCCCCCCCCTGCTTGTTCAGATACCACACCACTGACATGTTGTCCGAGTGTATTGCAATCGTCCCTAGAGGTAGAAAGCTCTGAAGTGCCTGCAACGCAAGCAGCACCCCTCTCATCTCTAGGATGTTGATATGCAGATGTATCTCATGATCTTGCCATGTGCCTTGGACTGTCCTGCTGAGATAATGCCCCCCCACCCCATTTGGGAGGTGTCTGTGGTCACTGTGGCAACCGGGGTGGGTGGAACGAAGGGTTTTCCCCTCTCCAGATTGTTGGTGCAAAGCCACCAACTGAGATCCTGTTTGCATCTGTCTGTGAGCAAAATAGGGCGAGAAAGTGGAAGTTTTTGGAGAGACCATTGAGCAAAGAGGAGCCATTGAAGAAGCCTCATGTGCAATCTCGCTAACAGGACCAACATAATTGTTGCTGCCATGGTCCCCAAGAGTTGAAGAACCCATCTTGCCTTTGTTTTCCTCAGGGGCATCAGGGCGTGCACTTGTTGCTGTAAGACTCTGATTCTTTCCTGCGGTAAAAATGCTCGCATTCAAACGGTGTCTAATTCTGCGCCTATAAAAATGACACGTTGTGAGGGCAACAAGGCAGATTTTTCCCAATTTAGTGTTATGCCCAACTGTTGACAGAGAGTGATGGTAGCGTCCCTGGTTTGGATTAGTAGATGCCTGGTGGGGGTGGTAAGGAGCCAGTCGTCCAGATACAGAAACACTTGGAATCCTTGACGTCTCAAGTGAGCAGTCACCACTGCCATACACTTGATGAACACCCTGGGGGCTGTGGTGAGACCAAAGGGCAGGGCTCGAAACTGGAAATGACTGGCTTCCAGCTGGAAGTGTAGGTGACTCCTGGATGCCCTGTCCATTTTGACATGGTAGTAAGCATCCTTGAGGTCGATGGAGCACATCCATACTTTTCTCCCAACAATGGGAGAATCAATTGTAGTGTGACCATACGGAACTTGGACTTCTGTACATAGTTGTTCAGTTGGCTGAGATCTAATATGGGTCTCAGGTCCCCTGTTCTTTTCGGCACCAAAAAGAATCTTGAGTAAGTCCCTAAATCGACTTGGTGTGAGGGGACACGCTGGATGGCTTCCTTTCCTAGTAGCTTTGAACACTCTGAAGCTGCTTGATCCCTTTGACTGGGTGGAACGTCCAGGATTTTTCTGACTGGAGGGAGGTCTGACGAAAAGGGAATGACGTAACCTCCGGAAATTATTCATAATACCCATTGGTCCTGGGTGATGCTTTGCCAGGCTTCCAGGTATAACGATATTCAACCCTCGACTGGCTCCGGAGAAGCACAGTCGGGCATCCCATCAGGAACGATGGTTGGGAGAGCCGCAAAAGGAATTGCAGTCTCCTGAATTCCGGGGGCCCCCTTTGCCTCTAGGGTGGCATCTCCCTGAATAACCTCCCCACCTCTACCTCTGGAGGGGGACTCACCTTGTGCGGCAGGAAAAAACCTCTGTGATTTTTGGAACCACATCTTCCCACCCCGCTGGCCTTGGGGTAAGGTCTAGAGGGAATGGAGAAACGGACACCTACAGCAGACAGGGTCTTTCCCTCTTGTTCGCACCTGGTGAGGGTGTCTTTCACTTTGGTTCCGAACAAAGAAGAACCATCAAAGGGGGCGTCAGTGAAAGAAGACTTGAAGGCCTCCGCAAAATGACAAAGGCGCATCCAGGTTTGCCTTCTAAAGGTGACTCCTGAGCTTGCTGCCCTACTCGCTCTATCGGCTGCATATGAAATGAGCCGCATGGAGGAGTTAACGATGGAATTGAGGGTAGACACCTGGGCATTAACCGTCTGGGCCACCGCCTCAGGAACGTTACCCACAAGAGTATCTCCTAACTCCTTGAGGAGATCTCTCTGGAGCCGAGTAAAATGAGACAAGATAGTTCAGCGACCTTAAGGTAAAGGTTGCTGATGAGAGGGTATGCTTCCCGTACCGGTCCATGGTCCTAGACTCCTTGTTAGGAGGATGGACGGAGGAAGAAGTCTCCGCTACTTCCTTCTGAATGGTCGCTGCCACCACCATGGCATCCACAGGGACTCCTTTGGACAAAAACTCCTTACCCGGGGGAGCAGAAAGAAACTTATTGGGACGCTTGGGTACAGGTTCCACAGAATCAGGGTTCTCCCACACCCTGCGACAAATTAAATCCAGAAATTCGTCGAAGGGTGGGGACACCCAGGAGGTGGAGGGCTGAGCACCAAAGGCCTTCAGGAAGACCGACTCCTCCTCAGAGGGGGGCTTTGGACGGCCAGTCACCTCTTTGTTTCAATATCTCCAGGATGTCAGAGAAGGAAACATCATCAAAGGATGACTTGGGGGACCCCTCCGATTCCTCGAGGTCAGTATCTGAGGTGAGGGACTCATCCTGGGAGTCTATGTGCTTCCTCTTGCATGTTTTCTTTCTAGGGGGCTCCTCAGGCACGAACTCTGAAGGGCCCTCAGAAACTTGGGGACCACTCGTGGGGGTATCCCTAGGCCTTGGTGCTCCGCTGTCTACAGATAGGTGGTGATCAGAGGCTCTCACCAGAGTGTTGGGGGACAGAATGATTGACCCGCATGATGTAGCTGACGATCTGGCCATAGCAGTCCGCATGGCCTCAAAGGCAGGCCCCCCCGAGTCCGAAGACTGGCCAGTCTCCGACACCATGACAGGAGTCGGGGTTCCTTGAGCCGAGGCACTGAGCGGGAGACTCGAAACCATAATATGTCCCGAGATGTCCCCCTCGGGTCTGACTGAAGAATCCCGAACCCCATGGATGGAGCTGACAGGGTCGGAGCCGACGTCGGTACTGATAGGCCCGGAGGGACCATCGGAACCGACCTAGGAACATCACATGGAGCGGAACACTCTGGCTCCGAAGACAGAGATGCGCTTGGAGGAGGAATGATCGAAGACGGTATCGGGACGGGTTCCGGAGCCGACTGGGACGGAGCCGAAAACAATTTTGCCAAAACCGGTGACTGGAGGAGCCTCTGCACCACCCTATCAACAACCACATCTGAAAGGGTCCTGGAGGATTTGGAGGACAGGGAGGGAGATCGAGATCTCCTCTCAAGTGACACTGGTCTAAGACTGGGCGATCGGCTCTGAAGAGGTTCCAATACAATTGGAGCTGACACCGGTTCCAACAACACCGACACTTCCTGTGGCCCCGAGGACAGTGGAGCCAAGGAGGTTGAAGCAAGTTTTGTGACTTTCTCCGGTGGCTCCAAGGAAACTGAAGGAGCCGGAGATCTCTTTTTTGAGTTAGAGGACTTAGATTTAGAACTGGAAGCAGAATCCATGGCCTCTTCGAACGAGGGTTTCAAGAGTCCCTTTAAAATCAGCTTATTCTTTCTTTCTTGGAGCACCCTGGGACTAAACGCATGGCAGAAACTTCAGGACTCCTGCAGATGGATTGCTCCCAGGCAATCAACACAAACCGAATGTCAATCGGTGATGGACATCTTGTAACCACACTTAGAGCACTTTTTAAAACCTGAAGGTTTGTGCTCCTTGGAATCCTTGGACATATTTCAACAAGTAATCACAACGACCCCAAGTCCCTGTCTGACAGGAAAAGACACAGACACGCAAGCACCACAAAACGCGGGAACAAGTTTTTTTTCACAGCAGAGCACACACACAAACCTCAGATGGAACACACACTGAGACAATAATGGCTAAAAACCTCTAACTAAAACTTTTTTTGACCACTTATACCAAGGGGCGACAGACACTAAAACCACTAACTCAAACGGTTTTAGCGTGAACAACACAGGACAAGAGGGAAGGACTAGGTCCTCTAACTGAAACGGGCCTAGCCCGATAGAACAGTTAGCGAGATACCACAAACACACTACAGAAAAACCAATACAACACCAAATAAAAATAGCTATGAAAATAGCTTTTTGTTTATAACTAGTTTCCTCAGAATAACAAGAAAAGGGGTACTTAGCCACAGCCAAGAGCGAGACCACGTCCGAGCTACACGAGCAGCAAACGAGATCTGGGGATATGGAGCAGTGCAGCATGGGATACCTGCTTAGCCCAACCAATAGAAGACTTCAAGCTAGAAAAAGTTTGTCCGAGTTGGAGCCGAACGGGTAAGAATGTAGGCGAGATTGGACTACATAACATCAGTAATTAGGGCTTTACACACCCCTCTTTTACTTGCAGATAAAGTCATTTTGCAGAGACATTATGAATTAAAGGAGGTTACTAATCTGGTTGTGATAATACGGAAGTTCCAATGTTTAAATAGCTATTATACAATGACCCCCCATCAATATTCCAAAACGTGCATGCTGATTGGTCAGCGTGCCCATTGTAACTCAGACTTATACTAATGTAAAAAGATCCGGTCGCCCGGACCTTTTCCATTAGTACAAGTCTTTTTTTTTTTGTAGACAGCAACGGTGAATGGAAGAGCTCCGTTGCTGTAATCTCGCTATGTGAAATGGGTTTAACATAGTGAGATAGCTTAAAAAAAAGCAACTGAGATCTTCCTTTCTCCGTTGCTTCCACACACAGCTCTGAAGTACTGAGTAAGCATACGCAGTACATCAGAACTGCCGCAGAATAACGGACAGCTGCGGAAGGGCAGCACGGAGGCATTATAAAATGCTATTATTTAAGAAAAGTAAGTATTCTTTGCTTAAATAATGTCATTGTATAATAGCAATACCCACTTCTGGGTGTGGGTAATGCTGTATTTACCCACGGTTGTCGTTGTTTGGCTACTCAGGCTTTGCCCTCGTGACCAAACCACACCAACCGTGGGTAAATCCAGCATTACCCACACCCAGGCATGGGTTACTGCTTAAATAGCTCAATGGAAATAATAAATTTCTGATACTGTGGTAGTGTAACTTAAGGATTTATTAACAGATGACTTGTACGTGTAGTGTAAAAGGGAAAAAGTAATATTCTAAGAATGTAGCTTAAGGATTTCTTAGAATGTAGCTTAAGGATTTATTAATAGATGGCTTGTATTTGTACTGTAAAAGGGGATAAAAGTAATAGACAAGATGAGTAAAGGCAATTCCCAATTATCTATGATAGTACTGGGCACTAATCTAGCTAGCAAGGCAGTGTGGGAATGCAGCTACAGTCACCTATTTGTATGAGAATAACTAGGTTTGTTTGTAAAGAATTTATCTTCATTTATCTTGCACAGTGTTGCAAGCAATGTAGATGCCTCAGTGTTCAATGGGGTTTATTTCAGTTTAACTCCGGATATGTTTCCTATAAGGCAAGTGACATTTTATTCATTAAATGTACTTAAGACAGTCACCTACTGATATATTCTACATGACATTAAAGAAGCTGCAATTAAAAGTTTGACTGCAGACCCTTTTTCACCTCCCGAGTGATCCATTATCCTTTCATAATCCTATCCCATTAATGCAAATGCATTTTTTTTTATTATAATACAAACTTGCAACTAGAAATGAAATGGAACAAAAATGCAAATGTCTCTTTGATAATCACACTTTCTTTGTACAAATAATCAAGCACTAACAAATGAAAATGCAGAGCACTGTTTACAAATGTTACTGCAACTGCTCCTTGACTGACATATCAGAATCCTCACCCACACACTGTCCTACTCACTAGGTAAATCTACTCTGCTTGCCAGCTCTTAGCCGAACACCAGGATGAAAAATGGCCACTGTTTGCAGTGAAGTACATTCTGACAGTGTTAAGTGAAGAGGAAGTTGACTTCATACTTTTTACTGCAGGCTTTAATTTCATATTTCAGCCCTTTAAGCTGATGTGAACAAAGACAAGATACACAAACAAGTAAACATACAACAGAAAGCAGGACAAAGTAATTTATATGGTCTCAGAGGCAGAAGTAACAGGTCTGTCTGTAAAAGTACATTATTAGGTCCCATGGATGAGAGGTAGTCTTCAATTTGGTCAGTACCTTTAAAATTTGCATGCATATTTGAATAGTATGCAGACATTTTAGATGTAATCTGCTTCTTATCCAAAACACAGACTCCCTGTTTCTTTCATGTACCATGATCTCATCCTTTGTTTTAGGACGACATCTTCCTCAATCAAAAAGGAAATTACTATGAAGTTCTATAATATGTTTTAAGGACAAAAATGCAGCTTTTTTTAAATGTTTTAATGAGAAAAGGTTATTCAATTTTAAAAAGATAATGACATGGAGGGAGTGCATTGAACAAATTATGCCTGACATAGTGAACATCTTATGGTTTCATTCTATGGGCCCAAAAAACAAACAAGGAAAAGGGAAGGAAGTGCTTAACCTTTATAAATTAGCTCAACAGAACACAAGAAAGCTAGTAAACAGCCAATTATGAAAAAGTGCATTGGAACTGCTGAAATACAATTATGGAGTATTTAACACAAAAGTATATTTGACTCTGAGATGGCTATATGATTACGTGAAATCTGGCAGTTCCAGTGATCTGCAAACAAGCATACACTGCCTTTTCTCAGCCTTCCCTCTGTCTCACACACACTGCCATCATTCTCTCACAAATGGAAGGAGAGTTTTACTATAAATTAACACAAACGTATTCTTAACCACACACATAACAGGCAATCTATTTTGCCTTTTTTTAACTTATGTCATCCATTCTGAAAGTACAAAAACAAGCACTGGGATGCACATCAGATATCTGTAATGCACAGCCAGTGGCTGATGCATGCCCCTTGTGTTTTACTGCATGTTTATACAATGGACAAATTTGCACATTGATACTATTGGGGAATGACCCCTTTTCCACAAATAATGGAAGTGATCAATAAAATGGGCTATGTTTAAATAATTTTCTTTAGGTCAGACACAGCTGCTGGCAGTGTGTAGGGGTGTGTGTGTGTATATATATATATATATATATATATATATATATATATATATATATATATATATATATATCACACACACATACCCATACATAGATCATATATTGAAAGACAGACAAAAAAGATGAAGAAAGAGTGAGTCAGTAAGGGAGAGAAGTGCACATTCCTCACAAATTCGTTGCTCAAGAATTCTGAGGAAAATCTAAACTTAGGGATGGTATTTACATACAGGGCAAAAGGCACTTTACTAGAACACTATGGCTGAACAATAAGTAGTGAAACATTATAATGCCTTGTTTTTATGAATGAATGTAATCCAACAGTGATCAGAAAATCAAACATTTTTGTGGAACACTGCAAAAACAGGAGATAAAACTAGGGACATTTAAGAGGCATGGGGGGGTGCAATACCTTGCTCACTTGGAGATTTGTCATTCATTTGATCACAGCGAAATATCTGAAGAGTATGCAGTCAAGTGCATGCCTGCAACTGCTGGACACATAGGTGTGTGTGTGTGTGTGTGTGTGCGTGTGTGTGCGTGCGTGCGTGCGTGCGTGTGTCTGTCTGTCTGTGTGTGTGTGTGTGGGGGGGGGGCATTAAATACTTACATAAAGCACAGTTGTGTAAGTTGAACTTACCCATAACAGAAGCTGTTTTTAGTCCTTACTTCTGCAGTAGCATTTAGGAAATATGGGTTATGTCTTGCTCAAAACAACAACCAGCCAGTTTCCAAAAGCTCTGGCTCCATCCTACACGTGCACAGTGACTGCTGATAGGTCAGCCCTGAGGAAGGAAAATCAGCAGAGTGGAAAATATTTTTTCTAAAAGTTAAGCAGCAGTACACTCATCCTAAACTAAGCAAATAAATAACCACCAAAATATTTCCCTGCAATAACTCTGTACAATATTAGAAGTATGGAAGGTGGGTACAGCAACTGCAGCAGTGAGGAATTCAAACATCTAATGTTGTGGGTATGTGCAGCTTACACAACTGTACCATGTTCATTATTCCCACTGCCTGCAGTAGCCTTTAGGCTACATAGGTTGACTACCAAAGCCTATCCAACCTGAGAGAAGGAAGAATATGGATCCAGAAGCTCCTTGGAAGGGCCCTAGCAAAGCCATTCCTGGCTCTAGAAAAAGCATACATTTGATAATGTCTTGCAAAGGTGTATACAGAGGACCATGTAGCTGCTTCTAGAAAGCATCTACTATCCATGCACTTCCAATATGCCATCAAAGAAGGCAAGGTCATCATATAGTGTGCCTTGATGCTGCCTAGAACTGGTTTTCCATGATGGGTATAACTAAACGCAATAGCAGATGGGGCATCCTTATGGAAATAGTCTGTTTTGACATGGTTTGTCTTTTCTTATTCCCAGCATAAGAAATAAATAGCTGATCAGCTTTTCTAAAGGACTCGGTTCTGTCAAGATAGAATTGAATCATCCAAGCAGACTGCTGAAGACGTTTGAGACTGGGGTGTATCAACTCCCATTCTTGTGTAGGTCCATTTTGGCCAATTCCATAAGAAGGAAGAACCAATGATGCACGGGCCAAAAGTGTGTGTGTGTTTATGGGGTGGGGGGGGGGTTTGGGGGGGGTCACCCAATTATTTTTGTATAATCCTTCTGAATCTTCAGAATTACCGTGGATATCTGTGGGAACATTCCAGTCCAAGAGAATGAAAAAAAAAACTGTTTTCCAGGCTTGTTTGCACAGAGCCCTGGAACAGAATCTGTTGAGTTGTCTGTTTTGAAAGGAGGCAAACACAGAAATACTTGGGGGTCCCCACAACTGGCTCAATTCCTGAAAGCCACCCTCATTCGATTTCCATTTGTGAGGGTCTATTCTTGGTTCTGTCCAGCTTGTCTGCCAGTATGTTTTGGTTTAAAGGGCGGTAGGATGCAGAGTGCTGAAGAGCTACGTCTAAAGTAATCACAACCAGCCTGCACAGAAGTTATGACTTTGTGCTCCTTTGCTTGCTGATGCACCACATCATTGTGGTGTTGATGATAATCACCTGAAGAGGTCTTGGGGACCATGGATAAAGAGATATTAAGGTATGGATCATGGCCAACACCTCTTATATTTACATACTTTGGTTTGTCTGAAGAATTCCACAGACATCACACTTTTACTCTCATTAAAACCACTTCTAGATGCATCTGTAGTTATAGCTTGATTTGGAGTAAAGCAGAAGGGGGGGCTGCATTTGTTTGTATTTGTATTCTCTCCCAGTGCAGTTCCTTTTCTACAAAGGTCAAGACTGGAATCTGAAAGTCCAGGAGATGCACAAGTTTTATGATGCTTAATAAAAGTGTAAATGGAAGTTCAAGTATCTAACTCAAAAATGGATCTTATATCCAGATCTTTAAAAAGGGCACCTGAAGATGCTACTGCTCTGGTGGAATGGATTTCCCAAGGAAGAAATAAAAGGAAATAGCTAAGGAAATCCATATAGAGAAAGGTTTGCTTTGAGGCATGGCCACACAATTTCATATCCTGAAAGTTAACAAAAAACTGGTAAGTTTTCCTGATAGTTCTAGTCTTGTCAATGTAAAACTTCAGATTCCTTCTGACATCTAAAAAATTAAAATTCTTTCACCTTTATTATGAGGATTGGAAAAGGCGGCAAGCCTGTTTACTAGTTTAGAGAAATTTCATTGATAACCTTAGACGTGAAAGAAGGGTTAGTTTTAACAGATACCCTGTCCTTGTGGAAAACTAGAAATGGTGGAGATGCCATTAAGGCTTGTAACTCAGATTCCATTTGCTGAAGTAAAGGCTACAAGTAAAACAGTCTGTAGGTAAAGAATTTCAGACAGGCAGAAGCAGCAGGCTGAAAAGGAGGAAGAGTCTGCTGTTACAATACATAATTTAAGTCCCAAGAGGGAGTTAAAGATTTTTTTTTTGGTGACTTGGGATACCTTTTAAAAACTGTTTGGCCTCAAAGCATGCACACAGTGGTGAATCTATAACAGTACATAGGCAAGTATGCATGACAAATCTGTACTGATGGAAGAATATGCCAGTCCTGAATTGAGCACCTCACACAGACATGAAATAATAGTACAGATACCCAAATGGTAAAGGTCCTGTTTTTTTTTTCATTCAGCACCAAACAGAAAATCTTTTCAATTTAAAAACATGTTCCTGTAATGGGGTTTCTAGTGTCCTATAATACCTGTAAGCAATTTATATAAGAATCCTATCATCAAAAGAGTCAGGTTTGTTTGCAAGTCTAGGTGAATGAGGAAATCCTTCTGTTGTTTGAGTAAGTGAATCTTGTGAGGTAACTTGTGGTATCTACCCACGGCTAAACAGAAGAAAAGGGAAAACCAATGATGTCTGAGCCAAAAGGAGTTCACTGACATCATACTTTAGTAGTACTTTTTGATTTTCAGCAAGACCTTGGGAATCAGAGTAAAGGCATAGATGAATTTTCCTTTAACTGAGACTGACATGGCATCCATACTGCAAGCCTCTGGGCATGGAAATCTGCAACACAACAGTCTGAGCTGCCTGTTCATAGAGGAGACAAATCTATGTAGGGTGCTCCCCAGTGACTGAAAATCAACAAGACAACCTCGCTGTTTAACATCCATTCATGAGGGTCTGCCTTAGACTTGCTCAACTCTGAGGGTGTCAACAATGTTTGAAGAAAGATATTCCAATGAATAACTACGTCTCTGGTTGTTATGGCAAGTATGGCAATTCAGCAAAAATTATAAGGTTTTGTCTCTCCTCCTTTCTTGGTGCATCACATTTTACTGGTATTGTCTGTAAGGATTTTAGGTGTGTGTGTATGTGGGGGGTGGGTGGGGTGGGTAGAGACCAGAGGTGATGTAGAAACTAAAAGGCCAGAATCAATGAATTCATTTCTTTGACATTTCTGTGAAACTTTCTGTCCTGTCTGGACCAAATTCCCTGGAGTTTTATGTTCTTTGAACACCTATGCCAGATCTCCTGGAATGAGTGATAGAGCACAGCCATATAAGTAAGCTTATCATAATAGTACATTTTATAATAGACCATTGTTGCAGTAGCTTAAGTAATCTGGACTGCATCTTGCTAAAAATATGTCCAACTGGCCAATTATCAAGGTGTCAGAGCATCTTCAATGCACCTCAAATTTTATTATTATTTTATTTTATTATTTTACATTTGTTAACCGGGCTGGTCCAACTGGATGCATATCCTTTTTCAGTAGAGGCCCAAGGAGAAAAGCTCCAATCATAATCTTAAAACACAAAATCTCAAAACAAGGTTGTACTATATTCCTTGGATATTTTAAGTATTTTGAACATGTAACAGCTACCTCCTCCTTTTTTTCTTTAAGCGATCATCCCTGAATATATTAGGACCGGTGAAGGATCTCTTTGATCCTTAGTGGAGGGTTAACCAGGTTTCAGTTAACATAATCAAAGGTGAATGTGAGTGAGCAGTTGCTGTTAAAGATGTGAATTTTATTGTTAATGCTTCTAAGGTTTAGATGCAGTATTAGCAAAGTCAAAAATAGCAATTTGGTGTTGTTTATGTTAGTTGTAGTTTGGACAAGTGTGAAGTGTGAGATGGGGAGGTTTGGGGACATTGTCTTGTAGAGTGTATTGGGAGGTGTAATAGGAATGACATGGGGATGGGTGTAGCTTGTGTTAGTGTGGCCCTTGTGGAAGGGATTCCTACCAAGGATTGATTAAAGAGGGCCATTAATAGTATGTTGTTAAGAGACCATGAAATATATGTATTTAGCCATGCTGGTGGTGAGGGTAGGATATGAAGAGGGAAGGAGGGAGGGAAGGGAGTTTGATAAAGGTGGATAGCCTTGAGGTGGGAGGAGTAGTAGGGGAGGAGAAGAGGTTTGGGATTTGCAGGGGAAAGAGGTTTTGTGTTAAGAGGTGGGAGTAGGTGGGTGGAGCCTTGAGGTGGGAGGAGTAGGAGGTGAGGAGTAGGAGGTGTGGATTCTTGTTTAAATGAGAGGTAGGATTTTTTTCCTTTATGGGGGGTGTACTGGTGGAGGTGGGATATGGGGGCAGGGAGGCTTGAAGTGCGAGCAGCTTCCACAAGCAGGAGAGCGGGAGCATCACTACCAGGAGTGAGCTAAACAGTAAGCAGAGGCTGGTGGGTGTACATAGTGAGCTCAGGGTATAATGTATAGGGGCTATACTTAATGTAGCAGCATAGATTCACTGTGAAAGTGTTTAGAAATTTAACAAAGAGGAAATAGAAAGATTTAACCCTGTAATCGCTTACTGATAGGGTTGACTTTATTTAATCAGTGTTGTTCTGGTCGAGCAGTATAGTCTGGCGAGTATTGTCTGGAGACCCTTGAGTAGTTAGAGGCGAGGACTAGGACTGAGTAAGAGAAGGTATCTAGAATATCTAGGCTTGAACAGGAAACAATTATTACAATTACAATAAAATATAGTCGATATAGATACCAGTAGATCAAACAGTAGAATAAATAGTTATATATAAGAAGTGTTCTACAATTTATCAGCAAAACACTAAAGCTCAAATGATGAGGGGGCTTGAGGAAAGCAGCATAAAAGCAACAGTTTGGGCACTAAAGCTTCAGAACTTTTTCGTCTCAAGAAGGGAGGCCACAGCCCTGAAAGGTAAATGCTAGGAAAGGAAAACAGAACATATATACATATGTAAAAACATAAACAAGACAGTATATACATCCATGCCCTGGCAACATATGTAATATAATCAAGGAATATGAAGGTAGGGGATGGCTACTGCAACAATGATCTTTTAAGAAATTTACTGTTATGGTAGGTTTACTTACACAACTGTATTATGTTCAACATTCTGACCGTTGTTGTAGTAGCCTACACTACCTTGGTAGATTATCATATCTTAGAATTACCTAGAGAGGCAGAAGGAATTTAAGAAAACAGGAGCTCCTACAGAATGGTCCTAGCAAAGCTTGCTCTGGACCTGGAAAATAAATCCAGTTTGTAATAGCTTATGACATGTACAGAGGACCAACTTGCTGCTTTTAGAATAGTTTGAGTCCACCATTTTCCAAAATGCCACAGAAGAAGACAAAGCACTGGCAGAGTGGGCCCTAACCCTGCTTGGAAGTGGCTTGTCATGCCAAGAATAACAGAAAGAAATAGCAAGAAACAACTGTCTAGAAACTGATGGTCTTTCTTTCTGGTCTTCATAGGAGTCAAAACAGCTAATTAGCCTTACTGAAGGATTTTGTTCTGTCCAAATAGTATCCGAGCTGCTGGTGGACATCCAGAACATGTAAGGTTCTTTCTACCTTGCATTTAAGTTCTAGAAAGGATACGTGGAGATTAATAGACTGAGTCAATGTAAACTGTAAGACTACTTTAGGTATAAAAGGATATGTTCTCAAAGAAACTCTATGGAAAATGAGGTGGGGTGACTCACCATAAGAGTTTGTAATTCAGATACTCTTCTTGCAGAAGTCAGGGCAATGAGTAACAGTTTTCTAAGTCAAGAACTTCAAATCAAGCCGATGAGCTGGTTCAAATGAAAGAAGTGCTACTTCAAACACAGAGTTAAGATCCCTAGGAAGAGCCACCTATTTTCTAGGTGGACAGATACGTAAAACCCCTTTCAAAAACCATTTGACCTGAGAACAGCAAGAATGGTGGGGGTGCAGGGATCTAAGACCAGACAAGCAGAAATGCCTCAAAAATTAATCCTGATAGAAGAGCAGGAAAGGGGCTAGGGGATTTGTTTACCAGGAAAGTCCAACTGGGGTAATATCCCATTTTCATCAGAGGCCTGGGGAGAAACTTACACAATCAGTAAACAGAAGCAACTAGGCCTTGAAAGAGTCCTGGTTCTTAGTATGACACCTACTAGAAATTTTATCTTTTCTACTTGCACAAGTTTGATTTTCTAGTACCAGGATTTTACTTCTTCTTTTGGCTTTTCCCACTCAGGGGTTGCCACAGTAGATCACCTGTCTGCTCATGATTGGCAGTGGAGTTTTATGGTGTCAAGTTGCCAGCCTGGCACCCAACCTTCCACAGAAGGCACATACACGCACAAACTCACGCCTATGGCGAATTTAGAGTGTCCAATCCACCTACAGCATGTCTTTGGGATGTGGGAGGAAACCCACACAACCACACGGAGGACATGCATACTCCGCACAGAAGGCACCCCAGCAGAGGATCGAACCGGAGAACCTCTTGCTGTGAGGTGGCAATGCTAACCGCTGCACCACCACGGCCACCCTATTTTACTACTTGCTGCAAATCCTCAGAAAAAAAAAAACCTAAACAGTATCAAATTTCTATTATCTAGGCAGTTAACTGAAGTATTTTCAGAATGAGATGCATCAAACTTCTATTGGCTTGTGTGAGTAAATACAATCTGTGGAGAAGCCCGTGGTAATGGTCCTTGGCCATTTTCAAAAGAAAGGACAGCCACTGTTGCCAGAGCCTAAAGGGAGTCCCTACCTTTGTGGAGTCTTTCATGATCTTTTGAAGAATCCTGGGTATCAAAGGAAAGGGTAGAAAAGAATACAAGAACATTCCCATCCATAGGAATAAGAAGGCATTTCTCTTCCAAGTCTGTTTACAAGGAATACAGGAGCAGAATTTCTCTTATCTGTTTATGGTGCCCCCCACAATTGGATTAATTCCTGGAAGTGGGCGTAGATTCCATTTGTGAAGGTTTGTCCTGGTCCTGCACAGCTTGACTGCTTCAATGTTTTACTCTGACTGAATCTATGAAGCCTGAAGAGTCAGGTTAAACTGATTTGCCACCTCTCAGGCCATCATGACCAGGTTGCAGAGAAGGTAAGATCTGGTATACTCTTTTTTATTTATATACCACATCACTGTGATACTGTCTGTGATTATTCACAGAGGTCCTGGGGACAAGGGGTGATTTAAAGCTTTTAAAGCATTGATTACTGCCATTTTCTCTAATATTTACATGCTTTTGTTTGTCCTAATTGTTTTACAGACCTTGCACTTTCATCCCTTTGGATATAGTCCCACCCCCCTGAAAAAAAAAATCTTCGGCATCTGTTGCAACAGACTGAAAAGGAAGCAGAGGGGAGAAGGGGAGACCCGAGCTGAGTGAGAACTGGTCTACCCACCACAATACATTCCTTTTTACAACTCCCAGCATTGGAATCTGAAAAGATAAAGGAAGCTGAGATCAGACTGACATGGGGTACCACTGAATTTTTCTCTTATGAAGTTTGGTCAAGGGAATAATGACAATCAGGCCATGAAACTTGGACTACTGAGAAATTCCCCTAGCAGATAAACTGGTTGGAAAAGCTCAGAAAGATTTATTTGTGCCGTTATACTTCATCCAAAGCTAGACAAGTTCTTCCTAGGGAACTATCCAGAAGACATCCTAGAAAAAGCTATTCTGTGGGAAGAAATGAGTGACATTTCTATACGTTCACTTTGAAAACCAGACTGAACAGGAGTTTCTTAAGCCATGTCAGGGAATAATGACAATTGGAAAAAAAAGTCTGCAAATATAAGACAGTCATCTAAATATGAAAATATGTGAATGCCTTGATGTCTGCAGTAAGCAATTACTGGGGTCAGACACCTTGCAAATAACCCCGGTGCTGTAGATATACCAAAGGGTAAGACACAAAACTGATAATGTAAATCCAGATAAAGAAAACATAAAAAAAAATGAATTCTGTCCAAACTAGTATGTGATGAGTTTTGTGGTAACATTAGACTTAAAAGATGGTTAACAGATGGTATACGTGGTAACAATTTGGTGGGATAATATTTTGAACTCTGGGACTTTGGCAAATAGATTGAGAAAAGCAGGTGTAGGACTGGTCTCCACATTTCCACTTTTTTGGCAAAAGAAATATCCCTGAACAACAAACGCTGCCTACCCAAACAAAACATTATGCCTATCTGATCTGATGGCACAAGTTCTAAGACCCCATGGCACATGTCCCAAAATTGGAAAAAAAATGGGAATGTTTGGCTTATAGACTGAAAAGGAATTCCTTGAAATGGGGGAAGGGATTCTTATTGCTATCTGTACCCTGGTTGGATGGTTCTTAGAACTCATTTGTTGAAGATAATCTGCCACTGATGAAGAAGGTCTAGACTTTGAAAGAGATTTAAATGACTGCCAAGGTGGGGGAACTTGTAGAAACAAGTAGTCATTCTGAATTTTTGGACGGCTCTTGGCTCTTTGAGATTCCCTCTTTCCTCATCAAGCCACCTTGCCACTGTTTTTTTAAAATTCTGTATGTTATAAACTTTGCTAAGAATCTTAAAAAGGGTCATACACAGGAAGAAAAGATTTTAGAGAACTTAAAAAAAAACAGGGATGAAAAAATATAGGTAATTCCTTGAATCAATTTCCTTCTTCCATTAAGGGACCAAAAAGAACATTGTTTTCAAAGACAGAATTTAAAATGTCAGCCAATGTCAGCTTTAAAATCTTTTGGTAAATTTTGAGAACATAACCAAGTAAATCTGATTATAACTGAACCAACAGCAGTAGCTTACGATAAAGCATCAGCGAAATCAAAATAGCATTGCAAAAAGTTTTTGGTTACTAGAGAAATAGACAAAATTAAGGAATGTGATGAAGTTTTAAACTCTGAAGAATGAAGGTTAAGCAATGACTTTCTCAATGGTCTCAAAAAAGCCAGCAACATTTTAACACATGAGCCTGAGTTCAGAATTCTGAATAGTTAAAATAGTAAAAGAATACATTTTCTTCACTGCTTTTTTAAATGTTTTCTAATCCTTTAGAGAGGAGACATGAATAAATCACTGACTAACATGCTAGAGCAAGACAATAAAACTTTCTTATAATCTTTGCTCAATTCCGCTACCCTAGCCGCTAGGCATTCTGTCAGGTGCTGATGCATCTAAAAGAGATGCAGCTACACGGCCTGTCTTACAGCTGTATTCTTATTTGTGACTAGAACCTTTTCCTGAATATGTCAAATATGAATTACTGTATGTCCCTCTGGATAGGAAAATTCTCTTTGGACATGCTGCTGAAATTTTTAAATGCCTGCAGGAAAGAGGCATGCCTCCCCT
This sequence comes from Protopterus annectens, assembly GCF_019279795.1. NCBI lineage: Eukaryota > Metazoa > Chordata > Ceratodontiformes > Protopteridae > Protopterus > Protopterus annectens. The sequence goes on from NC_056728.1 coordinate 1,427,724,010, forward strand.
AACAGACAAAGGATATCTAATCATATGGGTTTGATAGTTTATGGCTTGGAAAGAAAGTGTAGCGGAGACATGCACCTTCTTTCCATACCTATCCATAGCTCTTTTAACTTTATTTATTTATCTTTATTTATTTGACATTTGTTTACCAGGAAAGTCCAACTGGGATAATATCCTATTTTCATCAGAGGCTCAGGGAAAAAAGCTCCACACTGACATAATATGTTTACAGTTAAATAAACTTTTATCATTGGGCAAGGCATCGGCAGACAGAAGCAACATGGTGGACCTATCGGATTCCACCAAAACTACTACAGGGTCTGAAGAAGAATTTTTATAAAGGAATCTCTCAGTGTTTAGAACCTTCTAAAGCCTGTCACGTTTCTTAGTCACCTGCACCATGAGATTCTGGATTTAAGGAAAACTGTGGTCAAGTATCCTGCAAAGCTTCTAAGACTTGAGCTGTAAAAGAAGCATTGCAGGTTCCCATATACAAGTCATAGCACCTTTTCTGCATATACAAGACCAGCTTTCCTTCTTACTGAAAAGTGCTGCATCATTTAGAACACAGTCACTCTAAATGAAACTCCCTCTAAAGGGGAGTCTGGAGAGACAGAATCTTCATCTTCTGATTTAACTCCAGCAGATGAATGAATGAATGAATCTGAGAGAAATAGGCTAAAAAAATCTGTCTCTGATTCTAAATCCTGCTCTTCAGAAGAGGACTCTCACTCCCTTTATTTTGTGAGGGGGAGGAAGAGGAAGGATATAAAAATTGAGGATGTTGTAGGTACATGGCTGCCTTAAAAAGTCCCTGGGAGAAATCTTACCACTTCTTCTCAGAGTCCCTGACAGCAGAAGGAGTAGAAGATGAAGTATATTTAGTCTTCTGCTTTTTATTAGCAGTGTTGGCTTAGACATAATGGGAGGATCCGACCCCAGACATACCTCAATCAGCGTACCTGTACTTCTTTTTAGACCAAAACGTGAGGTATGCTCCCAAGTCATATACAGTAAGCCAAGATTCCCCCTTCACAGCCAAAATGGTTATCTGATCAGTCGCGCAATAAGATACTGTACCTTATCTGACTCCGACAGGGTCATGAAAATGGACCAGTGGAGTACAGCAAGCAGTCTGTGGACTCATCAAGCACCACAGCAGAGATATCTTGGTCTGACCAGACAACAGAAGTTTCAGGATTCCACTTTTCGAGCTTCTTTTTAACTTGCTGAAGAACATCTGACTGGGAAAATTTGTAGGCCATCCTATCTCATATGAGATCAGTAAGTCTCTGGTTTTCAAGGTGTACTGTAAGGGAATATAAAAGACTCCTTAATGTTTTAGGTACAAAATACTAACAGATAGAGCAGTCATTATGGTTGTGACTTGAATCCAAAGCAGAACAGATAATTCAGTGTGACTGCCTTTATAAGGTATCTGCTTTTCACTCAAAGTTATCCCTCATAGGTGACATGAAAATGAATTTTTTTACCAAAAAATGAAAGAACGTGGGGGTTTCTGCAACAGGAATACCTATCTGCCCTCACACAATGAATGCTGTCAGACCCAAGAGAAGGCTCACTGTTTGAGCTGGCACATGAAAGTTCTGAGTATTTTCACTCCTGTACATCCCTTATGTACTGCTTCACAATCTCTCACTTGGGATATATATTGGATATATGGTGTCTAAGCTTTGATATGCTGCCTAGCTATAGGGTACCCTTGTCAGGACACTTTGCATATGTAATGAATACTGCAACAGTGGTCAATGTAGGATATCAAAAAGTATATTCTTATTAATGCAAGTGCCAGAGTCCATCCTTAGTAGCATTAGTTTGCTAGACTGCAACCGTCAGCCGCAAATCAAGAGGCAAATTAATCCCAACAACCCTACCCAATCAGGTATTCAGTAAGGCCACTGGATATTCATATGTGAAAATTCTCACATGTAGTATCTGTGAAGTGCTCCAAGTTTTTTTTTCTTATCTTTATTTTGGAGACAAGGCATGAGGAGTGAACAGAAACACTTTTCACTGAACGTACTGGAAGACTTGAGAGAGACTTGTACGTATCCAGTCTGTGCTTTTAGGAGAATAAAGAGAGTACAGGCAAATCCTCTCAATGTAACAGAAGTAGTAGAAATGTCAATAGGCTGTCTCTCAAGGTGCAGTAGTTTTTGAGACATCATACAATCTTCAAACGTCTTACAGAGTCTCCTTTTAGAAAGAATATCAGTGGGTATCACCTTTCACCCCACAACAAGTTAACTGTGTTGTGTGCCTGTGATGAGGTGGGGGGGTTGCTTCCCACATGCACATTTGGTAACAGTTGTACTTTTAATTGTAAGGAGAAAGGATGCAGACTCATCAACAATAGACAAAAAATGTAATAAAATGTTGAAACTCTATCACAACTGACACCCTTACAATTTAGTGCAAACTGATAAAGAGAAAAGAAAAGGAAAACAAAAACTTCCAAGTTTCATCAAAATTCTAAACTGCAGTCTGGAGTACTGTTCACTACATCAGAAGACAAATGCCGTGTGAAAATAATGGAGAGGAACTGCACGTACTGCACCTTTCATGTGAAACCGCATCAAAATTTTCATGTATTTTTATGGATGTACTACACACCATTATCTATGTTTGTTCTACTCCGGCCTTTGTGTACCAGTACTGGCTAAAAAAGGTTACCAAATATTAAGATAAGGAAAAAAATATATATAAAAGGAGAGAACGGTACATTGTGGGACAAGTGGGATCCAGAGTCTAGAGACTGGAAAATTTTATTCACTGAACGCCCTAGCAGTTCCTGTGGATGGACCTCCACAAAAATATATATTCTCAGTGCCTCACAAAATCGATATATAAACAAGCACAAAGTTGTGTGTAAGGTCTGGCCAGTAGCTTAAGCCTACATGAGACCTTAAAACTTGCAAAAAGTTGCAACGGTCACACAGTGTTAAAATAATTACATTTTAAAACTGCTTGAAAAGCACCACCTCCCAATCTCAACCACAAAATGACATTAAAAGAAAAGAATCATTCTTACTGCTAAGTTACCTTTGTGGCAGAAAGTTGTTTTTGTGCAGATTTGATTCTGTCGACTTGGGATCTTGAAATTTTCGATCTCTTTCCAAGCCAAGCACAGGCTGTGTAATTCCTAAAGAAAAACAATCAAAATGAAACATGTAAGGACAATGATAATTGTACTCCCAAGTTCATTTTGCAGAGTTCCAGTAACAATTACAACATATCAGACTACACAACGTATTATGGAACTCCAGCTGAGAATCAAACCACCATACCAATATAACGTTAAAGATTTTTTTTTCAATATGATGCTTGAATTTGAATCCCTTGTTTTCTTTGCCAGGGTTTCTAAATATAACAAAAATATCTAAGGGAAAAGAGGACACCTCTACTTGGTTCCTCTGCTCAGACACAGCTTATGACAGAGGAACCCTCCCACTTTGATTTTTGCCTCCGATCCCACATATACCATTCTAATTTAACCTTATTATTGTATCAGGAAATGCAAATGTTTTCCTTGCTCTACTCATAAAATCCCATCTTTCTCTGTTGAATGTTTTTTCTGCATCAAGACCCACCAATAACAGCAGTATTTTCTTACATTCTGCTTCCCTCTGGATCATCATTGTTCTAATAATGTTATCAAATACTTGCCTCCCTGCCACAAAACCACACTGGTCCATATCTATGGATTCTGACATCACCTTTCCCATTTTTTAGCCATTACAGACAAACACATTATAATCATGGTTTAGAAATGAATGAGCCTATATAAAGCAGGATCAAATGGGTCTTTACTGTGTTTAGGCAGTATAGCCATTGCGGATTTTTTTTCCAGGACATTGTTGTCTTCTCTCTTTTTAAAATATTGTTAAACAAAACCTTTCAGATCATTATCACTTTCATCCCTCCTAATTTCCAAACTTCCATGGGAATACCAACGTATTCCCGGAGACTTTCCTGCACATTGATTATATATCACCATTTTTATCTTGTCTCTTCCTATCTTAACTGCTAGACGTTGAGTCTAATCTACCTCTAACCTTGGCATATTTAAAGTCTTCCATACATGTTTCCATTTGTGCTTTTTCTTGGTTTCTCCATTTCTCTACTGTATATAAATTTTCATAAAATTGTGAAATATCTCTAATATCCCTAACAAGATCTCTCTAATATCCCTACAAGATCTCTGGTTATTTTTCTAGTTATATCCTGCCTAAGTTTAGCAACAACCCTTTCTATTTCTGTTGCCCAAGTCGCTGTGCCAAAAGTTTTTGTGCTCTGGAGTTAACAAAAAACAGTTGCTTAACACCAATCTTTCTAAACTCATGCATGTTATCCAGATATTCCCTTTTCTCTTTAACACTCTGCAATTGCACCTCTTCTTATTCTGTGAGATTCACCTTAATTTGTAATGCTTTAACTTTTGTCAGTCCCTCTAAATAACCACTACTTCGTAATCGGATCTCTTTGTCTTTTATTTCTACCCTATTTTTAAACTCCACTTTCATTTTATCCCACTCGCTAGCTACAACATCTGGAGGACTTCACACATCTTCCCTAATAACTCCTGGATAATTTCCACTGCCTATTTTTTAAATTCCTGTCTTTTTAACAGGTAGGTGGGGAAGCGGCAGGGTCTCATCTTTACTTTACTACTTTACATTTTTATCTTAGTAATTATTGGTGCATGATCTGAAAAAGTACCTTGATGTGTGTCAGATTTCTCAGTTAACTGCATTTGTTCCCATGAAATATAATTCCTGTCTAGTCTAGCCCAGTTATTGCACCTTGGGGAATAATATGCAAACCTCTTCAGAGTTCCTACTATTGAACTCACAACTTTCACACCAAATATTTTCATAAATTTCTTCAGAAATCTGTTATTTTGTTATACTTTCCCTTCTAGGCCCCTCCAGATACATCCATATAGTTGCAAATTAAATTCCAGTCCCCACCTATAAGTAACATTCTCTGCTAAAAGCTTACATTTTCCCCCAAAATGTTTAAGATCCATAATCGCAGTTTTAGGTGGATTATAAATGCATGGCAGTGCCTGCCTTTGAGGTCTTGTCGTTTTTCCCCTTACTAGAATCGGACAGGGATAAAGAAAAACACTTTTGTTTTAAAGGTACTGCTTGTATTGCTTTCTTCAGTAAGAGTTGTTCCAAAAGCTTTTAAGCTATATCTGATAAGGAGTTGTTTGTGGAACGAGTCACCTTTGTGCTGTTTGAAGAAAATATGCAGTAAATAAGAAGACCGCTCTCGAATATGACTCCCAGAAAACTGTAATGTGGAAAAGGCAAGAATGGGTTAACTGCCACTATGAAAATATCTGAAAGAGTTGTCCTTTACTCGAACTTGAACTGGCATTAGACTGCTTCCCATTTTAAATGCTTTTGCTGAAGAAAATTTTGAGAATAAAGTCCCTCCCTAAAAGATAATTTCTTATTTCAAATGTAAATCCTCTGGTACTGAGAAGTACAGAGGTACATACAAATTTTACAGGAAGATTTAGTTTTGCTGTTCTTTTCAATATCCACTGTAATAATATCTACTGGTATATTAAATAGGTTTTGAGTCAAATAAATATTCAACAACTTGCCTCTAATGTTTTTCATCATCATAAAATTCAGTTCTAAGCTACACTTATCTTCTGAGGATTACTTTTGACATGGCAGCCCTTGTTGTAGAACCAGCTACATCATAACCATACTTCATTGTGTGAACTCTTATCATATCAACTCTGTTAAAATTACTGCTAGGAACAGACCAAGTCTTCCTAAATCTGGTCTAAAATGCCACCTTTACAAGATACCATACGCGATTATCAAGTACTCTAACAGATATTCTACAAATATAAGCTCTTCCTTCATACTGTCTGGTAACCTTGAGTCAAAATGCATAGGTGGCTGAGTCACATTCTGACTAGATGGGAGGAGTCATCATTTAGATTACCATCAGAGGTGGTTTGCATTTTTGTTACTTTACTCCTAGTCCTAAATGCACATACTTTGCGAGGTGCCAGGTACAGTCATTTAATGGGGCATCCATGGAGGACATTTCCTCAGTTCTGCAAGTAGGTGTTCCCTCCAAGTATTCCTGCCCCTCCTCACAGACAAGAGTGGTGGCTTCTGTGGTCTCCAGTAAGTAGACCACACCACTCACTGTGCTCATGAATGCAAGGTCAAAGGCTGGATTACTGTCTGTGTACATCCCCAAGTACTGATGAATGTGATATTCTGATTCACTTGGTTCATAAGTTCATACATGCACTAGGCTAATAACCACTGAGGGCTTTTTAAGACTAGCCATGCATCTCAAATTTCTGACAAGTTCTGGTACCCCTGATAAATGTAAGCATGGGCTACAGAGATGAAACATTTGCAAGCAGGGACCTAGGATATTAACCATTAATAAGCTGCCAGTGCCCATTAGAGACACATGCCAAACCAGAGATGAATTGCATGTTCCTCATCTAAGTGTCCAAGTTAGACTTCAATTGGGTTAGGGAGGAACTCTGCTTCACAGGAATAGGGAGCTTGTTCCACAGAAGTCTTAGTTTCTGGGGTAAAAATCTCTCTCCTGCAGGTCCCATTATATCACAGGCAAGGTTTAAGTCTTTACAGTAGGTAATTCTGGTTCCGTTTGTTTTGCCGATATGCAGGAGGTTCAGAGTGGGATCTAACAATTCCCTGCATGCTAAGCATAGATCTCCCCTCAACAGTCTATAGTTGTCAGACTACAGGCATATGGGTTTGAGACAGTGTGCATAGGGCATGTTACTTATACCAAACAGTCTTTTAGTAATGAACCTCTGTGGACATTCCATTTATTGGATGTGAACAGTTCATTTGGTGGTCATCTTCAAGGAAGGACCAGACTGTACAGATTTTTGGGAACATACCATAGGGGGCATTGTACTCAATGATAGGGCTGATGAATGCCAAATACAGTGGAACAATAACCTCCTTTGACATACATGCCATACATTTGTTTATAAGTTACACAGCTTAGAATTCTTTCCTCACTATCATAGATGCATGATGGTCAAAGGCTGAATTACTGTCTATGGCTGCCCCAAGTCCCTGACTACTGGGTCGACCCTTAGGGGTGTGCTGTGAATACAGCAGCTACCAGGGGTGGATGACTTCCCAAAGGATATTATGCATTTCTTGGCATTTAGTTTTAGCTCATGGCTCTGACACTAGTTATATGTCTGTGTCAGCCGTTCCTGGAGATCATTAGTGCTAGTATGGATTCTATGACTGCTCCTAATTTGCAAAAATCTGCAGATTTGGTCAGTCACTGGCCCTTGACACTGGCCTTGACTTCAGAAAAGTAGCTGCCAAAAAGCAGACATCCCAGGACCGAACTCTGGGGGACTCCATTGGTGACTGGCCCCTTTGTAGAGGAGAACTCCCCAATTCTAACTTCCTGGGTCCTGTTTATGAGCAAGCTGGCTATTAACTGGATGACAAAAATTTATACCAAAACTCTTGAGTTTGTCAACAATGACAGAATATTGTGTCAAATGTCTTGGCTAGGTCAAGGTAGGCAGTGTGAACCCTTTTGCCCTTAACTGCTATGGTGGCCTTCTCAGAGAAGTTCACCAAGATGAATAAGTATGATCAACCCTTGAAATGATACTGGGTTGGGGACAGTGTCTGGAAGTTTCCTATGTTATCATTAATAATTTCCCGGATAATTCCTTCCATGGCTCTGCATATGAGACCTATGGGTCTGTAGTTTCCAGGGTCTGTAGATGGCCTGCCTTTGTGCAGAGAGATGATGGATGCTGTTCTCTATTTGTGAAGCAAGAAGCCTCTTTGGACTTATATATATATATATATATATATACACACACACACACACACACACACACACACACACACACACACACATACATATATAAAAATAAAATTCCACCAGGGTGGCTTGTTCTTTGAATTAGCTCTGTACTTAATCCTGGTGCAGCTGTTTCTATGCATCTGTTAACATACATGTATAGGGTTTCTGAGACCAGTTCCTCATGGGTAGCAATGCTCTCAGGGTTTTGGGGGCCTTGAAATTTTGCCAAGTTATCAATTAATGGTAGGAGGTTAGCCTTAGAGTAGTCCCTGAACATTCCCGGATTAGCCTGTTTTCTGGGTTTTATTTTTACTTTAGAGGAGACTCCCTGTGGTCTGACCTTACCAGAAAGGACACTGGGAGGGGGGGATCAGCACTCTTCCATATTAGTGAGGACCAGATCCAGTATGTTTGTGCCTCTGGTTAGCATACTGACAAACTGACCCAGGAAGTCTGTACTTACAAAGTCCAGAAATACATGTGCTTCCATGTTTGTTGTTCATAGGTAGGTACTAGGCTATTGGCCCTAGGGCCTATACAAGCCTAGCCAAAAAGGTACCCTGGCTTTCACCACCCAAGAAAATTATTTTCCTGTGCCCCATTAAACAGAACCACAGAAGTGATCCCCAAGGTGAATTTCCTATTACCCACCCAATCATCAAGATTTTTCTTGATGGATGCTAATGAGGAGCTATGTTTGACATAGGTAGTCTGTTCCAGAGTAGATGAAGCCTCTGGGACAGGAATCTATCCCTCCAGCATGTTCTTTTTATTGTGGTGACAAGGTTTAGGTCCCTAGAGCGTGTAGCTCGGAGGGATTGGGATTTCTTTAAGTGGAGCATGTCCAACAGCTCTGGGTTTGACATAGCTTTGTATGTTAGGCAGAGATCGTCTCTGAATAGGCGATATGCAACAGAGTAAAGCTGGAGTTTTTTGAGTCGGTCTGCGTAAGGCATCTGTTTGAGGCCAGTAATCCTCTTTGTGAGGTATTTTTTCAGCCTTTCCAGTTGTTGTAGATGTCTTGTGAGGTACATACCAAAAGGGGCGTTGTACTCTACAATGGGTCTAATGAGTGATGAGTAGAGGGGAGCAATGACCTCTTTTTTTCTGGATGAGAAACCTTTTGTGATGAGGTGTGCCATGGAGAAGGATTTCCTGACCACTGTGGCAATGTGATTATCAAAGCAGCGACTACTGTCCACCTGTGTCCTAAGGTCTCTATCACACTTTCAGTGTTAAGTAGACTACCGCCTATGTGGTAGTTCATGGGTACAGAGTTTTTACCAAAGGGGATGACAATGCACTTTTTGGCACTGAACTTGAGACCATGGCTTTGACACCAGGCATCTGTCTCAGTGAGGCCCTTTTGTAGGATGTCCACATCATTAGGAGTTTCGATTATGGCTCCTAGTTTGCAGTCATCTGCGAATTTAGTTAGCCAAAGACCTTCTGTGTTAGTCTGTACTTCAGAGAAGTAGATACCAAACAGGAGAGGACCCAGGACTGAACCATGTGGTACACCACTTGTCACTGGTCTGAAGTCTGATTTGGAGTCTGCTACTTTCACAGTGTGGGTTCTGCCAGTAAGCCAGTTGGCAACCCATCTTGTGACATAGGGATTTATACCTAGTTTAGTGAGTTTATCTATAATTCCAGAGTGGGGGATGGTGTTGAATGCCTTGGCGAGATGTAGATAGGCTGTGTGAACCACCTTACTCTCATCTATGGCTTTGGTGACTACTTCAAAGAAGTCTATCATGTTTAAGAGACATGATCTGCCTTTTACAAACCCGAACTGTGTGGGGTCCAGAGTTTGGAGATCTCCAATGTCTTTGTTTATGAGTTCCATGATGATACGTTCCATGGCCTTGCAGACCAGGCTCGTCAGGCTAATGGGGCGGTAGTTCCCGGGTGTGTTGTGCCCCCCCCCTTTGTGGAGTGGGATAACTGTCACGGTGCGCTATTCAATGGGTACAAAACCTGAGGTGAGGCTTTGATTGAACATGGTACTTAGGTGGGGTGCCAATTCATTCTGTAGTTCGTCTAGAAGGCAGCCTGGGATGTTGTCAGGTCCTATGGATGCTGTGTTCTTGGCTTTGGAGAGAGAGGTTTTTGCCTGTGCAGCCGTGATTACAGGAACTTTGCACTCTTCTGGTATAAAGATGGGCCCTTTAGGGGGTGAGAGGGGGGTAAAGTTAGGACTGAACCTATCTGCCAGGATGTTGGCAATACCAGCTGATTCTGTATATTTAGTGTCATTGTGCTGTAACTCAGAGCAGATCTGAGTGTTGCCATTGAGATTCTTGACATAGCTATAGAATGATTTGTGGGTGTCTTTAGAATCAGTGGCAATTTTGTTTTCATAACTAGCTTTGGAGGATTTTATGAGGGATCTCAGCTTCTTACTGAGGCTGACCAAGGAGTTCCTCCAATCGTGGGATTTTGCTCTTTTTAGGGATAGCACGATCCATGCACTCGTAAAGTGCATTTGTGTAGGATTCAGCAGTCGTACCTCTATTGTCCATCTGCATGGGTGTCGTGAAGTTTGCCACTTCTGTCTTAAGAAGCGTGAAGTTGGCTTTGGAGAAATGTTTTACGGTTGTTTTCCTAATAGGGGGTGGGAGCGGGATGTGGATGTCTAGGGTGATTAGCTTGTGGTTAGATCTGACCAATGAGGAGCTGACCTCTGGTGTGGAACACCGGTTGCCCATGTTGGTGATGACCAGGTCTAGGATATTGCTGCCCCTGGTGGGGGTGTGGATAAGTTGATCCAAGGCATTGGAATTGATGATTTCCAGAAAACGTTGAGCAGAAGAGTTGGTACACGGGTAGTTTTCCCAGTTAATGGTAGGGTAGTTCATTATTAGGGTGTTGGGGTGTACCTCAATATTTTCCAGTGTATCAAGAAAAGAGGAGTGGGAATCTTGGGGCATGGTGGGGGATATGTAGCAAGCTACAATCTGGATTGTGGTTTTGCCCAGAGTTAGTTGAACTTGGATAATCTTGGATACATTATGCTGAGCAACTAGCTTGGAGGTGTGGATATCCTTAATGAATATGGACATGCCTCCACCTTTAGTGTTTCAGTCTGGGTTTGGTGGCCGAAAGGTGTGGTATGAATTATAGCCTGGTAATGCAGGGGTGCTCTCTGGAGCTTTGAACCAGGTCTCTGTCACTGCACAGATGTCAATGTTCTCCATTTAAGGAGTGCCTCGAGTAAGTGCATTTTGAGGTTTAAACTTCTAGCATTACCCTCATATTTTGCTTGCTTGTACCTGTTACGGTGGTGAATTCGTCATTTGAACCTTGCCTAAAAAAGGCACTATAGGGGTGGCAAGAGCCTTTGCCAGTATCCGGAATCCCAAGGGCGACAGGTGCAGGCCATCTCTGGCAAAGCAGCGTGGTCTGTCGATCATGTCATCCCAGGCAGATAGATACTGGATTTCCTTAGAATGACACCAGAAGCTTAGCCAATTGTTGAAGTCAATCATTTTGTTCTTGTACTGTGGTATCATTCTGGGTGATGGCAGGATGCTACTCAGGGCTAGGGTCATACCTGCCTGGGCTACAAGATCGGAGATCTCCTCCATGTCTCTTTTCATGTAGTCAAGGGAGGTACGTCTCAGGTCATTCACACCAACATGGACAATGACAGAGTCATATTTGTACTTTTTGTGGAGTGACCTGAGTGCATGTGTTATGTGGCAGATCCTGGCACCTGACAGGCAGCTGACAGTAACTTTTTCCTTGTTTAGCCTGGTGAGTGGAACATCAGAGTGTTGGGTATGTTATGCCTTATGGGCTGTAGTTGAGTGGCACACTGAGTATGTGGGCTATGTGTCATTTGGGTTGCGTTGGGGGGTGGAGGTTGCTTGCATTTCTGCTTTGGAGGTCTCAGTTGTTTGGGCAGATTTTTACTGAGAGCCTCAGCGAATGCAGATGTGTGTTTTGTGCTTCTGTGTGTGTGTTTTGATGGTGTAGGTTTTGAAAGACTACGTGATGAGTGTGGTGCGGTGTAAGTGTTTACCTTCTCCTCTTGACTGTCTAGTCCAGTCTTTGGTGAAGAGCTTTGCTTCCATTTTGGCTATATAAGTGCATCTCTCACAGGTCATAGTGTTGGGTGGTAGGAGGAGAGAGTTGTCTGTGTACATGAGGAAATTGCTGCATTGTCTCAAGATGCCCAGATTCATCAGGTAGACAGGAGAAAACACTGGGAGCTGACCTTTAGACATGCCTGAATAGGTGCTTATTTATTAAGTACTAAAAATGGTTTTCTTCTAGACAAGTTGTGTATATAATTTCCAGTTAAAAGTGGGGTAATTAAAGTTAGCCATGAATATGGTACTGGGTTGGACTGTGACCATTTCCACTAAGCTTAAATAAGTGTTATGGGTTTCCTGGATCATAGTGGGGGGATCTATAGCATGCGTGAAGTTTTATGGGATTTTGCACAAGGTAATTTGAAGATGAAGAAGCTCACTTGCATCATCCTGCTTGACCAGCCGTGAGGTATATTTACTTCTGATGCAAATTGAGACACTTCCACCTTTAGACTCTGCCTGTGTAGCAACTGGCCTGTACATATGGAAGGCATTTTAGCACTGCTAAAGTAACACCTTTAGATTTTCTTCGTTGTAATTTGCCATGTCAGAAGCATTTAGTATTTGGCATCACCTAAAAAAGGCCCTGTGTGGGGAGGACAATATTTTAGCTAATATTCAAATGCCTAGAGGGGAGAAGTGCAGACCACCCCCTGGCAAGGCAGGAATGTCTGTGGACCATCTCCCTCCATGCTGACAAATCCTGCATTCCCCTTGAATAAAACCAGAAACTAAACCAATTAAAGTGAGTCATCTGTTCATGTTGTGGCATCATCATTTGAGAAGGCAGAATGCTGCTCAATGCTAAGCTCATACCAGCTTAAGGCACATGTTCCAAGAGCTCCATGATGTCTCTCTTCATATCCTGTAGGGAGGTATGTCTCAAGTCATTTACACCCACATGAATGATGACTAAGTCATACTGGTACTAAGGACCTGAGTGCATGCACAATATGGTGGATCCTGGTGTCCTGATAAACAACTGACCATGACTTTCTGCTCACTCAGTCTGGCTTTGTCAGCAGAAATGTTAGTGGGGAGAACTTGGAAGTTAAGAAAAAAGTGCATGTCTTTGTATATCAGAATGGTTTGAGAAATTTGTACCTTCTTCAGAAATTGTGACAAACTTTCATTTCTTCCATTCTGCAACAGACCCTTCGAATAGTCTTAATAATACACAACTAAAACAAAATAAAGAAACAACCAAAGACCAATAGCCCAGTAGAATCCAGAAGTATTTTATTTACTCTCTTCACTCTCTGACGTCTCGGCTGGAATGCCTTCAAAGGAGAAAACACACCCAAAAAACACTCCATATAAATAACACAATCAATTATTCAATAAAAATTCAATTAAAGAAAATCACAAGCATAATTAAAGAAGAACTCTCCAATTAAGTTCAGAATTCATACCATTAGGTATAAGAGTATCAAATTTAAGAATATAGATGGCTTCTTTATATAAAAGTTTATCCTTAAAATAAGTGTCAGTAAATTCACAATTATTACCATCCACTTTTTCTAAAATGGTGCCTTGTAAACCCACAGATGTGTTTGATGAAAATGAACTGCCACAGAACTAGTTTCTTTAAAGTTTTCTATATCTCTTACATGCTCAAGAAGTTTTACTTTGAACACTCTCTAAGACTGACCAATATAAAATTTGTTACATGGACATATAAGGGCATAGATTATACCAGTGGTATCACATTTGAAAAAAAAATTTCACTGTAAATCTACGTCTGCCAATATTCCCAAAACTATTCACAATATATTTTAAAGCCTTACATCTATTACATACATAGGTGTCAAAGTTAAATCTCAAATTATATACATTAACATTAGGCATAATAAATTTACCTTTCACTAGAACGTTTTTTAAACTTTTCCCCACCCTACATGAGAATTTAAGTTTCTCAGTTAACCATAACTGCGAATCTCCATTACATTGCATGTACTGCCAATAGTATTTCACCAAACCTGTTAGAATGTCACTAAAGCAACTATAAGTAGTTACAAAATAAATCTCAGTCAGACTTCCATCATATGTATTACCAACATTTTTGCACCTAGTATAATGGTCTCTCTTCCTCTTTTTTATTTTGAAGACGGCTCCTATCAGCACTGGACATACTGAAACACTTCACACACCCAAAGATTCAAAATAATGTGGGAAAAAGAATGACTGCAGTTGCATTCTTGAAGGACATCATGAAGTGGCAAGAAGAACTGAAGACGGCTCCTATCAGCACTGGACATACTGAAACACTTCACACACCCAAAGATTCAAAATAATGTGGGAAAAAGAAAAGCTAATAGTCCTTACAGCAAATTCAGGACTGTTGATAAATCCCTGACTAAGATGAAGTCAAGTTAGCTTGGATGTAACACAAACATTATGATTTGCTCTTACTATGAAACTCCCAAATAAGATCATCAGCCATGTATGGGTAGGAGACAGCAACAAAAGCAAAGTGCTTCATCTTAGCAAGACCAAATTGTTCTTCACCCTATGGAACTATATCAGTCACGTTCTTTTATCCTACCATCTCCCATGCAGTTCAAATAGGAGGTAGCATTTCATTTCAAAACAATGGAGGCAGATACAGGAACAATGAGTAACATAAATAATAAAGGGATAACTTCACACAGCTTTACAACCAGGTTTCATGCCTTTGACTCCAGAAAAACAGCCTTAGTCATTCCAATACTTCATAATTTTCAAGAAATCTAGGCAACAAAGCATTCTGGAGCAAGAAAATGGGACAGGATCTTACTCAAGATCTGCTCTAGTTAAAAAAAATGCAAAACAAAAATGAAGACACATTTTAAATCTTTTCAATCTGAGCAACATGTTAAGCAGAAAAAGTTTAAAATGCTTAGCCTGTAAACTTTCTTACTGGGAAGACTTCTGGTTGTATAAAAGGTAGCTCTTGTTACAGAGAATGTCTACCTGCACATGCCCAATACTGTAAACCCTGGACGTCAAAAGATACAAGAGGAGGGACTCTCATTTTAGCTTACTTCTCTGTACCTAGAATCTTTATAATTGTTTACACACTTGAGATTGAATACACTTAACATTTGTTTTAATTGGACAATTGCCTGATTCAGGCAATCTCTATGAAAGCCTTGCATAGTCCACTATAGTGGCCTTCTTATGTTTTCATGGTGCAAACATAGTCACACATACAAAAGTCAGACTGAACATCCTCTTGAGCAAAGAGGTTTCTAGGGGTTGTCATGCACATGGAAGGCTTGTATTATCTCTCTTATGAGGATATGGTCAAAATGATGAAAGTAATTTTCACAAAAATCATAAGTCATTTATTGACAAGCATGTTCTTGAAGATATTCATTTTCGTACCCTCTTCCCTCTTTATGGCTCCCTATACAAGGCTTCACATGAGTAATATACAGTGGTGGTATGTGAAGACAGACAAGATTCCAGAGTCCATTCCTCCTCCTACTGCTTTCACTGACAAAGAACTATACACATATAACTCAACATTTATCTCTAAAACTCGTATCCCCCATTTCTACCTCCTCTCTCAAAACAGAGGCTAACATTTTGGATTACTACTAGGAAGTTTACTATCAAGGAGGCTGGAACTAGGAATGGAAAAGAAATGTTGGCTACTCTTCTAGCCCTGAAATCCCAGCTGTTATTCCTTCACCCAGGAACCCTACAAACAATGACCCACAATACCTCACATACCAAAGTGAAGTGGTATATACAAATAAGGAAGGAGCAGGGCACAAAGTGACAATACTACAGTTGTGTACACTTACCATAAATGTAGATGTTTGAGTGTATTCACTGTTGCAGTCATTACATTTGGGTAATCTGCTGGCAGATTGCACTCAGTCGGCCTGAATCCCAAAGTCTTGGGTCCTGCGTCGGTTGCTGTCTTCTCTTCCATGACGTCAGGGGTATAAAACATGCAGCCGATGCCATTTTCTTTAGTTTTTCTTGCCCCCGATGTCAGGTGCCCCCAAAAAGGTAACAATATTACATATCTATGTATGTATGTATATATATATATATATATATATATATATATATATACACACACACATATAACATGCATCAATATAAACTTTACCTTCATCTACAAGCAAATACAGCACATAGGTTGTAGAAGATAGAGAAGGAAAGATAAAGTGTAGAGTGACAGGGGGATGGCGGGAGGGTAACCTGCACTGCAATAGTGAATACACTCGAACATCTACATTTATGGTAAGTGTACACAACTGTACTATATTCTTCGTGTTTCACTGTTGCAGTCATTACATTTGGGTAGAATCCCAAAACTATGGTTGGGAGGCTGGAGCTAAACAGCATTAGGTGCGGCTAAAAGGCCCTGCAGTACTGCAGTGGCAAAGCCTGCCCTGGACTTAGAGAGGCAAATGGTAATGCTTTGTAAAGGTGTGAACAGAACTCCAAGTAGCAGCCTCTAGAATGTCTTTGGTTGGTACTCTTCTGAGAAAGGTTGCTGAAGTAGCTGCAGCTCTGGTGGAATGAGACCTAATGCCCTTAGTCACAGGTTTACCATGGTGTAAGTAGCAGAAACGGATGCAGTGGCTTATCCACTTTAAAATTCTCTGCTTTGAAATAGCCTTTCCTTCTGATCCTGCAGCATATGACACTAGTAATTACTCAGTTTTTCTTAGAGCCTTAGTCCTGCTCAAGTAGAATCTTAGTTGTCTGTGCACATCCAAGGAATGCAGAATTCTCTGCCTTTTGTTCTGCGGATTTGGATAAAAAGTTGGCAGATGAACTGTTTGGTTAAAAGCCACACTGGAAACCACCTTAGGCATAAAAGTAGGATTTGTCCTCAAAGGCACCTTGTCTGGGTAAAATATGATAAAAGGCTCTACAGTCATGAGGGCCTGTAGTTCTGAAACTCTTCTTGCCGAAGTAATTGCTAGTAGCAGAGCTGTCTTCCATGATAAGAACTTTATATCAGCGGTAGCAGCTGGTTCAAATGGAGGCAAGGTGAGCTTTTCCAACACATAATTGAGGTCCCATTCTGGTAATGGTGATCTACTAGGAGGCCTTAAGCTTTTGGCTCCTCTAAGATACTGCTTTAGTAAAGGATGAGAAAAGATTGGTGGCTCTGTATTGTAATGTGTCGAAATGGCAGAGGCATGGATTTTGACTGAAGAGAAAGACAGGCCTTTGTCAAGCATCTCAGTTAAGTATTGTAATATCTGAGGAATATGTGGTTCTGCTGTATCAGTTCCTTATGCTTGATTCCAAGCACAGAATCTTTTCCATTTGTCAGCATAAGATTTTCTAGTACTAAGCCTTCTGTCTTCCAAAATGACATCCATCACAGCTTTTCTGAGAGGTGTCGTTTGTATCATTACATGGTTAGCCATGCTACCGGGTTCAGAGTCTGCAGTTGATTGTGCAGGATCTGATTGTTTTGCTGGGACAGTAGCTGTGGTCTTTGAGGCAAGGTCCAAGCTGGGTATTGAGACAAGTTCCTTAGGATTGTGCACCACTATTGGTGGGGCCAGTCTGGGGCAATTAATATCATCTTTGGCTTCTCTTGTCTGACTTTTAGGAGGCTCTTGGATATAACAGGCAGAGGAGGAAAGGCGTAAACTGATAGGTTTTTCCAACTGAAGGATAGGGCGTCCACTTTCCATGCTTAGCTGTGATAAGTCCTTGTGCAGAATCTTTTCAATTGATAATTTTGAGGAGAGGCAAATAGTTCTACGTCTGGGCTCCCCCATTTCTCTGTTATCATGCTGAAGACTTGTGGATTTAGTTTCCACTCGTGAGGATCCATAAGGTTTCTGCTTAAATCGTCTGCCAGAGTGTCTTGTTTAATTGGCAGGAATTGAGCTTGAAGATGTATTTGGTAGATCAAATCTGTGTACCACAGTGCCATGGCTAATCTGCAAAGGGGGTATGAGTGTGTGCCCCATTGCTTGTTTATATACCACATGACTGTGGTGTTGTCCGTCTTTATCAGTAGTTGTCCTGGATGAAGTAAGTCCTTGAAGGCTGTTAGGGCATTTTGAACAGCTAGCATCTCTTTCTGGTTGATATGTAGATGCATTTGTTTTGGTTCCCATAAGCCCTGAATGCATCTTCCTGTCATGTGGGCCCCCCAGGCATAATCTGATGCATCTGTTGTTAAGGTTTGGCTGGCAGGGGGTAGAGTGAAGGGCCATCCCATGTTTTGGTGACAGGCCTTTGCCCACCATAGAAACTCCTGTTGCAGGCAGGGAATAAGAGGAATCATTGTTTCCAGACTGTGTGAATGTTGACTCCATAAACGTTTTAGGTACCATTGAAGTTTCCTCATAAGCAGTCTTGTATATGGAATTAGTAGGATGCAGGATGCCATGAAGCCCAGAACCTGCAGAATTTGTCTTGCAGAAGACTGGGTTTTTGTTGCCATCAGTTTGAAGTAAGTAGTCAGTTGCCTTTGTTTGTGTGGCATGAAGTAAGCCATCTGGGCAGTTGTATTCAAGCTTGCACCCAGGAATGTTATCTTTTGAGAGAGTACCAGTTGTGATTTCCTTTCGTTTATTGTGTACCCTAGGCATGTTAGAAGCCTTTTCACAAACGCCAGGTGTCGAAGAATAGTGTCCTTGTTCTCTGCTTGAATGAGACAGTCATCCAAGTAAGGATATATTTGTATACTTCTTTGTCTGCAAAATGCAATTACTGGTGTCAGGCACTTTGTAAAGACACTGGGTGCAGCAGATAAGCCAAAGGGCAGTGCAGAGAATTGGTAATGCATTAAGCCAGCCTTGAATCTGAGGTATCTTCTGCATGACTGTCTTATTGGGACATGCAGGTATGCCTCTTTTAGGTCTAAAGTCACCAGCCAAGCATTCTTGCCCAGCATGGGCAGAAGCTGCTGCAAAGTCAGCATTTTGAATTTTGGAATGTCCAGGTATGTGTTCAAAATCGATAAATCCAGTACTGGCCGCCAGGCCTTGCCCTTTCTGGGAATCAAGAACTGTCTTGAGTAAAAACCTTGTCCTTTTTCTGTTCTGGTACTCTCTGAATGGCCCCCATATCCATGAGGGACTTTGTTTCTGTGCATCTGCCCATTGATTTTTTGGCAGATCTGGCCAACCATTTGCCATTGGCAAAGTGTGGAAATGGAGTCTGTTATCCCTGTGATACGATGTTTAGTACCCACTTGTCCTGGGTTATTAACTGCCAATTTTGAGTAAAAAGTGCTAATCTTCCCCCTGTGTGTACTGCCAAAAGATAAGTGCTTGGTGTAGGCAGAGGGAAGTCATTATGATTGCTTTCTGTAGGTTTGCGCTTTATCTCCACCAGATTTGGAGGTGGATGTGCCCCATTGCTTTGACCTGTATGAGTCTTGCGCCTGGTATCTGGAACCCTTAGGGCATCTGGATTTGCCCATTTGAGCTCGGTCTGACACAGGAAAGGACCAATTTTTGTAGGCCAGTGTCTACTGAATCTTGATGGCTGCACTTGTAAGAAGTCTTTAACAGTTTGCATAGACTTAGCTTTGTCTTCCATTTTCTTTAAAACCTCTTCTGCCTTAATACCAAACAGAGAATCATGCTGTAAAGGTGCATCTAGCAATTTAGCTATAACATGATCACACAAATGTTGTTCCTTTAACCAGGCATGCCTCCTAATCACAGATCCAGTAACTACGGCCCTGCAGGAGGCGTCTAAAGAATCAAAACCACATTGCAAAGTATGCTTTCCAACTTGTTCAGCTGCATGCAATAATTCCTGCAATTCTTTATTTTCTGCACATTCCAAAATCAACATCATTTTCTGTTTCAGCAATCCCATAACATGTTGTTGGTACTTAAGCATATGAAATTGACAGTTTAAGGCCTTGATTGCCAAGGTTGCAGATGTTATCAACCTTTTTCCCCATCTGTCCAGTGCCCTTGAATCTCTGTCAGTGTCAGAAGGGGTAGGATTTTTTGCTGTTGAGGCCTTAACTCCCTTTGGACCCTGTGAAATAGTTTCAGGATCAGCAGCAGGGTGTCTAAATAAAAATGTATGTGAGTCAGGGACCCTGTAATATCTGTCTGGCTTACTGGGAGCCGGAGGTAAGGAGTCAGGGGTCAAGCTTGACTCCGAAAACACATCATCCACAATGTCTAACACAGGGGGAATGGTTAAAGGCTTGTGCTGAGGGAGAAGAAGGAAATCCCTGAGTCTCTTTTTTGATTCTGAGAAGTCTTGACTCTCCCAGTGGAAATGCTCCCTCAAAGCATGCAAGGTTTCTCCAAATGAATAATCCTCTGGAAGAGATGCAGATGGAATAAACTCCTCAGCATCAGAATCCTCATAGAGAGGTATAGATAATTCCTGATCAGAAGAGGAATCAGAAGAAATAGAAATCTGATCTGAAGATTCATAATCAGTGTCTTGCCTAGGCCTCTTACCTGGAGGGGGGATGGGTACCCCTGATCAAGGTAATAAGGTCTTCAGCCATTTTGATCATCTGTTTTTTAGGCATAGAGGCCTGTGCACATGGCTCATGCATCAGTTTTATAGTTTTAGAAGTTGCTTTTGTCTTTGGTTTTGCAGCTGTAGTCGATTTGATGCATAAATGTTGAGGTCTGAATACACCCTCAGAAGCTGGTGCCTGCTCAGCGGCTCCGGACCCATCCGAGGGAGATACATCCATCGGTTCAATACCTTCACTATCTTGCAACATGCCGAACTCCACATTGGAGTCGGTAGAGGCCTGCGACTCGAAGGTAGCGGGTATCAGGGGCTGCGAAGGCGCCTCACTGAGTATCAACGAACTGGTGACTGGCTTAAGAGAAGCTTCATCTGTTTTGGATCTCGACTGCCTTTCTCTGTCCTTTTCTTTGCGTTGTTTATGTACTCCGGTAGTCATATTGCTATCCGACGACATTTCTGGGTAGTTAAATCTGTTTCCAAAATACTTTGATGCAACAATATACAGACGCTTAATAGTGCGTTGGTTAAATCTAGCACAAAACCAACAGCCAGGCACGTTGTGATCAGGGGCTAGGCAAGGAATACAGTATAAATGGAAATCCTTATGAGGTATTTGCTTCCCACAAGTAATACAATTATTACTTTTTCTGACATCGGTAAAAAGCAAGAAAAACGTTTCCCCAACGGGGTACTTAGCTTTAGTGAAGACTTTGGTTCTGAAACTCATACTCGAATATTTCAGTAGTCGGCCGATTGGCACTTGCGAAATGCTTCTGCTTTGGGCACCGCGCGGCAAGAAAGACTAAAGAAAATGGCATCGGCTGCATGTTTTATACTCCTGACGACCTGACGTCATGGAAGAGATGACGGCAACGACGCAGGACCCAAGACTTTGGAATTCAGGCCGACCGAGGGCAACCTGCCAGCAGATTACCCAAATATAATGGCTGCAACAGTAAAACACGAAGAACATCTGCAAGTGAGCAATCAAGACAAACCTCAGTCTTGTAAATAGGCTGGATCCTGAATCAGTAACAGAAATGCAGATACATTAAATGGGATCATTTCAATCTCTCACTGACTGACTCTACACAGAAATGTCTGTCCATATATACTTTTTAAAAAAGTGGAGCTATGTCTTAACAGTTATGTTCACATCTCATCTGAACCAGCAGCTCATTTTTGCTCCAGACTGGATCATCTCCCCAAGTGATAATTCATTAAAGGTGTTTGGAAAAAACAAAATTAGTGGGTCTAACCTGCTTAGTAAATAAATATAAATAAAGGGCAACGATCAGTCATGGAGTATAATGGCCCCCCCTTTGGCATGTAGCTGTTCAGACACATTCAACAACTGGAACACCCACAGAGATACCTTACTAAAAAGATACAAGGACTAAACAACATGTCCTACATGGCCTGATTTAAAGCCCTGTCATGATACTCCGTATTCTACAGACTGCTAAGAGGTGATTTGTGTCTGGCATACTCCAACTGATTACTGATGGATTTACTGCACATCAGCAAGTCAAATGTCATCAGAAATACTCAGTTTACAATCTAAACCTTTTCTGCAACATCAACATAATGGTTTGAAGGGACAGGTATATTTTGCAGAGGATACCACTGCTGAGGAACAGACTCCCCACTCACTTGAAAATAGACAGGGATGAATGTTTTAACTGCAACCTACATCTATGGATGGGAAACAGAAAATTTACTCCAGGACTGCCCCCTGTACTACTAATGGACACAGGGAGCTCCTAACTGCTTTATCCCATGCATGGGTCCCCTCAAATGATCTATGGTATGATCCTAGTTATTCGTACTAGGATTACTGTTCATGGGATGGGCAAGGCCAATCTATACTCAAATGAGACAGGCAATTTAGAGCAAAAAAAAAGGGAAACTGGCTAAGCTTAAAATGGCCTGCAAGGGGAGCTAGCCTAGTACTTATCTATGAACTTATGTCAATACTTTGGAATGAAGGTCTTCTTTATGCATCTGATGAACATATCTGATACCAAGAGTAATTTTAAAACTAAAAAGTACTAAAAAATGGCAAATTAAAACTGGTTGCCCCATTACCACCAACATCACCATGGTTTGCTGTGCAAGCTCTAGCAGATTCCTTCATTTACACCTCTGCACTCTGTGTAACAGCCTGGAATATCTGAAGCTAACTCTAAGCAGTCATTCAGTCTCTAATGAGGTCTTACCAATCGTGAAAGGTGCTGAAAGACTAAATACCAGAAAATCTTGGTCTTTTAAATTGCCTAGATTTTTCCTCTGATGGCACACTATGTCCATTACTGCAGATGTTTCAAGTTCCTCAAGTATTATTGTACCTGGTGCCTCTGTTCAATATGGACTTGGCTTCCTTATTAAGGTACAACTTTCAGCATTCATTAGTCATAAGCACAGCTAACTGGGTAATTCCCAAAGAGTGTTCTGTATTTTAAACCTTCATTGAATCCATTGGTTTTAGCTTGGGTTCTAAATTTTGCAATACATAATCTGACCTTTCCTTCCTAAATGACCTGAAATTTCAATCTCGGAGGACTATTTCCACCTACAGAAAGCTCAGCTAGAAGAATTGTTCAGCTAGGAGACTTAATATGTAAAGAGCCTTACACAGTCTTCAATAAGGACAGGATATCTTAAAAAAAGGCCCTTTTTTAAGCTTAAAATGGTATTTTACTTTACAAAGAATCAATCGATTCAGCTCCCAGTTTTTGATCCCAAACAAAGTAAAGGAAAGAAGTTTTTGCTGCATATGTGTTCACGGTGCTCTGTAGTATTATATACAAAAATAAAAAATCTGCCAAATAGGCCGCTCAGTTACTTGTTTCCCTTTGGGAGTAAGAAATGAGATTATCCAGTAACTGAACAGTCCCTTTTCAAGTAGTCAACTGCATTGTTTTCTGTTATACAAACTACAACAAAACAATGTTGAGGGTTGCTATGATACTCTACCAGAGCAGCTACCAAGGCAGTCTTTTCCCAGAATGATCCAAAACTGCTACATGGTCATTAATTTGCACTATTTCAAAATATTATACACTGACATCTAGTCTAGGGGCACAGAAATGATTTGCTTGTGCAGTCCTACAAGGCATGCTGTAGATTAACTGCCATTTATGAACCCCTTAAACTGTTTGGCACTCTTCAAAATCATACACAGAAATCCTTATTAATGTACATAATACAGTTAGGAGACAACTCATCATAACAACAGATACACAAACAAGATCTCTTCTGTATAACAAACTCATCCCCTCAATCTCACGGTTCTCTGTGGGAACGTGAATCTGGTAACATCTTTCAAGTCTTTACGCTGGCTACCTGATTTTTGGCAACTTATGTTTACTGTTAACTAGTTATATTGCATCAGAGATGTGTTGTTTTCTAATATGTCTGAAAATCAGCTGACATATTTAGAACTATATATTCCTATGTACAGATGAGTAACTTTATACAAATATAACATACATAGATGCTCCTTTCTATGGTTCCTTTAGCCAGCCAAAAGAGCGTTCACTTGATGTAGTTCCTCTGCAGTTTAGTCATGAACACCAAAATGAAAAGACTGTGTGTGAATTATCATTTTAACAAGCAGGCCACGCTCTAATGGTCAGGCTTGAGATTACAAGCATGTACCCTAGGAGGCATAGGTTCATAGTTGCATACTGGGCTAACTGCCACCAGGATTTTTATAAGCATAGCCGTGCAATCCAACCCAACCGTGTTCTTATCTATCATGGGCGTTTACTAGGAGGGGGTATGTTAGGTCTGTGTGTGTGATGAATGTAGTGTATTCTTGACTTGGTATCCAAGTCCTGAAAAGAAAACAAAAGGCAGAAGTTCCAAATCTTACATGAGTACTGCAGCAACAGTCCTGCTATTATTACATCTATTATTACAGCAAATTATCACGTAGCTGTATTTTCTTCATGGAGACACGAGTATGAAAACATCCACTTCTAGTAAATAGTCCAAATGCAACCAGTTTAGCATCAGTCTGGTCTCACTCATACAGCTCACCCTCAGACACGGACTTTATTCAGAAAGCTTTAGCCAAGTTTAATTTCTCAAATGTTAATTAATAGATGTTGATATGTTAAAAAATAGAAAGCTACTGTCTCCTTCTGTTTGAAAGAGTAATCTAATATGACTGTTGCAATTACTTTAATCACAAAAACATTTACCCCAAGTAAATCTAGTTCACACAAGTAACTTTGAGGAACCAGTGAGGGAAGATGAATGAACATACAAGGGTCTTTTTTTTTTTTTAAAACAAATTTATTGTTTTTAACATACAAAATAAATATCATAACAATTTTATACAAGCAATTAAAATATAAATAGTAAACATACAAGGGTCTTTGAACATTGTGAAAAGCCTTGAATAATCACAAAGTGCTTGTTTTAATTTGGAAAACCATAGTCCATTAGACCTAGAAATAACCCATCCTTCCAACATCCAGGAATAACTGTAGTATTCTAGCAGAGAACATGTTTCTAAATACTTTTTTTACAAGTAGAAACAAGCTCTCAGTAACTGCAGAGTGCCCTTTTTGCCTATAAACACTTATTCTACCATGCAACTGGGAAGAGCTGAAGCAGTGAACACGGTTTTGAACTATTTTTTTCTTTAGATTAAAGGTCACAAGTTTTCAGCAACTTCAAAGTACTTTTTTACTTGCAAAACTATGCTTTATCATATCAAAGAAACACCCTCTAACTGCAACCAGTAACAGAAAGAGCACTGAATGAGGTACAACTGTTGGGACAACGCTGCATACACAGAGTTGCCCAGAATTTCACAAACTGCCTAGATTTTTGCCTCGTACTTTTTGGTCTGATTCTCATAACATTTGCAGTTTTCTGGCAACTAACTGAGATCTCAAGTCACAAAAACTAACAAAAATTTAAGTTTCAGACTTCATATCCTTCAGAAAATGCACATTAATAAAAAACTGTTATTCTAGAATTTTCTAAATTTATAAGAAAAATAGTTGAAATCTGCCCCCGATTTTTGAATTTGTCCACCCATTATTGTTGGCTTTTTCAAAAACTCTTGAGCTAAGAGGTTGACAGGTAAAAACTGTCATGCCTCAACAGACAAAAGAATGTTATGGGGCAAGTACATTGTGTTCATTTTCATAATCCCCATGTTTACTTTCTACTAAAATTTGGACTCTCTCTCTCTGCTCAGACAGCTTCCCATTTTTGTCTGCTGTAATAGCCGTTAGCCCTGCTGCATTCATGCATGGAGACTCAACCCTACTTTCACAAGGACTGCAGGAAGATGTTGCCCCTTTGGGGAAGGACAATCTTTAAAACAATGACCTAGTCTGATCCCAAGATCACAGGAAGGTTTTCAGGTTGTACAATTTTTACAAATCCATAACTACATGCAGTTTATCCAAGCTCTCCTCCATTGCTTAATGCTGTACATTCAGCACTCTCCAGTAACACTGCTAGAGGTATCTTATTTTGCTTTTTTAGATGAAGGCCTTTCCAAGGTATGCAGCCTGTATGACTGCCTTTGTGTGGCCATACCTACTCACCAACAGAGCTGCTCAACTTTTACAGGTAGCTTTCCAACTTCAGTTTCTCTGCTAATCAAACCACCTAAATTTTCCTTAATCTTGCTGGACTGAGATAAAAGCATCAGTAAAACTAAATACTCAGCTATCCCTTTCCCTGCTGCCAATATCATTCATTGCCATGCACTCTGCAATGATGTCACCAGTACACAGGACAATACAAGCACCCACCCCAGCATGTAATACTACTAGCTTATAACATCCCCCCCTTTCTAATGTCAGTCCTTGTATATCACAGAAGGGGCACCTTCTACTTATCAATTAAAAATGCTGTACTTTTAACCACCTATTTTTCCTCACACTCTCTGCATACCCTGAATCCCATTTGCTGTCAGTCTAAATTTACACAACTATTAAAAGCTAGCATAAAGCGTTATATGCAACCCTCATATATAAAGAGTGCAAAAAGTACATATTTAAGCTCTACTACTCATACCAAGTAGAGCATACACCCTAACCCAAACCCACCACTCCAAATACATAAGGATGACTATGACAACACACACTGCGGTAAGACTCTGACATATATTAATATTCAGAGTACTTGCAACAAACTGCATTTATCAAGCTGGATGTCACACTACAGCCCTAAAATATCATCTTACACAGACTTGGGTAAGACATGGAATCCTAGAAACAGAAATTATACTCCTAGAATTCAACATATTCGGAAAAGATGGGCATTAGGAAGTGGCAGGTAATGTGGACAGCATTTACAAAGACTATGCAGTGAACCCACCTGTTGTCCTAATGCCTTTAATCAATATAAAGGAATATGGCATCTTCTCACTACATACCAACAAACTGGGTGGCGCAGTGGTGCAGCAGTTAACGTTGTCACCTCACAACAAGAGGTTGTCTGGTTCAATCCTCAGCTGGGGTTCCTTCTGTGGGGATTCTGGATGTCCTCCCTGCATTTGCATGGGTTTCTTCCAGGTACTCTGGTTTCCTCCCACATTCCAAAGTCATGCATGTGGAGCATTTCTCCTCAGGCCTCCGCTGAAAATGGGCTCTGTCCCAGTCAGACTTTCTAGGTCAGCAAATGTTAAATAAAAATAAAAAACTCTGAAAATAATTAACCTAGCTGATCTACATTCCACTAGACTCCTTAAGTGGTAACGAAGACTCAACAGTTTGACTTGCATATAAATTTAAAAATGGAATCTGTGATCATGGGAGACTTCAGCAGTGACTGAAAGTTCTCCTTATACTCAATTCTATATCCACTTACACAGATGTTCGCAATGGTACAGCTAGTTATGTCAACTATGAGAACAGGTGAAACCAAATAAAGCATACTTAACTGGATCCTTGCATCTACATTTGACAATAATACAGTTGCTAGTATTGCAGAGGGCACAGTACAGGATCACTTGTGTTAGGGTAAAGATTCAGACAGCACATCACTTCACTACTCATCCTCCTGCAGAAATGTTTGCAGGTTCAGTGTCAATATATTCAACCTCATACTTGGCTGGCTGGACTGAACTTTTCTGTTCTCCCTTCCCTTGGACTCTGCAGCTGACTACTTCATTCTACCTTTCTGACCATCCTCAAGAACATTTCCAGTTTTGAGTCAAATCTAGGTGCTTTCCTTGCATCACATTCAAGACAAAGGCACAGAAAGACCAAGGACACTCAAAACAGTACTGCTACTTATTTTAATCTCTTTACAGCAAGAAATGCTTCACTGCCCGCCAAAACAATAATAGAAACAATGCAGAAAGCACAGTTGTGTACACTTACCATAAAAGTAAATGTTCGAGTGTATTCACTGTTGCAGTCATCACATTTGGGTTATCCCTGCCAGGGTACCCCTCGGCCAGCCCGAATACCAGAGACTTAGTATTTCTGCGTCGGTTGCTGTCACTTGAAGACTGACACCAGGTCATCAGTAGTATAAAGTAAGGCAGCCGACAATATTACACCAGTTTTTCTTGCCCTAACCTGTCAGGAGCCCCCAAGGTAGGAGCCTGGCTCTGGTGGAAGAACCCCACCAGTGGAAAATAAATACCAATATGTCCCTTGTAAGGAAAGGAGAACAACAAGGTAGAAAGGTAATACACGGAGAAAGAGAATAAAGGGGGATGGAGGGAGGGAAACCAGGACTGCAACAGTGAATACACTTGAACATCTACAATTTATGGTAAGTGTACACAACTGCACTATGTTCTTTGTGTTTCACTGTTGCAGTCATCACATTTGGGCAGATTCCCAAAGCAGAGGAAGAGGGTGGTGGCAGTCGAACTTAGGGGCTGGCTTAGGATGCCCTGCAAGACTGCAGATGCAAATCCTGCCCTGGATTTGGAGAAGAGAGGCAGGTGGCAATGCTTGGTAAAAGTGTGAACAGATGTCCAGGTGGCAGCCTCCAGAATGTTCCTAGTGGGGAATCCACTGAGGAAAGCTGCAGAGGTGCAGGCTGCTCTGGTGGAGTGTGCCCTGACCCCCTTGGGGGGGGGGGGGCTTTCCATGGTGTTTGTAGCAGAAATGGATGCAATGTGCTATCCATTTGGAAATGGTTTGCTTGGAGATGGTTTTGCCTTCTGCCCCTTGTAGCAAAGCTAACAAGCAATTGATCAGACTTTTTGAAGCAGTTAGTCCTGTCCAGATAGAATCTGAGCTGTCTGTGCACATCTAGAGAGTGAAGAATCCTTGCCCCCCTGTTCTGGGGATTACAAAAAAAGGTGGGCAAATGAATGGATTGGTTGAGAGCCACACTGGAAATCACCTTAGGTATGAAGGATGGGTTAGTTCTGAGGGATACCGTGTCAGCATGGAAGATGAAGGGTTCCACAGTCATGAGTGCTTGCAGCTCAGAGACTCTTCTGGCTGAAGTGATAGCCAGAAAGAATGTTGTCTTCCAGGAGAGAAATTTTAGCTCTGCAGAATAAGCTGGTTCGAAAGGGGGCAGGGTGAGCTTTTCCAAGACAAAGTTAAAGTCCCAAGCTGGTACTGGTGCCCTTCTTGGGGGCCTCAAGTTGCTAGCCCCTCTGAGGAAATGTTTAATCAAAGGGTGTGCGAAAAGTGGCTGCTCAGTGGGAAAATGAGCAGAAATGGCAGAGGCATGAATTTTTATAGAGGAGAAAGAGAGACCACTATGTAGTAGGTCAGCTAAGTAATCCAGGATAGAGGGATGGAGGGCTGTGCCGTATTGGCTCCCTTAGCCTGGATCCATGTGCAGAACCTTTAACATTTATCTGCATAGGACTTTCTGATGCTAGGATGTCTGGCCTCACGGATAACATCCAGAACCTGTTTACTGAGGATGGCTGATTGGTTCGCTGTTAGGGAATAAGCCAAGCTGCCAAATTGAGTGTCTGCAATTGGGAATGCACAAGTTCCCCTTCCTTCTGGGTCAGGAGGTTTGGGCTCTGAGGAAGATGCCATGGAGGCAGTGGGGACAGGCTGTGCAGCAATGTGCAGCAAAGGGTACCAGTGTTGGGGCCAGTCTGGAGCTATAAGAATGGTCCTTAGTTTTTCCTCCCTTATTTTGAGCAGTACCCTGGGGATGAGAGGTAGGGGAGGGAAGGCATAGACCGATGGACCCAGGGGAAGGACAGGGCATCCACTTTCCAAGCCATGCAATGATGCTCCCTGGTGCAGAATTTGCTGAACTGACAGTTGGTGTGGGAGGCAAAGAGGTCGACCTTCGGGGTTCTCCATTTCTGTGTTATTAGGGTGAAAGTACTCCTGTTGAGTTGCCACTCATGTGGGTCCAGAAGATGTCTGCTTAATTGGTCTGCCAGAGAGTTGAGAGAGCCTGGTAGGAATTGTGCTAACAGGTGTAGTTGCATGGAAGAGGCTGTGTGCCAAAGGGTCATGGTCAGCCTGCATAGAGGGTAGGAGTGAGTCTCTCACTGCTTGTTAATGTATCGCATCACAGTGGTGGTGTCTGTTTTAATTAGGAGAACCCCTGGAGATAGAAGGGGTTTGAAAGCTATCAAGGCATGCTGCACAGCCATCATCTCTTTTTGACTGATGTGCAGAGGAATTTGCTGTGGGTTCCATTGGCCCTGTATGCACTTGCCGTCCAGGTGTGCCCCCCCCCAAGTGTAATCTGATGCATCTGTGGTGAGCGTCTGGGAAGCAGGGGGTGGACAGAAAGCCAGCCCCTTGTTGTGGGAGCATGCTGTTGTCCACTAAAGAAAATCTCTTCTGAGGCAAGGAATTATAGGCAGGATAGTTTCCAGGTCTTGAGAGTGTTGACACTAAAGGCTCTTTAGGTACCACTGAAGTTTCCTAATATGCAGTCTGGCATATGGAATGACTAGTATGCAAGATGCCATGAACCCCAGAGCTTGCAGGCTCTTCCTTGCAGACAGCTGGGGCCTGGTGGTTAGTTGAGAGAAGTAGACTGTCAGGAAACTGTTTCTCTTGTGTAAGGTATGCCATCTGGGGTGCTGTGTCCAGACTTGCTCCCAGGAAGATAATCCTTTGGGTGGGCACCTGTTTAGATTTATTTATATTGATTGTGTACCCTAGGGAGGTTAGTAGGGTCTTTACAAAGGCCAGGTGCTTGAGCAGTTTTTCCTGGCTGTCTGCCCGAACAAGGCAGTCATCTAAGTATGGGTACATTTGAATATTTCTTTGTCTGCAAAAGGCAATGGCCGGAGACAGACATTTTGTGAAACTCTGGGAGCAGTAGATAAGCCAAAGGGAAGTGCAGAGAATTAAAAGTATTGAGATCCTGCCCTGAAGTGAAGAAATTTCCTGCATGATTCCCTGATAGGAATGTGGAGGTAGGCCTCTTTTAGATCTAGGGTGGCTACCCAAGCATCCTTGCAGAGCATGGGTATCAGCTGCTGGAGGGTGAGCATTTTGAATTTTGGGATTACCAGAAAGGTGTTTAGAATGGATAGATCGAGGATGGGGGGCCATGTGCCCTCTTTTCTGGGCACCAGAAAAAGTCTGGAGTAGAAGCCTTGGCCTATCTGTTCTGCAGGAATGTGCTCTACTGGCCTCATAGAGAGTAGGGAAATGATTTGCTTTTGTGCCTCTGTCCACTGATTAGGTGGTAGATCTGGGAACCCTTTTGGGGTTGGAAGGGTGTGGAAGGAAAATTTGTATCCCTGAGACAATGTTCAGAACCCATTGGTTCTTGGTAATGGTGGCTCAGGTGCTTGAGTGAAAGGAAAGTTTTCCTCCTAGGGGTAGGTGAAGGTGGGCAGAGGGAGGGGTTGGTGGAGGTGAGTCATTGTTAGTTCTTACCATAAGGAGGTGGCTTAGAACTCACTGGTTTTGAAGTGGAGGTAGTCCACTGCTTAGATCTCTGCATTCTCTGGGGCTGCTTTCTGGGGGTCTGTTTCCATGGGGCCTAGGCTGGGTTGGTTTACTAGGAGCAGGAAAGGACCAGTGTTTGGATGGACAATGCCTGCTGCACCTAGATGGCTGGACCTGCAAGAAATCCTTAACTGTTTGCATAGATTTTGCTTTTTCTTCTCATCTTTTTTAAGACCTCTCCTTCCTTAGTGCCAAATAAGTTATCTTCATGCAAAGGGGCATCCAACAATTTAGATTTGACATGGTCTGGCAGGGATTGTTCTTTAAGCCATGCATGCCTTCTAATGACAGAACCAGTGACTGGTGCCCTGCAAGAAGTTTCTAGGGTGTCAAAGCCACAATGCAAGGTGTGTTTAGTTACTTGACTTGCAGAATGCATTAACTCTTGTAAATCTTTAGATTCTGCCCAAGCAGGAAGGGAAGACATTTTTTGTTTAAGGAGTTCCAAGGTATGTTGCTGAAATTTCAGCATATGGAACTGAGAGTTTAGTGTCCTCATACCAAAAGTAGCCGAGGTGTATACTTTTTTTTACCCCATCTGTCCAATGCTCGGGAATCCCTGTCTGAGGGGGTGGGATTCTTAGTAGAGGTTGCTTTAATCCCTTTTGGCCCTTGAGAAATGACCTCAGGGTCAGCTGTTGGATTTTTGAAAAGATATTTGTGTGAGTCAGGGACTCTACAGTACCTGTCTGGTTTTCTGGGAGCAGGAGATAAGGCATCAGTAGTCAAGCTGGATTTGAGGAAACCATCCTCCACAACATCCAGGGCTGGGGGGATGGGCAAGGGTCTGTGTTGTGGAAGATCTAAGAATTCCCTGGTCTCTTTTTAGACTAAGGGTAGTCCTGGCTCTCCCATTGGAAATGCTCCCTTAAAGTATGCAGGGTTTCCCCAAAGGAAAAATCTTCTGGGGGAGAGGCTGAAGGAATGGAATCCTCTGCATCAGAATCCTCATAAGTGGAGAGGGGTTTCATGTCTTCATACTCACATGCATCAGATTCATCTGACTCTTGGTTCAGACAAAACTGCAGGGGACAGATCTCTTTTCCTTTTGGAGAGATTAGCTTGGTTTCCCCTGATCAGCATGATAAGGTCTTCCGCCATTTTAAGCATTTGAGACTGAGGCAAGGAAGCAGGCACCTGAGAGTGGGCCGTCGGTTTCCTGGGTGTCGTTCATACCCTGGGCCTAAGAAGCTCAGTTATTTTTGAAAGAACAATAGTCGCGAAAGAAGACGTTGGTTTATGTCGAGATTCGGTAGTGTGAGGGACTTCCTCAAAAGCTGTTGCCTGCTCAGCGACTCCGTACCCATCCAAGGTAGAGATAACCACAGGATCCTTAGTCAGAGAAGAGTTTTGCGGTATACCGGACTCTGAAAGGGTCTTGGTAGTGATCTGCAAATCAACTGAAGCGGGCATCAGGGGCTGCGAAAGGGCCTCACTGAGGACCGGAGAACTGATGACTAGCTTAACGGAAGTGTCGTCGGTAGGTTTGGACCTGTGTGGTCTGTCTCTGTCTTTATCTTTACGTTTTTTTGGAAGATCTGCTGTCGGATGGCTTACTGAAGCCATATCGGAATTTGAGGACTGTAAGCGAAAATATATGGCTACAATAAGGTCCCAACGACGGATAGTTCTGGTGTCAATGGGGGATGTCATGGTCTGGGCTTAAACAAGTGAAGCAGTAAGAGTAGAAGTCTCGATGTGGTATTTGCTTTCCACAGGCGAGACAATTATTAACTTTTTCTGACATCAGTTGGTGCAAGAAAAAAGGATCCCCAACAGCCCACCGGCACTCATGAGAACTGCTTCGGGATCCATGGCAAGAAAGACTGATGTAATGGCATCAGCTGCCTTACATTATACTACTGACAACCTGACGTCAGTCGTCAAGCAACAGCAACTGACGCAGAAATACCAAGTCTCTGGTATTCGGGCCGGCCGAGGGCTACCCTGGCAGGGATAATGCAAATGTGATGACAAGAACATCAGTTATGTTTTATTCAGGGGCGCAACACTTATTACATCATGACAGCATTACTTTTCCATCTTGACTTCTGCTGAAATAGCTGCATACTTTAATTATGATTTTGATGGGATTATACTTGGAAAACACTTTCCACTTTCACATAAGACACAAATTACTACACTCCAACTTAAAACTTCTACTTAACTCATCAAAACATCCGCATAAATAAACCTTATAAAAAACATCAACAGAGCTTGACCTTCTCACTGGCTGCTTTTGTTAAACCCCATTTTTTTAACACTGTCTGCTCCGCCTTTCTTTTTTCCCCATCATTGTTCCGATAATTCAAACTACACTTGAATAACATGTTACAAAACTCTGAAAAGTGAATACCAGTAATAATTCTTTTATATGATGGTCCTTTTGTTGCAGGTGAACTACCGGCTGAAAGTTCTCCTGACTCATCCTTTTACAACACTAAAAGAATGACTATACTCTCATGCTTACTACAATATCAACACTCTCAACTTATTATCCAGCTCCTTCCACTGATTCCATTCTATTCATGGAAAATACACAGCTTTCCCTGCCAATTCTGACAAACATACACACATGCATGCACACACACACACACACACACACACACACACACACACACACACACACACACACACACACACACACACACACACTTACACTATATATGAATATCTACAGATAAACAAAATGATATTACAGCAGATCCATACACACACACACACACACTTACACTATATATGAATATCTACAGATAAACAAAATGATATTACAGCAGATCCACACACACACACACACACACACACACACACACACACACACACACACACACACACACACACAGAAAATAGCCAAATCAATGATGTCAGTAACTTGTGCATTAACTTGTCAAAGTCTTCCAAATACCACGAATCATCAATTAAAGCAGATCCTACACCACAAGACTATTTGTGAATGCTATCAAATGGTTCAGTAACTATCCTGAAGACAGGTCTCGGGATGTCAAATAGGAGAAAACCTCCATCCTCCATTTCACAGTTCCAACAGGTCCTCCACATTGCTCTGTACTTTGTCTCAACTATTTTCCATATTTATGAAAAACATACAGTGGATATAAAAAGTGCACACACCCCAATTAAAATGCCAGGATTTTGTGATATAAAAAATGGGACCACAGTAAATAATTTAAAAACTTTTCCCACCTTTAATGTGAACTATAACCTGTACAATTCAATTGAAAAACAAACAAATCTGTTAGGGGAAAAAAATATAAAAAATAAAAAACGTACAATAAGCTGGTTGCATAAGTGTGCACACCCTAAAAATAATACTTTGTTGAAGCACCTTTTGATTTAATTACAACGTTCGGTCTTCTTGGATAGGAGTCTATTAGCATGGTGCATTTTGACTTGGCAATATTTGCCCACTGTTCATTGCAAAAGTGCTCCAAATCTGTCAGATTGTGGGGGCATTGCTTGTGCACAACTCTCTTCAGGTCACCCCACATATTTTCTACTGGATTTATGTCTGGGCTCTGGGTGGGCCATTCCAAAACTTTAATTTTCTTCTGGTGAAGCCATTCTTTTGTTGATTTGGATACATGCTTGTGGTCACGGTCGTGCTGAAAGGTGAAATTCCTCTTCATCTTCAGCTTTCTAGCAGACGCTTGAAGGTTTTGGGCCAAAAGTGACTGGTATTTGGAACTTTTCATAATTCCCTCCACCTTGATTAAAGCCCCAGTTCCAGCTGAAGAAAAGCAACCCCAAAGCATAATACTGCCACCACCATGCTTCACTGTGGGGATGGTGTTGTTTTGGTGATGCAAAGTGTTGTTTTTGCGCCAAATGTACCTTTTGGAATTGTGGCCAAAAAGCTAACCTTGGTCTCATCAGACCATAACACATTTTCCCACATGCTTTTGGGAGACTTGATGTAATGTTTTGCAAACTTTAGCCAAATCTGGATGTTTTTCTACGTAAGAAAAAGCCTTCCGTCTTGCAACCCTACCCATATAGCCCAGACATATGGAGAATATGGGAGATTGTTGTCACATGCAGTACACAACCAGTACTTCCCAGAAATTCCTGCAGCTCCTTCAGTGTTGCTGTAGGTCTCTTGGCAGCTTCCCTGACCAGTTTTCATTTTGTCTTTTCATCAATTTTGGAGGGACGTCTGGTTCTTTGCAATGTCACTGTTGTCCCATATTTTCTCCACTTTTTGATGACTGTCTTCACTGTGTTCCATGGTATATCCAGTGCTGTGGAAATTTTTTTGTACCCTTCTCCTGACTGATACCTTTCAACAGTGAGATCCCTTTGATGCTTTGTAAGCTCTCTGCAAACCACAGCTTTTGCTGTAGCAGGCAACTGAGTAAATGTCAGGAAAATCCTACTAGGCAGTTGAACTTTATTTGGGGTTGATCATAGTTTCTTTAATTGATGGCAGGTGTGTATCCAAGAAGACCGAATACTGTAATTAAATCAAAAGGTGCTTCAACAAAGTATTAGTTTAAGGGTGTGCACATTTATGCAACCAGCTTATTGTACGGTTTTTATTTTTTTATATTTTTCCCCTAACAGATTTGTTTGTTTTTCAACTGAACTGTATAGGTTT
Organism: Protopterus annectens; assembly: GCF_019279795.1. Taxonomy (NCBI): domain Eukaryota; kingdom Metazoa; phylum Chordata; order Ceratodontiformes; family Protopteridae; genus Protopterus; species Protopterus annectens. Next base: position 1,427,759,931 of record NC_056728.1, read on the forward strand.
ATAGGTCACATTAAAGGTGGGAAAAGTTTTTGAACTGATTTATTGTGGTCTCATACTTTTTTTTAGCTCACAAAAACCTGGTATTTTAACAGGGGTGTGTACACTTTTTATATCCACTGTATGTAGAAGCTTTGGTGATGCCAGTATTGACAACTTGATATTGCTTTGTTTGGGATGAATTATGTCAGTTACGCAGTCAGCATTTTGGAATGGGTTTAATTCTGCTCATACCTGGCTGTCTAACTTTGGTAAATTTCCTATAAACAAAATGCATGCTGTTTGGGAAAATGCCAGCTTCTTCTCCATCTGATCCAGGAATACATATTACTTCTAATGTTCACTCATGCCAACAAATTGCCAAATCCACAAAGCATTTAGGGGGTCACCATGGACATTGATCACAAGTTTGATTTCTGTATTTAGTCCATTGTTACAATAGACACTCAACAGCCTGGAATGCTACACAGGGCCACGGTCTCTTTAACTATACCAAAAGAGCACTAGCTGTGCCTTCCTCCTGCCTGGCTGCTTATATTTTTTGCATCTACCAACTAACCTTCTCACAAATACCACACAGACTTCAGTTGGCCTGTAACAAGCCTGCATACTTTGCTGTTGATTCATCTCTGGGCTCTATGCATTGTGAAGCTTTAAGCAAGCTTACATGGCTAGAATTACCAACATATCTCCAGCCCACCCAACTAGAAGAAAGCTATAGGTGCTGTTTCTGTGCAGTGGGGGGATAAGACCTGGACTGTGACCCAGAGAACCAAGGAACAGTTAGTGACCCCAGGTGCTGAAAGTACCTGCATTGACTGTGCTTACTTTTACCCTTATGGCCAGGCTGTGGCTGATAAGGGACCAGAAACCAGTCCAGTTTACAAATGACAGATCAACAGATAGGCAGATAGAGAGATCAATCACATTTGTTGTCATTATCAGAGACATCCATGATTCCCAAGTCCTCTCCCGCTACTCCTGTCTTCTCATAAACTCTTTTCTGTAACACTACCTACCCACCTCTTTCACATATGTCTCTTCGCCTTTCTTTGCTTGTACTTTCACTTTGAGTAGAGATTCCTCTACTTTACTTTTGCTGTATCATATCTCCATTAATAAGTAACAGCTGCATCATATCTCCATTAATAAGTAACAGCATCAAAAAGTACAGTTTTGTACCTACCATAAATGTAGATGTTCGAGGATCCACATTGCTGCAGTCCTAACCATTGGGTAGTCCGCTGTCCAGTCGGCCCGAATACCAGAGTATATGGCTGACGTCGGTCAGGGCGCATTAGACTGACGTCAGTACGTCAGGGTACTAATGCGCATGACCGACGTCATATCCTCAGTCTTTTCTTGCCCCAGATGTCAGAAGACCCTAAAAAGACAAGGCCCAAACCAAAACACCAAAAAGCCCTGCACCAAACTTATATACAATATATATATATATACACATGTACAATAATATATAGCAACTCACACCACCACCCCTAAACACAGAGGGGAAGGCGGACTGCAGCAATGTGGATCCTCGAACATCTACATTTATGGTAGGTACAAAACTGTACTATGTTCTTCATTCCACATTGCTGCAGTCCTAACCATTGGGTAGAATCCCAAAGCAGAGGTAAGGGAGGCTGGCAAATCATAAGGAAGCAGGAGCTGTCAACATGCCTTGCAAAATAGCTGTGGCAAAACCAGCCCTAGATTTAGAGTAAAGAGGAAGGTGGTAATGCTTAGAGAAAGTATGCACTGAACTCCAAGTAGCTGCCTCCAAAATATCCTTAGTTGCCACCCCTTAGAAATGCTGTTGAAGTGGCAGTAGCCCTAGTGGAATGAGGCCTAATCCCAGCTGGAATCTCCTTGCCATGATGGGAATAACAAAATGAAATGCAAAACCCAATCCACTTAGAAATAGTTTGCTTAGACACAGGCTTGCCCTGAGAACTCAAAGCAAAAGAAACAAACAACTGCTGAGACTGCCTGAAATCCTTAGTCCTGCTTAAATAATAACGCAACTGCCTATGTACATCTAAAGTGTGCAAAATCTTTTCCCCTTTATTTTGGGGATCTGCATAGAAAGTAGGCAAATGAATAGTTTGGTTTAAAGCCACACTAGAAACCACCTTAGGCATAAAGGAAGGATTAGTACGTAATGATACCCTATCCTTATGGAAAATCAGAAAGGGCTCTACTGCCATAAGGGCCTGCAACTCAGAAACCCTTCTCGCAGAAGTAATAGCCAACAAAAAAGCAGTCTTCCATGACAAGTATTTCAATTCAGCAGTAGCCGCAGGCTCAAAAGGTTGTAGAGTAAGTTTTTCCAACACAAAATTGAGATCCCAAGCAGGAGTAGGAGCTCTACGGGGGTCTTATATTCTTTGCCCCTCTGAGAAACTGCTTGAACAAAGGATGCGAAAACAATGGTGGGTCACAATCATAGTGAGCTGAAATTGCTGCAGCATGAATCTTAATGGAAGAGAAGGACAAACCTTTGTCCAATAACTCAGTAAGATATTGAAGAGCCACACTCAAATTAGGCTCAGAAATCTCCAAATTCCTTGCTGCACTCCAAAATAAAAATCTCTTCCATTTTTCTGCGTACACTTTCCTTGTACTAGGTCTTCTGGCTTCCATAATCACATTTAAAACTTGTTGAGGAAGTTGAGACCGACTGTCTCTCAAAACAGAATATGCCATGCTGTTAGATGAAGAGAGCGAAGCTTGACATTGAGCAGGTGGCCGTCTCTCTGAGACAAGAGGTGTGGAATCAAGGGTAAAGGCCATGGTGGCTTCTTTACTAGACTCCTCAGTAATGGGTACCAGTGCTGCCGAGGCCAATCTGGAGCTATTAAAATCATCCTTGGCTTGTCTTGTCTGACCTTTAGAAGCACCTTTGGAAGAAGAGGCAGAGGTGGAAACGCATACACATGAAGATTTTTCCAACTGAAAGAAAGAGCATCCACTTTCCAAGCTGTGTGATGTAACCTCTTTGTGCAAAACTTTGGCAGCTGGTGGTTTAGTGGAGAAGCGAACAGATCTATGTCTGGAGTTCCCCAGGACACTGTCAACCTTTGAAATACATGAAGATCCAGTTTCCACTCGTGGGGATCCATGATTTGTCTGCTTAACACATCTGCTAAGGAGTTCTGTGCTCCGGCAGAAACCTTGCCTGAAGAGTTAGTTGCAAGCTGAGCGCAGTCTCCCATAAAATCATTGCTTGCCTGCACAATGGGTAAGAATGTGTTCCCCCTTGTTTGTTGATGTACCACATGACAGTTGTGTTGTCTGTTAGAATCAACACCTGCCCTGGAAGAAGTAACTCCTTGAAAGCCATTAATGCAAACTGGACTGCTAACATCTCCTTCATGTTGATATGTAGATGCTGTAGTCTGGCAGGCCACTTGTCTTGTATCCACTTTCCATTTAGATGAGCTCCCCAAGCAATGTCCGAGGCATCTGTCGTTAAAATCTGACTCGCCTCTGGCCGGGTCACAGAGAGTCCCTTGTTTAGGTGACATTCCTGAGCCCACCACAAAAATTCCTTTCGAAGGCAAGGTATTATTTGAATGACAGTGTCCAAATCCTGGCAGTGCTGTGTCCATACATTTTTGAGATACCATTGCAGCTTCCTCATATGCAGTTTGGCATTGGGAAGCACCAGAATACAAGATGCCATGAACCCTAATGCTTGAAGGACTGTCCTTGCAGTCAGCACGGACTGATGAGATAGTTGATGAAAGTAAAGGGATAGACTCTTTTGTTTGTCCGGGGTTAAAAAGGCCATCTGGGCTGCTGTATTCAGTCTCACACCCAGAAAGCACATGTCTTGAGAGGGTACTAGACTGGACTTTATTTCGTTCACAGAATACCCTAGGCATCTTAGCACTGCTATAACATATTTCAGATGTTGTAGAAGGTCTTCCTTTTCTTGAGCCAGAATCAGGCAGTCGTCCAAGTAAGGATAGATCTGAATTCCTTTTAGCCTGAAGTAAGCTATCACTGGAGCCAGAACCTTTGTGAATACTCTGGGCGCAGTAGATAAGCCAAAGGGCAATGCAGAGAACTGATAATGAGAATTTCCAGCTCGAAAACGCAGATACTTCCTGCAACTTAGTCTTATAGGCACATGAAGGTAAGCTTCCTTGAGATCTAAAGTTACCATCCAGTGATCTTTGCCCAGCAGAGGTAAAAGCTGTTGTAACGTCAACATCTTGAACTTGGGAATGTCCAGATAAGTGTTGAGGATAGATAAATCCAAAATTGGTCTCCATGTGTTCCCCTTTTTGGTACTAGGAACAGGCGAGAATAAAATCCTAGGCCCCTTTCTGATACAGGGACTGGCTGAATGGCCCCTATTTGGAGTAACAGAGAAATTTGCTTGTGAGCCTCTTTCCTTTGTGGAGGAGGAACGTCTGGCATGCCTTTGAAAGGGGGCAATGTATGGAAATAAAACCTGTAACCGTGGTGAATGATATCCAACACCCATCTGTCTTGAGTAATTAAATCCCAATTTTCTTTGAAAAGAGACAGTCTTCCTCCCAAAGGAGCTGCCAGACGAGAATCTACTGGCAGCTGAAAAGGCAGGTCATTGGGTCTGTTTACGAAAGGACTGACCCCTGCCCTCACCAGAAGTCTGAGCAGGTGAACTCCCTGTTCTAGGCCTAAAAGAACCTTGAGCTCTGCCCCTACCACGTCTAGACCTACCCCTAGACTGGGAATCATAAGCAGGATATGTCCATCCCTTAGTAGGCCAATTTCTACTAAACTTCGGTGGCTGCACCTGCAAAAAATCTTTAACAGTTTGCATAGACTTAGCTTTGTCCTCCATTTTCTTCAGAACTGCTTCCACAGGCGAACCAAACAACACATCAGACTGTAAAGGAGCATCCAAAATCCTTGTCTTAACATGCTCAGCTAAATTCTGATCCCTCAACCAGGCATGCCTGCGAAGAACAGAACTAGTGGCAGCCACCCTCGAGGAGGCCTGTACAGCATCAAAACCACATTGCAAAGAATGCTTACCCACTTGTTCAGACACATGAACTAAATCCAGCAACTCTTTACACTCAATACCTTCCGCCAAAGCATCCACCTTAGATTTCAGTTGTGAAAGGAGATAATTTTGATATTTTAGCATGTGAAACTGACAATTCAACGCCCTCATGGCTAAAGTGGAAGAAGTATACACTTTCTTTCCCCATCTATCCAAAGCCCTTGCCTCTTTATCAGTGGGAACAGGGTTTTTAACCACAGAGGCCTTAACACCTTTAGGTCCCTGAGAAACAGTTTCGGGTCTGCCCGAGGACTCTTAAAAGATACTTATGAGCTTCAGGCACCCTATAGTACCTATCAGGTTTAACAGGAGCAGGAGGCAAAGAATCAGGGTTCAGGGAAGCCTCTGCAAAACATCTTCCACCACATTCAACACAGGAGGTATAGCTAAAGGCCTATGCTGGGGTAAAACAAGAATTCCCTAAGCCTTTTCCTGGAATCAGAGTAATCCTGGCCTTCCCATTTAAAGTGCTCCCTCATGGAATGCAGAGTCTCTGAAAAAGAGAAATCCTCAGGAGGAGAAGCTGTAGGAGTGGAATCATCCACATCAGAATCAGAATAAGGAGGATACTCCTGCAAATCTTCCACAGAAGACTCAGAAGCCTCTGAACACTGTTCAAAACTATCAAACTCAGGTTCCACTCTAGGCCTCTTATCAGGAGGGGGCATAGAACCTCTAATCATAGTAATCAAATCTTCTGCCATTTTAAGCATATGTTTCTTAGGCACAGAACCTGAAGTGCTAGGAGAAGCCCCCACTGAAGCTAAACTTGGCCTACCTCTCAAAGAAGCTTTGGAAACAGAAGGAGAGGCTCTAACTACCTTGGGAAGAGAGGGAAGAACAGTTACCTGAGAGGCCCCCTCAGCCTGGCCTACCTCCTGAGAAGGCACATCCTGTAACAGTAAAGTCTCTGCCTGAGACTCCAAAGAAACCCCTGGCAAAACCTCTGGCTCTACTGAGCCTTCTAAAGAACCGACGTCTGGGACTGCCGGTTCATCAACCCTAGGCTTCGCTGTTTTGTCCTTGCGCTTTTGGATGAATTGGCGCCGGAGCATCCGACGGCATTTTATAATTGCAACGCTTCCCAAACACTAACCTGGCACAGTCTAACCTTCTCTTAATAGTGCGTTTGTTAAACCTAGCACAAGAGCGGCATCCAACAACGTCGTGCTCAGGCCCTAAACAAGGTATACACAAGGTATGGTAATCCCTATGAGGTATCTGTTTCCCACAAGAAATACAGTTATTCAGTTTTTCTGACATCCGGTTAAATACTGAGGCAAGAAAACCAAAATGTTCCCCAACGGGTACTTAGCCAACTCTGATTCGGTCTGAAACTCCGACTTCAGAAAATTTCAGAACGCCAAGCTGCACTCGCAAAACTGCTTCTGCATCGGACCATGCGGCAAAAAAGACTGAGGATATGACGTCGGTCATGCGCATTAGTACCCTGACGTACTGACGTCAGTCTAATGCGCCCTGACCGACGTCAGCCATATACTCTGGTATTCGGGCCGACTGGACAGCGGACTACCCAATGGTTAGGACTGCAGCAATGTGGAATGAAGAACATCTATAACTACTATGTGCTACTACAACGTGCAGGCTCTCTATAACTACTCCAATGTTAATGGACATGCTTTGTGTTTCTACATTTCCACATACTAACTCGAACATCAGATTCACTGTTCATATATTTGTTGTTCATTATATATTATCAACTTACCAAGTAATAAATGTCCAAACAAAGTGAACACAAATTATTTAGATCATGAAAGTGATCTATGTAGCACAAAAACTGACTTACACTTCAGCGGCACAAAAGACTAACAATACAGTACTGCACAAAAAGGCACTACCAAGTAGGGACACATCTCTAACCTAAATGATTAGGAGAAAAATACTCTATGCTGTCTGCAGTACACTGCTACCAAATGCTTCTCTGCTACATAACACATTGTGGCTTGCCAGTTCAATGCCACCACCTGTTAAAATGTTCTTTGATGACATACACACATGCAGAGCCATTCCTGCTGTCACACTCCAGGAATAAGGATGAAGTAACGTATCTCAGCTTAATCATCAGAAACAAGAGAAGTAATGCTGATCTGTAACAAGAAATCTCTGCTCTAGTAAAACATGCTCGCTTTAAAATGCTTGTATTCACTTGTCACAAATTTTGCACAAGTCTGTGCTGAAAAACAAAAATATAATTTAAGAGTAGAGTAACTGATTATATTCACGAGACTGAAGCAAAGAGCAATGAACATTTTCTGTTTTAGTCTTTCCAATAGATCCTTTTCTTGAGAAATGAATTTGAGTATTTATGGTTCATAAGCTATAATTTCCATAGCAGTTTGAATAGCTTATCTGCGTACAGCATTAAGTGTGATCAAAGCATTCAAAAACAAACTCATTATAAATCATGAGCAACAGGAAACTTGTTACCCTCAGTATTGCATTTTCAGGGATTAAATGTACAGAAACAGCTGTACTTATCAGCACCATTCCAAGCACTTGATTTAAATGCAAGGTTTTCAAGACTATACTGCTGAAAGAAATCCCTAATAGATACAAACATGGCCCTCTGCAGTGAAGGGAATACTTTTAATTACAGACAGCATATGTCAAGAACTTATCATACAGAAATAAAATAAAATAAAAAGTGCTGCAACAGCAATTTACACAAAACTTGGCCTGTGTGGAAATTACGCAGAAAGTTCTACTTATTGCCAAGGAATTTAAATCAGACAGTTAAAAAAAAAAAAAAACAACAACCATGACTTAAATAGACACCATTTACTCAAGTGTTTGCAATTCTTAAGGCATGTACCTGAGAAACACTAGTTATATGTTCCAAATGACTACACCGCCCAAAGTACAGAGAGCTTCTGCAGACTAGAAAATGCAGCCTGGGACATTTAAATTATGCAAAAGAACTGTAATTAACTCGATCCCAAGTGGCAGTAAAATTGCAACAGGGGAAAAGCAAAACTGGTGACAGCTATACTAATGTATAAATTACACATACCATCACCGAAGCAGTTCAGGTAATGCATTGTTATCTGTTGTATTTAACAATGACTGGTTAAGTAGATTGACTCATATGGACCTTGGGTATACATTAAAATAACAGCGATAAAATACAATTCTGTAGATATTACAGTTTGCTTAAATGCAGCATGTTCAGCCTTTTGGAAATCACATTTACATCTAAAAATAAGGATTTTAAAGGACAAATATGCATATGTGATGACATGGCAATGTTTGAATTTCATTATAGTAAGGGACAATTTCCGGCATTAAAAAAACAGAACTCAGCAGTGTGAACATTGGCTCTAAATGATTGTTACTGTTGACGTGACACCTCAATCCCACATGCAAAAAATGGGAAAAATGGGTTGTGACTAGGGGGACAAGAACATTTCTACAGAAATTAAGTATAGGCTTATAAAATGTTATCTTTAGTTCCTATTTGCTAACACGGGATGAAATGAATGAGTAACATATTAAAAAACACACATCCAGACAGACATACACAAACATATCAGTTCAATGAAATATTAAAACTTTTAACACATCTCCTGTACATTATTCTACCTTTAGGCTAGGTATAACATGGAGAGTAATGCCCGCCAAGCAAGTTATCAAAAAGTATTGTTATCTTCTTTCCGGGCTGAGATTTCCAAAAACAATACTTATGTTTATAAGGGATGGGAGTGGCAGAATGTGAATCATAGCTTCTTTGAATACCGAACAGAAATCTGCATGCAGAACATATCAGTAGACTGTGTATGTCTAAAACCATGTTAAAATAATGTAACAGTAACTGTAATAACATTCAGCTTCAATGAAGACATGTAAAGCATCCTCACTGCTAATACTTATAGGTTCATAGCAGATTACTAGGCTAGCGTTCCTAGAGCCCTTATAAGCCTAGCCATGTAAATCCCAAGTTGCCCCATCTGTCCTTATTAAGTGAATGTATTTTGCAGAGCTAGTCTATGGTCAACACTGACTCCCCTTGTCCATGAGGGACATGGGTGCCACCCCCAGGGTGAATCTGTGGTCTCCCATCTATTTGTCCAGGTTGCACTTGAATAGTCAGTGAGAAGCTCTACTTCACATGAACTGGAAGTTTGTTCCAGAGAAGCGGCAGTCTCTGGGAGCATATTTGTCTCTCTAGCATGTTCTGTTAATGTCACAGGCTAGGTTAAGGTCCCTAGAGTGAGTGACTCTTGTGCCACTAGATTTGTGTATGTGAAGCATATCTATAAGGGCAGGGTTGGAGATTGGCCTGTAGGCAAGGCACAAGTCTCCTCTCAGCAGCCTATAAGATACAGAGTATAGTGACAGGGCTTTTAGTCTTTCCACGGACATCATGGTTTGTAGGCCCTGTATTTTCTTGGTGAGCAACCTCCATGGTCTCTCCAGCTGTTGCAGGTGTCTGTTGAGGTACAAGCAAAAGGGAGCATTGTACTCTATTAGTGGTCTGATGAGGGTCAAGTACAGTGGGGCTGTAACATACTTACAACTGGATGCGATGCATTACTTACGAGGTGCACAACATAGAATGCTTTCCTTACTACAGAGGACACTTGGGGGGTCAAAGTTCAGATTGCTATCTACCCATGTTCCAAGGTCTTGTACCACTGGGTTTGAGATTGGGGGGGGGGGGGAGTTGTCAATACTGCAGTTAGAGAGGAATTCTACTTTGCCAAAGGGAATAATAATGCACTTTTTTTGCACTTGGTTTTAGATCATGGCTTTGGCCCCAGTCATTTGTCTGTGTTAGGCCTTCCTGTAGTATGTTAACATTGTTGGGGCCTCCATGATTGCACACAATTTGCAATCAGCAGTGAACTTGGTAAGCCAAAAGCACATTTTCAGGCTATAACTAAAGAGAGTGCTAGCAGCTTGGCAATTTCCTCTGGTGCAGTACGACTGGTACCATCTATTAGCTGTTCTGCATAAAGCTGGGCATTACCTTTAAGGTTTCGGTCACAATTAAAGAATGCCTTATGACTATCCTTAGCTAGGGATGCTATTTTAGCTTCATACTTAGCTTTAGAGGATTTCACAAGATTTCTGATTTGCTTGTACAAACTTAGGAGGGATTCTCCCTCAGTTGAGTCAGTTCCCTCTTATTCTTAGACATCAGTTTATTCCTCTCGTTTAAATAACCTGTTTATACTTGTAGTCCACCAGGGTGGCTTGTTTCTTTCTTCCCTTTTTTTTTTTTTTTTTGTGAGGACCTGGTTTTGATCCAGTCAGGTACAGCCAAGTCTATACAGCTGCTTACATGTTCATACAGGGCATCTGACTACACCAATGCATAGCAGTCACTGTTGTCTGTGAGTGCGGGGGGTATAAAACTGTTTATACCATCGCTTAGTAGTTTGAAGTTAGCTTAGGAAAAGTTCTTCAGTTTTTTTGCTCCTGTGGGGGTGTCAGGTCCAATAGTTAGTATGAATGAGACAGTTATATGGTCTGACCTTGCCAGGGAAGGCATCGCACAGGGGGGGGGGGGTGCCGTGACTCCCCACATTGGTGAGGACATTTGAGCCCCTTGTGGAGGTGCACACTCCAGATCATTTGAATTAACAAGGTCCAGGAACCTCTTGGCGAGCACATTCTTGCTCATATATGTCACCCAGTTGATTGAAGGAGATTTGAAATCACCCACGAGTAAGGTATTGGGCTGTATGGGGAGTGATTCCAGTACATCCAGGTAGGTAGTGTGCTTTTCTTGATGATTGGATGGGAGATAGGAAATTCACCCCGGGATCACTTCTGTGGCTCTGCTTGACAGGGGCACAGGAAAATAATTTTCTTGGGTGGCAAAAGCCAGAGTACCGTTTGGCTAGGCTTATATAGGCCCTAGGGCCAATAGACTAGTACCTACCTATGAACCTATGGTGTGGGACCTATAGTTAGCAATGATGTGGTAAGGTATTTTCCTAGAGTTAATTGGACATGGAGTAGTTCACACAGTTATACTATTTGACCAGTCCCGAGGTGTACTTGGCTTTAATGAAGATGGCTACCCCTCCATCTTTGGTTTTTTCACTCTCATTTTGAGGTCTGAACTTGTTGAAGGCATTGTAGCCTTACATGGCTGGTGTGTTCTCCACAACCTTGTGCCATATCTCAGTGACTGCACAGACATCAGCGTCTTCCAAGGTGAGCAGTGCTTCCAGGGAGTGTAGCTTCAAGTTTAGATTTCTAGCATTAAAGCAGGAGAATCTTGAGTTTCCCTCAGGTGGATTTTGTTGTGTCAGAAATGTTGTTGTTTTGACATAGCCTAAAAAAGGCACTATGGGCGAGGCAAGTGCCTTTGCCAGTATCCGAAAGCCTAGAGGAGACAGGTGCAGACCAGGTGTGTGGCCAGTAAACCATGTCATATCAGGCTGAGAGACGGGATCCCCCTGGACTGACACTAGAAGCTAAGCCAATTGTTGAAGTCAATCATGTTTTGTTTATACTGTGGAATCATCCTGGGAGAAGGTAGAATGCTGCTTAGGGTTATGGTCATACCTGCTTGGGACACAGTCTGAGAGTTCAGTCATGTCTCCCTTCATATAGTCCAGGGAGGTATGTCTCAAGACATTCAGCCCAATATGAACTATGTCCGAGTCATAACAGTACTTGTTGTCCAGTGACGTGAGTGCATGTGTGAGCTGATGGATCCTGGCACCTGACAGGCAGCTATGACCTTCTCCTTGTCCAGCCTGGTGAGGGGAACATCAGAGTGTCTCACTATGGTGATGCCTATGACCAGGACATTTAGTTTAAAGGTGTTTTGCCTTACAGGCTTATTTGTTGCGATACATTTGTATGTGTTTTCATGTGTAGTGGTTTCTATTTGCTTAACAGTGTGTGTACTTTGCTTATGTTTGGGAGGTCTCCGAACTTTTGGTAGACTTCTAGTGAGTATCTCCATGTATGTGGGTCTATGTGCCATGTCTTTAGTTTGTGTGAGAGGTGAAAAGTGTACACTAACAACCTGTTTGGTAACTGGTTTGTTGTTACATGAGAGAAATTATTCCACTCTCATATATACTTGCATCTCTCACATAGGGTATTTGCTGTAGGAGTAAATACTTGTCAGTATACATGAGACAATTACTACATTGCCTCAGTGTTCCCACATCAATCAGGCTGGCTGAAGAATTGATGGGAAACTGTCCATTATAGCAAGTTTTTACCGTATGAGCTATTAGGGGAAGGAGTGGGCTACATGGACCAGTTTTTGTGCTAGGACTAATTGAGGGTTGCGGATGACAGGTGCAGCAACACTGCTCGGTGAGTAAGTAAGTGAGGGTTCCACTGAAAGTTGTGTAGGGAAGAATTGTGTTTCAAGGCGTTTTCATCTACACAGGGCACTGCTACCCCCGCACTGCATGATGCACAGTGATGAGTAAATGAGAGGCTTAAATATAGGTAAAATGAAAGTTTTAAGCTAATCTGCTAATAGGAAAATACATAATGAACCTTCCTTCAACAATCCCTAGCTCAAACAAGGCCGGATCCAAACTCACCACAAGGGTGCAGAGGAGCCCTTCTTAATGTAAGATGGTTGGTTTAGTCCTAGAGTGTAACAGAAACAGGTTAGATTCAGCAGGTCTGACTCTAGACTATGCTATCTAGGCTGAAAATACTTTGAAAACAAGTGGATAACATATGCAGTCACAACAGCAGAAAAGCAGAAAACTGCAGTGATCAGATACAGTGCAATTTATTAAGTGCAAGAGAGTAAAAAAATATATACTTATTTTCTTGATGCTGAAATCTAAAGCGTTTCCCCAACCTGAACAGACCAGGCTACCTCCCAGTGCACTAGACAGAAAATCCACTGATCTCTTGGTGTAAAATAAGTGCTCAGAGTGTAATTTACTACTTTATCCAACAGCTAGCTACAAAATGAATTTAGATAAAGTAAATCAATAGAACAGACAATGAGAGGTAAAATGTACTTTTTAAATACACACACACACACACACACACACACACACACACACACACACACACACACACACACACACACACACACACACACACACACACTTCCCTATTCTAAATCATCTTCCAGCTTCTCACACTTGCTCATTAAGCACTAACATGTTTGGATGTGAGTTATTATTGTATAATAACATTACTTAAAGAAATTTCTTGAGTGTTAAAATACTATCAATTATAATCAATCTTCCAGACTTTGTATTAATGTGACTGTGATTGCTGACTGCAGTACCTGGCAGCAAAATCAAGATTTATTCATGGCCACAGCATTAAATATCTGCATGGTGGTGTGGTAGGAAATATTGGTAAAGTTGGCTACTTTATAATGGGACTATGTGAAGTATGAGGTGGCAGTGAACTCAGTGGTAAAATAGATTCCTTGCTACAGTGATTCTGTTAGTCTCAGACCTCAATGATTGCGATTCAAATGGTGGGGTCAGAGGTACATGCCAGTTATGCTGCACGTACAGGGACGGTTATGTTGCTGGTGGGGGCTTGATTAAGGAAGAATACCTGCAAAATGTTACTGCACTGGCACTGCAATGTCTAAAAGACTTGACAGCTTTGTTTATCTCAGCTGTAACTGTACAGACCAGAACACATTGTAAAATAGGGAACAGATGGAAAAAATCTGTAGGCATTGCAATACCAATAACAGAATAATATGTGTTTGAGGTAGCACTATTAAATCGCAGGAAAAAGGGGAAATGCACAATTCTATCACCTGAAAATGACACTTCAATTTAAAAAAAAAGTCAGTCTTTTCTTCTACTCCCAATGCACATTAGAGATTAAATGTATTACCTAGAAAATCCCACATGCCTTCTTTCAGTTAAAATAGGTATTTTAAGCCAGTTTCATTGGCACAGAAGTTTGAGCCATGGTTATGACACAGGTAAGCCTGATTCAAGCAACAGTTATGACAAGTAAGGAGACGTCCAGAAGTAGGATAGTACAGGCAGTTACCTGCTGTACTGTCCTGGAGTGTGGATGTGGATTCTTTCACCTGGACAGCAGCAGCCAGCGCCATTGCAGAAACTCATCTGCAGCCAGTATAAGAATGGTGCGCAAATGCCAATCATGAACATGCAGAGGTGGAAAAGGAGCTTATGCTATGTACACTGTATACCAAAGCATGCTGCCTAGCTGCAGATAGGTTGGTATAATGGTTAAGGTGTTTACCTTACAGACACAAGGTGCAAGGTTTAATTCTTATATGAGGTAATTGGCTAGGCTTAAAATGGCCCACAAGGACAGTTAGCCTAGTACTAACCTAAAAGGAGGGAAAGTTGCAGAGTCCACCACCCCTATTGATTTCAGTGATGAAAAAGCCAAATGACAGATTCTTCTCACTAGGAATAAAACAGTTGATGGTAGTCAGAAAAAGATTAGATGGTTACTGGGAAGAGGGACAGCAAATTTATGTAGTTTACACGCACACACACACACACACACACACACACACACACACACACACACACACACACACACACACACACACACACACACACACACCAACAATTCTTTCATGCAAACTTTCTTTGGCACATACTGCCTAGGGAGAGTCATTTTACTACTGTACTGCTGTCCTCTAGATAATCTCTGAGCACTTTTAATATGGTAACATTTTTTATATTCTCTGTATGAATACTCAAATGTATCACACACAAAGAACAAAACTAATAACAGCAACGTCATGAGCCTCTAAGTAGTGTAAAAGAATTAACTAAATTTTAAATAACCAATGACAGCACCAACAGCAGCTCCCTTGACAGTCATCCAGCTGCCACCTGGAAATATATTTTATTTACATTTATAAAGCTCATTGTAGACATACACAGTTTGTCCAAGATTAATCCATCTTGTGGTTTGACTCACAGCACACAAAATGTAAATTATAATATGGAGTGCTTATAGTGACGAACTTCTGCAGAATATGATGACTGTCCACCACAAATTAAAAGTCACTTACTTTGAAACAGGACAAATAAAGCACACACATACATAACCATAAAAGTGAAAACAATTAAATACAGTAAATGAAACTAAGTATACCATTAAAAGCAGTATAATTCTCCTGTTCGGAAAGATTAGGGCTAGAGGTTATGTATGACAATTTGCTCAAGAAAGTAAACTCATGACCATGGCATCATGTACAGCTAATATTACAATAACTTATTTGGACAGGTCACTCAGGAGGTAATTTAGGTAAGTGATATCCTACTGCAGTATATGCAGTATGAGAAAGCAAGATGCTGTGGATCAATTGTCAACACTACTATGTGATCTGACCCTTCAACAATTTCTGAAATGTGCTTCACTCCACATTACATCACCATTGATTCTACTTGAAATAGCAAAAATGGGTAATCAGATAAGATTACACTGGACAAACAAAAGCAGAACGACCAAATTAGAGATGATGAAATGAACTAAAAGAGCAGCTAGGCTCATGCAAGCTTATTTATAAATTGATGGTAAGTTGGCACCCCAATGCCCTAGGCAAGTCTGACTTATCTTACACGCATTATCTAAATAATGCTTATACGGACAGTAGTGTGATATGACAATAAAGGAAGTTTTCAAGATTTCTGGATATGAGCGCACAACCACTTTCTCCCTTTCTGTTAAGAACTATTAAACCTTTATATGTGTGTGTGTGTGTGGGGGGGGGGGGTACAGTATGTGTTTCAAATGAAATGGTATTACCATAATGCATGATGCACTTTAAATTGTACTACAATGTACTATAGCCAATGTGTCAACATCTATACAGCTATGTGACTGTCTAAAGGATATTTTGAAACACAAGTCAATAACCGCTTACCATTCTGCAGTTTGCCTTATCTGAGCAAAGAGAACTTAAAACCATCTCAGTTGTATTCAGGACCTGATCTGCAGAAAAAGCCCAAGCAATTGGATCACTGAAGTACAACCCTACAATTTTACAATACAAACATCTACATCATCAAGTCAAACCCAAAGTTATTAGGACTCATAACATGCAGATTCTGAATTATTACAACACAGTAAAGATAAAAAAATAACCAATATACAAACACTTGCAATACAGGCTAATATCTGCAAAGGCTTTCTGTAGTGGGTAAAACACTATGTGTTGTCCCATGTGTCTCTTGCCACAAATCTTGAGAGCCTTCACCTGGGTGTATCCACCTGTGCTCCTGGACCGTATCTGTGTACTCTGGCCTAACAAGTACACATATTTCCAGTCATTTTTTTCCCAAAACAAAGTGCCATACTTGTAAGAAAAAGTTAAAAACTTATGATCGGTTACAGGAAGACTTATATATACCACAACAGTTGAGGAGCTCTAAGCAAGGGAAACAGCAGGGAGGAATACTGAAACCACTGCAGACATCCCTCGCAGAGATCAAACATGCTGAAGGCATATGGTGGGCACACACTGGCCAATAGGGGCACATACACCCCTCTCACCATTAGCATGGGTCCCTGGTGTAGGTCAGAGTAGGCTGGGTCCTCAACCTGTGCATCACCAATAACTGCCTATGCCCATTTTGGAGACATTAGTCAACAAGACTATATCACCTAGAGCAAATTTTTACACAGTCAAGTGGCTAACCCTGACACTGCATGCAGTCTGTGATTCGTGTTCTCCTATCTTAAGGATACTGCACACCACAGCTAATGCCAAAAGTGGTTGGTATTTACAACTTGACCCCCTTACAGGCACCATCTACAGCCTGTACTGCTGCCCACAACTTCATTATTGGGTAAGTTTGAGTTGGAAACACGCAGCACATCTTTTATTTTTTTAAATGAGGCTTAACAACTAGCAGTTAAGACAGGAGGAGATGAGATAAAAATGGTGATGTGTAATCAATTTTAAGTAAAGTCTACAGCAACAGGTGGCATTCCTTCGGAGGTTTGGAAGTTTGGTGAGAAGAAAGTGATAAGATATGGAAGATACTGTTTAACAGTATTTTAAAAGGAGGGGAAGTACTAACATCTTGGAAGAAAGCTATGGTAGCTGTATTGCCTAAAGATGGTAAATACCAATCAAATCCGGCTTCATATAGACCCATTTCAATTTTAAACCATGACTAAAAAGTCTTTATGTTTACACTAGCTAACAGAATGGCAAAAGTGTTGCCAAAATTGATGGATATAGATCAATGTGGTTTTGTCGATGGGAGGCAAACATTAACAAAACAGTGATAATCCAAAAGGATGCAGAATGCATAAAAATGTAAGAAAATACCACATTTCTTCACAGATCTTGATGAAGAGAAAACATTTAAGAGAGTAACGCAACAGAAGCATTTGCATTCCCTGGAACAATAATAAGGTTAATTAGGAGAATCAGAGGCAAGAATTAAAGTGGGAGGGCTCTTCTCTGGTAAGTCTTGTTTGAACAGAGGATCCAGGTAGGGCTGTCATTTCCCCTTTGTTATTTGCTTTATATTTGGAGTCACTGGCAAAGAAAACAAAAGGACTCAGATTCAAGGACATAATTGGTATGGTAATCAAGAAAAGTTGGCTTTATTTGCATACATTTATTTTGTACCTGATAAATCAAGGAAGGACATCTGAGTGTTATAGAACATTAATGAAGGTAAACCAAAGGCTATAGTTGTAAATTATGTAACCACCCATGAACTGGTTCAACAATACCCACATTTATGGGGACATGACAAGATGACGTATTTAAGACTATGGATTAAAATGTCTTTTGCTATGGCAGCTAAGGTTATGTGGGAAGAGAAAACAAATATAATAAAAAAACTGAGAAACTCAATGCTCTTGGTTATGGATATGGCTAGTAAGATACAAGCAATAAACTGTTTTACTCTCTCTAGTTTTAGACATATGGTTCAGGCATATTTGAATCAACCAGAGGAGAAGTTCTGGACAATAATAAAGAGTTGAAGGAATTTATCTGGGAGGGGTACAGGGCAAGAGTTAAGTGGGATAAGTTGATCCTTCCAAAAGAACAAGTTGGTTTAGGATTACCTGATCTGAATGGATATTTTAGAGCTATACAGTTAAGGCTCATACACATAGCACAAGCAGAAGGTTGTAAATTCAAAGCGGAAAGGGATGATGATGAAGTGGGAGAGATGTTCAAGAGACAGAGAAAGTGGGGTTTTGGATGCAGACCATTCAATAGTATAATAACCATACAGATTATTATATTCATAAAGTAGCAGAATGAAAACTAAAACATGAGAATGGAGAAAGGCGATTCTGCAAATATGGATGACAGCAAGTAGGGATACAGAACATAGGCAAGGGGGGCTGGAATTTACTGGAGAAAACAGTCAAAGGAATCGATACATTGGGAGCAATTAAATAGACAGGGAAAAGTAATAGAGTGGGATGAGGCCAGTTAGACATTTGGGCTGCAAACCAGAGACTGCCTTTCCTACCAGGAATTGATATCAGAGTATAGGCAAAGAGAAAAGGATGGGGGAATCTTAAGAAAAAGGCCTGCAATGGTAGCATTTTTAGTTGAATCTAGAACAAAAGCTGCTGTTAAAAAAGGCTAATTACTATGGCATATAAAATATTGCATGGTAAAAATAAGAGGAAGTCAGAGAAGATTGGGAAGAGAGATTAGATAAGTAATTCACAAGTAAACAATAGGAGGGAATATGTATGGCTCTCAAGTGTGTAACAAAGTCTGGAAGATTTTGCTTGACAGTGCTTGCATAGGTACTTTTATACCCTGAGCAGACGCCAAAGAAGTTTTCCTCAAGTAGATGTCAAATGTTGGAGGTATAATGTTAAGAAAACGGGACCTATGAGCATATGTCTTCAGAGTGCAATCCTCTGGTAGACTTTAAAAATTCCCTACAATAAGTGTAACTAATAAAATGATTTTTTTTTAGCTGGTATACAGGATTCTAAATTGCCTAAACATAATAAAGCTTTGTTAAGTTTAATTTTGGTGGCTGCCAAAAAGCAACTACTAGAAAATGGAAATCAAAGTCTAAACCAAACATACCTGATGTAGTGAATACTGAAACAGAGATAAAAGAAAAGGAAGTGGAATCTTTAGACAAGGGTACGAGCAAATTACACAGAAAAAATGGAAACTGTGGGAACAATAAATGCAGAAAAATGTTTTGGAGGAGGAATGAGGGATAACAGAAGGCAGGAAATGAGCAGTTTATATAATGCTGGACTGATTTTATTGCATAGAAGATTATATGTGATGTATAATGTTTGTAAATGTGAACTTGTTAATATTGTTTGATTACTTTTATATAAATTTAAGTTTGCCTATGTCACACTATACTGATACTTTAATAAACTGTTTTTTAAGAGTTAATTACATGAATTTAAAAAATAATGCAAGATCCTTTTTTCAAACTGGTAACACAAAGTTAATTCTCCTAATATTTTGGATTATCTAGCTTGTGAGAAGCTAGAACTGGTAAAATAAATCATAGTAGAAGGTTAAATAGTGCATCTGTACAGAATCATTCACAAAGTCAGAGACATGTCAGATACTTTACAATGATACCCATCATGGCTACGCTGACTTTCTCACATATCAAAAAGTTTGTCACAAGAATATCATAAACAAATTTGGATGAACTACCTATAATATGTGCCTAAAAGAACAGTATCTATAGCTTTCATAAGTAAAATATAGAATGAATTAAAGGAAATGGATAACTTAGGTATCCTTCAGAAATGGTCACAGACAAAAAAAAAATGGTTGAGCAATATTGGCCACTACTAAAGTAAAGAACTGCATTTGTATTGATTCAAAAGATAAATTAAATGCCAGCATTACCCATTGCTTTTGCCGGAAGTAGTAGTGTCATGAATATCAAATGCTCACTTTTTTTAAATGTCACAGGCAAATAATATATCCTGGTGGACAAGGTTAGCTGAACAAAGCTCAGAATTACATATATTTAATGGTCTACAATCAAAATGTGGAAATGCAGTATGACAAAAACAGGTTGGTCAAATGTGTTTTATCAACACCGATAATGTTGAACTGAAAATATATGACTTCATATTAGCAAAAGTGAATACACATTCACTAATATGAAGTAATTTTGAATTGAGATCGTGGTACCGTGTGGATCGGGAAATGTTCCCTTTTCCTCACTGTAGTGCGATCTTGGAGTTGGTATATATAAAATGCAGTGGGGGGTTGCAGGGGGGCAAGCAAAAACATTAATGATAACACAGACTTTCAACATTGGAACTACCAGTGTTCGAATGTTGATTGTCGTGGTTACCATTTCTGACATTTTGGTAATACGGTATTACCAAAGTCAGACATACAAGTCAGTAATTTTGTTGAAACAGTTTCAACATTTTGATAGCAAATCATATTTCATACACCATTAAGAAGGTACCACAGGTTTTCCAAAGAGCTGCTGCACAAATAAATGAAGGCTAGTAAGATGTTGTAAATAAAAATGAGGATTTTTTAGTATGGGTCAGACAAAATAAGAGAATCACAAGGGAATGTTACAGCTGTTCTGCTGAACAGATCCAGGCAGTATAAAATTTCAAGTTAACTAAGGATAAATGTAAAATATGACTGGCTGGTCTGCAACACATGCACTGTGTTCTAATATTAGAGAAAGTGATTCCTGACATAGAAAATGCCAGTGCCAGATCAACAGCACAAATGCCAAAGTTAGGCAGACCTCACAAATAATAATTTGTTTATTTTACGAGATTATGCAGTGTTTTACAATGTATCTGAGGCAAATATCGTTTCATAGGTGTACACTAGGCTAATGACCACTATAGCCCTTATAAGCCTAGTCATGCAACTGGAATGCAACTCACAAATTTGATTTACATAGACGGTGATCTACTGACTGCCTCTGTCCATCTGTGATATAGGAGCCAGGCCAGAGGTGAATTTCTAATTACCCATCCATTGGTCCAAGTTGTGCTTAATAGGGATAGGGAGGGACTCTGAGTCACATTAATAGGGAGCCTGTTCCAGAGAATGAGAATTCTATGAGAAACATATCTGAATTTCCAACATGTCCTATGTCACAAGCAAAATTTAGGTCTTTTAATAAAGCAGTTCTGATGTTTGTTTTGCAGATGTGCAAAAGGTTTATCAAAACAGGGTCCATGAATGCCTTGTATGCTAGACAAAGATAACCTCTCAGAAGTCTGTAAAATACTGAGTAAAGAGATGGGGTTTTGAGGCAATCACTGCAGGACATTGTGTTTAGTCCTTGTATTCTTTCTTGTAAAGAACCTTTGTAGACATTCCAGTTGTTGCATGTGTCTGGTCAGGTACATACCAAAGGGGCCATTATACTCTATGATGGGTATGATGATGGCCAAGTACAGTGGTATGACAACCTCTCTGGACCTACAAGAAATGCCCTTGTTTATAAGTTGAGCAATACAGAAGGATTTTCCTACTACCTTGGACACATATAGCCCATGGCTAGGTTACTATCTACATGACTTCCCAGAATCAATTTTAAGGGTGTTTTATTGATGACATAGTTACCCAGGGTGGTAGACTTCCCAAAAGGAACTATAATGCATTTCTTGGTATTATGTTTTAAGCCATGGCTTTGACACCAAGTGTTTCTCTGCATTAGACCTTCCCTTGAAGGGATTCAATGAATGCTCGCAGTTTTCAATCATCTGTGAACTTGGTCAGCCAAAGGACTTTGACATTGGCTTTAACATCTGAGTAGTAGATGCCAAAGAGGAGTGGGGCAAACATAGAGTCCTGGGGTACTCCACTAGTGACCTTCCTCTTTGTGGAGGTGGCCTCACAAATTTCAACCTCCTGGGTCCTATTGGTTGTGCCAGCTAGCTATCCAGCTTGTTTTATAAAGGGGTTTATACCTAGTCACATAAGTTTGTTAACAACGCCTGAGTGGCAAAAGCCACGACTGCCAATGAGAGAAGAAAAAAAGCAAAATAATTTAAAATATGTATGGACACTGACTTAAGACATTCATTTACTGAAAGACATTATGATGAAAAACTGGCCTGAGCAAATATCTTCATAAAAGATAAAGATTCTGATCTATTGTCCACTGATTTTGTGGTATTTTTCTCCCAGTTCTTAAAAAAAATGGAAAAACACCTTCCACCTTTTATGGGGGAGGGTGGACTTAGAGGGGGGCTAGAGTGCACCTGGGGATGGGTCAGTATGACTGAATCATGGCTGTTCCTTCTTGGAGTCTCAGCCCTGAGGACCCCTAAAGCTTGTCTCTGGGTCTAGTTTACCACTCTTTCCTAAATTTCCTCTTTTTCCCTTTGACAAGTATGGCACTGTTCTGTTTAGAATTAGAAGGACAAGTCTTTGCTGAGAAGTTCCAGCAATACTCTTGTTGCCTGGGTTGGGTCTGCAAAACCTGCCATCACATATAGGGTAGTCTTCCTCTTCCCCTACAGTTTCTTACAGACTACAAAGAGCAGGAGGTCCAAAAGGGACATGAAGAATAACTGACACTGTCTGGCAGGGTCGAAGTCCTTAGCCAGGCATGTATTTTAATTACAGACCTAGTACCTGCTGCCCTGCATAATGCATATGCAGCATCCTAGTAACATTTCTGAGAGTGCTTGGCCACCTGAGTGAAAAGGTTCTCATTTTTTCTAATGGGAACTGCAAGTAGTTAAGCCTGATGGACTGGCAGTTTAAGGCTCTTGAAGGAAAGAGTAATTTTTTTCCCAAATCTTTGAATGGTCTCTTCTGCTCTCCCTATTATCATTGCAAATGATTTCTGGTTGGATTTAATGTGGATCCCTTGCAGGGATCCTGAGACAACACTTTCTCAAAGGGTTCCTACAGCAGCATTTATGGAAGTCATTAATCACTTAAAACTTGTCAGGTTCCTAGCATCTGGGGAGGGAGTCGGGCTCCAGAGATTCATTGCTAAACATCTTCTGAAACACACAGCACTGCAGAAACTGCTAAAAGCTTAGGTTCTGGCTGACCTGTATAAGCTCTGTGCATTTACTGGACTTCTGAATATTCTTTGGTGTCCAACTGGAGCACCTCCCTTCATTCTTTCGAGGGTGTCACCAAAGGAAAAGTCTTCTCATAGAGAAGCAGAGGACAAGATGTCTACATTGTCAGAATCATAGTTATCAGTAGCTGGAGATGACTGATGGTTTGGGCATGTGGGAAGTGCCCAGGAGCTTTGGAGGCTATCCAGCTGTTGCCGACTGTGCAGGATGCAGCCCATGTGGCAGAGGCTACTGAAACAGTGACTATTCAAGCATCAACTGTTACAGGAAGTTTACTTACACAACTATACTTTCCTCATCTCAGAGGTTGTGTTATAAGAGTGTATAGAAATGATGTTAGCCAGTGAAACAGCACTGTTGCCCACTATGGGAGCCTAAGAACTTATATCCATTTCCAATATCACCAGTTTTATCCTAGGAGATGGTTTTGCCTTCCCACTGCCAACACTTGAACCTTGAATCCCTGCCTCTATGGAATGCTCTAGTTTGCTGAGGCGTCAGAAGAATCAATATTTTCATTCAATTGTGGAATTCATTGTTCTAGTATCAGTATGGAATCTAGTTTAGTTTAGATTTGTTTTGGTCTGACTTATTTATTTCACTAAAAGGCTGGTGATTTTTCTTAACTTACTTCTGTTCTGGCAATTAATAAAACTGACTGTTAACTTGTTTGTCTACTCATTACAAGCCTTACACAGCTAGCTCTTATATCAACCATTTTGTCTGTTTCTTTCTTTCGGTGGAGTGTGTGTTATAGGGGCCTTAAGGTGAACTTATCACTGCATTTAGTTTTTACAAGAAATACTACTTACCATGAACCAAGTTAGGGCAGCATAGTGGCACATAGGATAGTGTTGTCACCTCACAACACGAGGTTCTCTAGTTCGATTCTTGGCTGGGGTGCCTTCTGTGCAAAGCCTGCATGTTGTTCCTGTGTTTGTGTGAGTTTCCTCCCACATTCCAAAGACATACAGTAAGTAGACTGGACTCACTAAACTGGCCATAGATGTGAGTATGCACACGAGTGTGTGATGTGGAAGAACAGCCATGGCAGAGTTAGCCACTTGGTGGTGTGAACCTTGGCTCTAGATGATTGTCACTGTTGAAGCGACATCCTGACACCATGTGCAGAAATGCTTAAAGGGGTTGTGGGTGGATGGATGAATGGATGCATGAGGTTAACCTTCCCCCTGTTGTCTTGTGGATAGATGTCCCTAGTAGGTTTTTGCTAAGGCCTACAACCTGGCCTACTCTAGAGTTATCCCTAATCTCTCTCGGTCTCCTTCTGTTCAATGGATGGATTTTATCCCCCTTTCTTCTGGTCACTGTTACAGTGTTCTTTATGGATGGGATGGCCTATTGAGAATGGCAGAGTGTCTGGCCGGCATGCTTGGCTCCTTCTGGGTGCAGCACATCAAAGCATGTGCCTGTGTCTAGGGCGTGGGGGTGTATGGGTGGTGTAAAAATGCCTAATCCCAGGACTTCTTTACCACCAGTCCGAATGCTATGTTTACAATTCATTCTGCAATAATATATTTTGTAAATAAAGCTACTGAGCCTTCAAAAGATAAGTACCCAGTTGGGCTGTTTTCCTTCTTTTTTTCTTTGGGTTGTTTTACCTTTTGCATGTCATCCAGGAAGGGAAAATGTGAGTGTGGGAGGCAGACACAAGAAGTGCCTTTTTGTTGTCTTGCTGCTGCTCACAACCATACTCAAGTGTGAGATTTCTCAAGCTTTCTACCAAAGACCTTACTCAGCCATTTGTCTTCCCTTTTTGTCTATTTAGAAAACCAGTGACTGAAGCTTCTGGTTCAGGGATCCATGGCTTCTGAATCCATCTGACTTGATGTCCAGCCACCATTTAAGAAAAATCTAAAATGCATAATGACTCATCTTCTGTCCAGCCTCCTACATTTATAGGTTGAATGAAGAACCAGAAGACCATCTGGTTCTACCATAAGCCCCCCCCTGTCAAGACCTAGCTGGAGGCCAACGTGAAACTGCCTACCCACATATCTGCTATAGACAAGGAAGGGAAACCGGTGCTAATCATTTCGGTGGAGCCTTGGGGTTGGGATTCCCAGATTCTAGTTAGGGAGCAAGTCCCTGGTTTCCTTACTGAAGTCAGACAAGGGTCTGAGCCCTCTAAGTTTAATAGGCCAGATGTTCTTTAAAAAAAAAAAGAACAGGAGACCAGACATGTGGCTCTTGTGGCTAAGGCTCCACACAATGGTAGGATTTTACTTGGGGTCTTTTTAAAACCCTTATTGCTTTGAAGCCCCCTAAAGGTTTTGTCTGTTCCTTCCTCTTTTCCCTGCCCTCTACTCCTTCTAAAAGGCATAGAGAGACTGATTCCTCTAAGGAGATGAAGGGCTTGGATTCTGGTGGGATTCCCTGTCTTACCCCTCTCGCATTTACTGCTCTCTAGTTCTGTTGTCTGAAGAACATTCCCCTTCCCGATTCCCCCAGTGAAGATTCGTCTTTTGGAGACACATCTGCATTATGGAACATTTTAAATGGGATTGTTCCCAGATTTCCTGATATTTATAAAATGTACTATGAGATTTTGCTGATTGATTCACCTCTGCCTTCTGCAGTTCCTCCAGTTTTGGATGCTGTTCTAGACACCTCTTTTTCTGCCTTCCAGACTCCCAAGTCACAGCTGCTTGCTCCAAAGAAGCCTAGCAGGTTCTATAAGGTTTCTGAAGGCCAAATGTTTATATATAAAAGCTCTTCTTATGAACCTGCAGTGATTTCCCTGGTCACTGACAAGCTTTCTAAATTGCTGTGCTCTTCCAAGCTTTTGTCTTCTGACAAAGACAGTCATGTTATGGACAAGTATGGAAAAATTGTGTATACATCTGCCACATTACCCTTCAGAGCCATAAACTATCAGACCCATGTCACTTAATATATCCTAGTTCTTCTTTTCTCAGCTTTGGGGTGTTCTATCTGAAATGCCTGATTCAGAAGAGAAGTCCTTTGCTACTTCTCTTTTGATGTCTGCTTCCCAGGTAGCTTGTCATACTACAAAATGTAGTTATGATGTTGCTGATGCCTCCTGTAGGGCTTATGATGTTGCTGATGCCTCCTGTAGGACATCTGCTTCAGGGTCAGTTATGAGGAGATATTCCTGTTTACTGCTACAGTACTTTGTTGAAGACATTAATACTAATTTGCTTAGCTCTCCTTTGGACAACCAAATTTTTTTGGCTCTGTAGCAGCTGCACTTTTCAAGACTTTGTAGGATAAGGAGAAGGTCATGCAAGATCTTCCTTTTTTTTTATTTCCAAGTTTCAGAGAAATTATTGATCTAAATCTCCCTTTGTGTGGAGACAGTTAAGAGAGCCTGCCAAGACTAAGGGGTCTTCAAAGAAGATTATTTCCTGATAAGCATTCTCAGGGTTTTAAGAGTCAAAAGCTACCTATTCCTGTCAAATCTGCCTCCACTTGACATTCAGCCTCTTCTGCCCTTCAGCCATATTCCTCTTTTCCTCAGACCGACTCTGCCTTTTCCAGTTTGGCAATGCATAACTACAGAACTGTGGGTGTTTTCCATCATTCAAAACAATGGTTTGGAAGTCCCTTCCTAATTTTCAGGCATTACACAATTTCCCCAATGCTAACTTCCTCAGTTCCCTCTGGTTCCTCAAGGCCTTTTGAATTAAGGCCCTTTCAGTCAGCTCCACTCTCTCAGCAGGACAAGTAACTTTATTTCAGAATGTTCCTGATTTCCAGGAAGGAGGATTCTTGGAGTCCCATTCTGCATCTTTCTTTTCTCAACGCCTTTCTGAAAGTGACCTCTTTCAAGATGTTTTCTCTCCATTCTCTACTTCTGTAACTTCTGCACACTTTCCTGGTGTGTTGCTCTGAGGGATGCCTACCTTTGCATTCCTACTCACCCCTCTTTACAGGAAATGTTTACATTTCTCTGTTTCTTCCTTACATTTTCAGTTTTCTGAATTTTTGACTTTTGGTCTTTCTACAGCTCCAAAGGTTTTTCTCTGTCTGTAGTCTTCTGCAAACTTTAGGGAATTCAGATTTTCCCTTATTTGGACAACCTGCTGATTCACACCACCTTTTTCAGGATCTTGAATGCAACACACTTCTCTGCAGCACAGGGTTAACCCAAAATCTCAAAAAGTCTGTTCTTACCCCTTCTCAAGACCAGGATTTTCTGGGTAGCAGGATTCATACCATGTCAATGATAGCTTTGTTTCATCCTCCCAGTGTCCTTTCCATGACTGCCTGTTTTCAGCCTTTTCTTCTGCAACAGTTGCCTAAAACAGTTGCCTGCAACATAGTTTCTTCAAACTCTGGGGTTCATGGCATCCATCATTACTATGGTTCCTTTCACCAGGCTTCACATGAGGAAATTTCAGTGGTATCTCAAAACAGTTTGACATCCTCTACCTTTTCATCCTTCTCTTGCCTTGTCTCAAAAGCTCCAGCTCCTCTGGTGGACTCAGCAAATTTCCTTGAATCCAGGCCTGCCTTTTCAAGTCCATCTTCCCACTCAGGACCTATACACAAATACTTCCAATCAGGGTTTGGAGCCCCTTCTAACAACATCAGGGTCCAGGGAGTTTGGTCTTCCTGGCAACAAGAAGACCATATGACAACAAGACAATCACGGATTTAGATAAAACTCAGTTCTGACAAAAAAAGTAATAAAACAAAGATGAACTGAGCAATGTAATATTTAATCATAAGAACAAAGCTTTCAGTTTAACACCCTTCATCAGTATACTGATGAAAGGTGTTCAACCTGAAAGCTTTGTTCTTATGATTAAATATTACACTGCTCAGTTAGTCTTTGTTTTATTAACAAGTAGACCATATCAACATAAAAGAGACGAGAACTCCGATTTTGGCTCTTCCTGCTTTTCACCCTCTCTGCATTCCAGGTCCTGTGAGAATTTTCAGACTTAACACCATAGTTATGTAGTATATAAACAAATATACAAAGGGGCACATAATCTTACCTTCTTTGCAGGCTATCTCATTAGGCTTGGGATTTTGCAAATCAGCAATCATCTAACACTGCAAGCAGTTTGTTTCCTCAGAGCACAATCTTTTGGCAGACAATCTGTGCAAGTCTAGAGCAGATCTTCATGAATGGATGCTTCATGTAGAGTTTTTTAGTACATCAGTGGAGTACTCCTGAATTAGATCTTTTTACCACCCCTCTGACTAGAGAACTTCCCAAGTTCTGTTCCAGAGTGCCACATTCTCTGGCTTGGAAAGTGGATGTCATGTCTTTTTCTTGGAAGGGGATATGTCTGTATGCTTACCCCTCTCTTCCTCTGTTCTCAAAAGTCCTGCACAAAATCATGTGGAGCAGGCAGAAAATCTTGCTGGTGACTACAATTTGGCCCAGGCAACACTGATTTCCACTTCTATTTCATCTGCCCAGGGAAACTCATCATAAATTACCTCACATGATGGATGATCTCATACAGTAAAAACATTTCTCAATTCACCATTTTTTATTAACCCTACAACTTGTTTGGGTGGTAGGGTTTCAATTCCTTTTAGACATCAGTTCTCTAAGCATGCACTTCAGGTTTTGCAAGAGGCCAGAAAACACATATTTCCAGTCATTCTTTCCCAAAACAAAGTGCCATACTTGTAAGAAAAAGTTAAAAACTTATGAGGCCAGAAAATCCTCTACTTGAAAATGCCACATAGCTAAATGGAAGAGATTTTCTATTTGCTGTCACACTCTTGACCTGGACACTTTTTCTGTGGTCATTCCTATTTTCTTTCTTATTTGTGTGAACTGCTCAGTTCTGGCCTGGCATACTCATCTGTTAAAGCTCGCTTGTCAGCCATTTCTGCTCGTCTGATTTGTTTTCACCATTTGCTTCTAGAGTTGAAGTTAACAATTTTTAAAGGGCATCTTTCATATTAGGCCTCCAAGAAAGTCTATTCCTCTTTCTTGGAACCTTAATTTTTTTCTTGTAAGACTGAGTCAGGCTCCTACTAAGCCTGTAGTTTCTTCTTCTTTACAGCACTGTACTTGGAAAACTGTGTTGTTAGTAGTCGTACTTCTGCAAAGATGGTTTCTGAACTTCAGGCATTCATGGCAGTTTCACTTTTTGGTTTTCCACAGATCTTTGTACCAATCCTTCTTTTATGTCCAAGGTTAATAACTTGTCTCTAAATTAAACTGTTTATCTTCCTACTTTTTCCTTTCTCCATGGAGTTATAGTGAGGGAAGCTCAGCTATTACCTTGACAAGATTAAATGTATAAGGAAATCTGAGCAACTTTTTGTTCCTTCCATTCTATGAAATTGGGTTTAGTGATTTCTAAGCAAACTATCTCATCTTTCTCCTCCTGGATTTCTAAGGCTATTTTCTTTTACAATTCTTTTAATGCAACCTTGGATTCTTTTCATTTTCTTATGTTCAAAAGCATTCTATCAGGGCTGTGACATCATCTGGTGCTTTTTACAAGGGTATGGATATAGATCCATTCTAGAAACTGTTACTTGGTCTTCTGTGTGTACCTTTATTAAACATAAGTTGGATGTGATTTAAGGGACATGGCTGGATTCGCCAGGGCTATCCTGCATGGGTTGTTGCTTCCTCTTCCCATCTTCCTCTGTAGCTTCCATAGTCTCCACTTGTAAAGAATACTGCAACAGTGATAAGGAAGGACACAGTACAATTATGCAAGATCTTATCACAAAAGTGTGCCCTACTTCTTACTGTTGAAGCATTCTGTTCCTTCCTCCTTCCCTCTATTTTTCTCTCTGAGACTTTTCCTATGGCCAAGGGGTCCTTCTTCCTTTTCTTCTCTCCCTGGATGCACGTCACTGTTTTTCCTCTTGGGTTGCTCTGGTTTTTCAGGGACAATTCAGTTCTGAGGGGTGGGTACTTGTATATCACTTGCGTGCCCTTTGCTTTGGATGTGGGACGTGTTTGACTCATCAACTGGAATGAGCAGAGACTTTGGTGTGCTGGCTGAGTGTTGGGTGGTATGTCCCACTTGTCAGGAATACTACAACAGTGTAAAATAAGACATCTACTGTTATGGTAAGACCTTAACACAACTGTATTTACTGTATGTAGGTGGGTCAATTATACCTGCATCTTATCCATAGTCTTCAGGGTATGCTATCTCACTTGTCAATTATGACTCTTCCTTGCTATCCTGTGGGCAATGTTTCCTATTTACAATTTGCTCAGGACCTGTAGCCTGATGTGCTCTACATTCCAAGACTATTACTCCCATTCTGCATGGATTATGGATCGGTTTTGTAGGCATGTGGATCCTAGCGGTGCCTGGCTTTTGCCATATTCTGGCATATTGTTTAGCTTTCCCAAGAGTTCTCACCATCTTTACCCTACTAAAAGGGGTGGGGTCCATCTATAGACATACACTTAGAATTCACTCTTGCAAGGATTCGAAATACTCCTTTAAACACATTTATGTTCAATATACTCCTTTATACACATTTTTTTTCAATATCCTATTTTTTTTTTGTTATGCATGGCTTGGGTCTGACTTTTGAATCTTAGCAGGGTGACTTCCATCAGCACTGCTTGTGACCCTTGGATGTGAACCCCCTCTAATTCTAGTTATCTGTCTGGCTGTTTATGACTCATCATTTAATTGACAACAGACCATCTTTCATCTGAGGTTGCCTTAAATTGTATTCCACTTCAGTTAGGCATATTAATTATTGCATATTCTCTTATTAACGCAACATATTAATTATTGCATATTCCCTTATTACCTCAACATATTAATTATTGCATATTCCCTTATTACCTCAAGATATTAATTATTGCATATTCTCTTATTACCTCAACATATTAATTATTGCATATTCTCTTATTACCTCAGCCTTTCAGAGACTACAGATTAACTTACCAGGGCCCCTGTGCCTAGGTGTTCCAGTTTTACACAGATATCTTTATACTGCTACTTTTAACACCTCAAGTAAATCATAACATTTTAATTTATAATATGGTTTCCATTCTTTTCCCACTCTTACCTTCCTTCCCTTTTTTCCCCACTGCAGAGTTGTTCTCAAAAACAGTTGTTTAATTAGCAACCTTTCTAAATGCATGCATGTTATACAGATGCTCTTATTTTCCTCTTAGGCTTTCTGCACTTACTCCTTTTCTACTTTTGCTCTCAGAGTTTCCCATTTTTGTGTAATACTTAAACCTTTGTCAGTCCCTGTAAATAATTCCTATTCTTTCCTTTATTCTTTTCTGTGTTATTTGCAGCATGTTTTTAAATTCAAGTTTCAAATTATCCCATTCACAAGCTATCCCTTCAGGTGTAATTTCTGTTTTCCCTAATCACTCTTAAATTGTATCCACTATCCATTCCTTAAATGTCTTTCACTTTAAAAGATAAGTATGAAAATGCCAGTCTGTCAACATTATTACCCTCCATTTTTATCTTAATTGGTGTGTCATCTGATAGTTACTTGATGGTCTCAAAGCTTTCGGTTAAATACACACGCTTATGTGAAAATGCAATTTCTATATAGTCTATCCAGTCTAGTTTGTGTTTTTGTACCCAGTCCATCATCTACCAAGCAAAGTGGGCCCAGGGACATGGCCCCTTTCATCCTCATCCTTGTCCTCTCCTGTTCCTACTGCAATAGGTGTTTGGTCACCTGGAACCTAGTCAGGGCTTTATCCCTCTTTGCCAGTAGAAATGACATTCGGGATTCCCTTGTTGCCCAGAAAAGACTTTAAGCCGGCACTGGAGACAAAACAGCTAAACACCTTTGCACTAAAACAAGACTTTCATATGACCTTAAGTCCATGTATGCTTATTAGAAGCAGACTGGATGTGTTGTTGAAAGATCCACATAAAAATTGTCTGAATCCAAAAAGCATCTGCAGCTCTGGGATCCAGACTTTTATCAGTTTTCTCCCCAACACTTCAGGGTACTCATCAAGTGCATGAATGTTGTGTTGTAACAGCTCACCAGTGGCTGCAAAAGCTAAAGCCTTCCTGTACCTAGACAACTGTCTTCTTTCTGCTTCATTAAGTCAGGATCTAAACGTCTCTGTGCTGTCACTCAAATTTCACTCCTTAGGAGTACCAGAGAATCTGGGAAGTCTTTGTTACATAAGCATGAGGTTATGACTTTCAGAAGGCGTGAATTATATGTAGCTCTTCCTTGTGCAGGCTTTCCCCAGGAAAGGATATCATCCCTTCAGTACTGAAGATCCTGTAGTTCAGATCTTTACCAATGTAGATGTGCCTGTGAATTCAATGCCTCATGACAGTGACCGTAAGGGTGGTGCCTCATGCAAGGTTGCATCTAAGGAAGTCCTGTCTTGTAACACCTGGGTGCAGCTGTCCCAAAACTTGAATATGCTGGCACATGACTTCCATGCCCTGCAATCTAACCTTCTTTGGCGGGTAGTTCCCTGATCATGTGACCTATAGGAAAGAGTTAGGCTTGGAATGTTAATTACTACACGTTTCAAGTGATATTTCCACTTGACCTTTACACAGATTTCAACAGGCCAGTATGCCCTTTATAACCTGCATATGTTGCACCTTAGTTCTTGACAAGCACTGTGGTATTGCTGCAGCTTACGTAAAGTCTTCCACATTTCTTCCTGTTTCGTTTGCTGTTGGCTCTCAGTTATAATTTGGAATATCTGTAAGTATAGCATTGTACCATCTTCCACCTTCTACTCCTGTTCTGACTGGAGGTGTAAATTACTTTCAAAATTTGTTCCAACCCTTGTAAAACTTTCTTCCATATTTTTCTTTATTCAGAGTGCAGGAGGAACTCACTCACACATAAATCTGAGACATTCATCTGATATTTAACACAATGTACTGCAGTCTATTCATATCTTCTTCCCTCTTTCCAACACTAAGTGGAAGAGTCCATTCTGGATCATTATCCCTGATCTTACCAGGGCGGCCACGGTGGTGCAGCGGTTAGCATTGCCGCCTCACGGCAAGATGTTCTTCAGTTCAATTCTCAGCTGGGGTGCCTTCTGTGTGGAGTCTGCATGTCCTCCCTGTGGTCGCGTGGGATTCCTCCGGGTGCTCCGGTTTTCTCTCACATCCCAAAGACATGCTGTAGACGGATTGGACACTCTAAATTGGCCCTAGGTGTGAGTGTGTGCATGTGTGTGCCTTCTGTGGAAGGTTGGGCGTCGGGCTGGCAACTTGACACTGTAAAACTCCACTGCCAATCATGAGCGGACAGGTGATCCGCTGTGGCGACCCCTAACCGGGAAAAAGCCGAAAGAAGAAGAAGATCCCTGATCTTACCAATTTTGGCTTTACTTTCCATGACACTATCTTTATCCTTTTACTTCTCTTCTGTTGTCAAGAAGTGGTTAGGAAGTGTGTGTGTGTGTGTGTGTGTGTGTGTGTGTGTGTGTGTGTGTGTGTGTGTGTGTGTAATATATTTATGTGTAGTGTGTATATACGCATAATCTGTGTGCATATACTGTATGTGCACATTACATATAGTGTGTTTTATTTTGTGTGTGTAATATATTGGTGCACGGTGTGTATATATGTATAATCTGTGTGCATATGTGCACATTATATATAGTGTGTGGTTCTGTGTGTATGTATCTGCATGGCATCAGGCATCAGCTTCCTGATAATTTAAAGGGCTGCTTCACTAGGATAAAGGGTTTGACCTAATGGTTAAGATGTTTAGCTCATAAATGCAAGCTACAAAATTTGATTCTCATGATTCTCACCTTTGAGGGGAAGTTAACTACTCTTAATATGGCCCACAAGGGCAGCTAGCCCAGTAGTTAAACATGAACCATAGCAGCATGCAGGATTTCTCAGGAAAGTCTTTGTGCTTCTTCTCGGGTCCTGTATGGGAAAATTCCATTGAGAAGAAGACTGCAAACTTGACAAGCAGTTCTCATTCTACAGAGGCTCTCTGGTTACTTTGTTCTGGAGCCAGGGGAGGGGGGAGCAAGCAAATGCAGAAGAAGGTGGACCAAGAATGCCATGGTCTGAATCACCCCTGTGAAGCACTCATGCAGAGGTGTTTCCCTGGTAGGTAATGGGACATGTCATGACCCATCTCTTGAGGTAGGTGTTAACATAGCCAAGGAGATGGGAACAGATGAGGCCAACCATAACTTCAAGATCAAAAAAATATTGATCACAAGGCTAATCCTGACCAGAGTGCCCCAAGTCCTGGGACTGAAAGGTCCCCCAAGTCAATGGTTTTGCCTTTGAGAGTTAAAAAGTAGACTTGGGGACATGATACTCTGCCCTGAAGCTGAGAGTGACCTTGACGCATTGATCCTTGGTGATAATGGTGGAATCTACTGCAATGAGGTTGCAGTCAATGCTACCAATACTGATAGATGAGTGAACAACTATCAGACGGGAACTACTGGTC
Organism: Protopterus annectens; assembly: GCF_019279795.1. Taxonomy (NCBI): domain Eukaryota; kingdom Metazoa; phylum Chordata; order Ceratodontiformes; family Protopteridae; genus Protopterus; species Protopterus annectens. The sequence goes on from NC_056728.1 coordinate 1,427,794,357, forward strand.
AATAGCTTATTGTGTTTTTATCTGATTGGCCTGAGGGTTTAACTTTATAAAGGTCTTTCATCCTGATAGTATAAAAGCCTTGCATTTGCAAGAAGCTCAAACGTGGTTCCCGGTGCTTGCATAGAAGCAAACCTCTCCAGTTTAAAATCCTCAAAAGGAAATGCTCTCCATAGTCTCCCACTGTTCACAGTTGTTCAAAGAGCTGCCAGTATGTGCAGAGGGTGGTACCCTGCCAGTCATCTAATAGTACATTAATAAACACTATCACTTTGACCTTTAAGTGACTCTCCCCTACTCTTTCCCATCTAGAAATTATGATTGCTTGCCTTACATATCATAGGCTAGATTCAGACCTGCTGAATCTAGACTGTTTGGCATCACTGTGCTCTTAAACCAGCCATATTACATTAAGGTGGCCTCCCTGCACCCTAGTGGCAGACGTGTGTAGCTCAGGACCCACCTGAGTTGGGGATTACTGGAGAAAGGCTCAATTTGGGGCTTTCTCATTGGTAGTTGTGTTAAACTGTTTAAATTTGCCTGTATGTAAGCCTTGCATTCGAACGGGTTTGCAGTCAGTTAACTGGAGCAGCCCAATGTTTGGCAACTTTAGCCAGAGGTCTGGAGTGCATCTGCACTGAAATCCAAGGCATCCACTGGAAAAAATGAAAAATAAGTACATTTTAAATGACCACTGCACTTTGACTGTATTTAATTGAATTACTGTTTCATTTTTGCTGTTTGTGACTGCATTTTACTCTGCATTTTGAAATTGTACTTCATTGCATAATAAAGCTTAGGCTAGATATCGACCTGCTGAATCTAGACTGTTTGGTATCTCTGTGCTCTTGAACCAGCCATCTTACTTTAAGAGGGCCTCCCTGCACCTTTTTGGCAGAAGTGTGTGGCTCAGGACCCATATGAGTTGGAGACTGCTGGAGAAAGGCTCAGTTTGGGGCTTTCCCATTCGTAGCTGTGTTAAAAACTGTTTAAATTCATCTGTATATAAGCTTCACATTTGCCCATTGTTGGGTTTAGCAGTGCCCTGTATAGATATAAATGCCTGGGAACATTATTTTTCCCCAGAGACATTCCAGTACAACCCCCCCAAACTTCCCTGCTAAACGAAGGCAACTCAGTTGCGCTCTAAGCAGTGTTCTCACACTTGACATCCACAATCTACTACAGACCCACTGCCTTTGCTACTCCAAGTCAAACTAGCCCACTAGTTAAGTCAAAATCTTAAGTTCAGTTAGCCCACGTCCTTCCCAAATACCACATTCAGAAAAAATCCTGCCACAATGGACAGGCACTTTCTCATAATTTCTCCTGCCAGCATGACTGAAATGGGCAACTTGAGGCAATGCAGCGATTACTTCATGTAAATTGACAACAATTTCCCCTAAAGCTAACTAACACCCTATGTAAGAAATGTAAATACACTGTGGAATCGGGAGTCAATTCTCTCATGTAAAAATAAACTAGACATCAAACATGCTGTCAGCACACATGCTTCACCTCTTACACAAGCATCACCTGTCACACAAAATAAGGTCACAACACATAAACCCACATATGTGGAGATAATCACTAAAAACCTACTAAAAGAAAGTACAGTTGTGTACACTTACCATAAATGTAGATATTCAAGTGTATTCAATGTTGCAGTCATTACATTTGGGTAATCTGCTTGCAGGTTGCCCTCAGTCGGCCTGATTAACAAAGTCTTGGGTCCTGCATCAGTTGCTGTCCCTTCTTCTATTATGTCAAGTCATCAGGGGTGTAAAACATGCAGCCGTTGCCATTACATCAGTTTCTCTTGCCCCAGATGTCAGGTGCCCACAAAACACAAAGGTATACCTCCAACAAAAAAGCAAATACACCAAAAAGGCGTTTAAGCATAGTAAAGGAAAGTAGAGGTATAGCCAAAAGAAGTTAGGTGCAGGAGGGAGGGTAACCGGGACTGCAACAGGGAATGCACTCAAACATCTACATTTATGGTAAGTGTACATAACTGTACTATGTTCTTTGTGTTTCACTGTTGCAGTCATTAATTTTGGGTAGATTCCCAAAGCTATGGTTGGGAAGAGAGTTTAAATAGCTATAAGGCCCTGCAAGACTGCAGTGGCAAAGCCAGCTCTGGGTTTAGAGAAAATTGGCAAATGATAATGCTTGGTGAAAGTATGTACAGAACTCCAGGTAGCAGCTTCTAGGATGTCCCTGGTAGGAACACCTCTGAGAAAGGCTGTAGAAGTAGATGCAGCCCTGGTGGGGTGAGGTCTGATCCCCTGGGGGATAGGTTTTCCATGGTGCTTATAGCAGAAATGAATGCAATGGCTTATCCATTTAGAAATGGTTTGTTTTGAAATACCTTCCCCTCTGCCCCTGCAGCAAATGCTACCAGCAGTTGTTCAGATTTTCTTTGAAGTTTAGTCCTGTCCAAGTAGAATCTAAGTTGTCTGTGCATATCCAAGGAATGCAGAATCCGTTCCCCTTTGTTCTGTGGATTGGGAAAGAAGGTTGGCAAATGAATGGACTGATTAAGAGTCACACTGGATACCACCTTGGGCATGAAGGATGGATCGGTTCTGAGTGACACCCTGTCCGCATGAAAGATGATGAAAGGCTCCACTGCCATAAGGGCCTGTAATTCAGATACCCTTCTATCTGAAGTGATCGCTAAAAGGAAAGCTGTTTTCCAAGAAAGAAATGTTAAGTCTGCAGAAGCAGCTGGCTCGAAAGGAAGTAGAGTGAGTTTCTCCAATACAAAGTTAAGGTTCCAGGCTGGGGTTGGAGCTCTATTGGGTGGTCTCAAATTTTTGGCCCCTCTGAGGTACTGCTTGAGCAGTGGATGAGAGAAGAGGGGAGGTTCTGTGTTATGAGCTGAAATGGCTGAGGCATGGAATTTAATGGAGGAAAAAGACAGGCCCTTGTGAAGCATCTCAGTTAAGCATTGTAAAATCTGAGGTAAACTGGGCACTGCTGTGCTCATCCCTTGAGACTGGTTCTAGGCACAGAATCTTTTCCATTTTTCAGCATAAGATTTTCTAGTACTAGGCCTTCTTGCTTCTAAGATGACATCCATCACAGGTTTACTGAGGGATGGTAAGGGAGAATTTAAGTAATTAGCCAGGCTGCAAGGTTCGGTGTTGGAAGCTGAGGGTGCAGAATCTGGTTCTCCTGCTAAGACAGCAGGGAAGGAGTCTGAGGCAGGTGCCATGAAGATAACCATGACACACTGCGCAGGAGGGGGTACCAGTGTTGGCGCGGCCAGTCTGGAGCAATCAAAATCATCCTTGTTTGTCCTGTTTGACTTTTAGTAGTACTTTGGAGAGCAGAGGCAGCGGGGGAAGGGCATAGACTGATAGGTTTTTCCAGCTGAAGGACAGAACATCCACTTTCCAGGCTTGTTTTTGGGGAGTCCTTGTGCAAAATTTGTCCAATTGGTAGTTCTGGCGGGAGGCAAACAGGTCTATATCTGGACTCCCCCCATTCACTTGTCAACATGTTGAAAATCCTTGGTTCCAGTTTCAACTCGTGTGGGTCCATGAAATTTCTGCTTAGTCCATCTACCAGTGTATTTAATTTTCCTGGCAGGAATTGAGCTTGTAGGTACACTTGGTAGCTCAAGGCTGTGTTCCACAATGCCACGGCTAGTCTGCAGAGGGAGTAAGAATGTGTACCCCCCTGCTTGTTTATGTACCACATAACTGTGGTGTTGTCAGTCTTTACCATTAGTTGTCCTGGAAGAATGTAGCCCTTGATGGCTGTCAGAGCATTCTGTACAGCTAACATTTCTTTTTGATTGATATACAGGTGCATTTGACTTGGGTTCCATTTGCCCTGAATGCACTTCCCTGCCAGGTGAGCCCCCCATGCATAGTTTGATGCATCTGTTGTTTGGGTTTGGGCAGCAGGGGGTGGTGTGAAAGGAAGTCCCTTGTTTTGGTGGCAGGCCTCTGCCCACCAAAGGAACTCTAGGCATAGGCAAGGTATGATAGGAATCATTGTTTCTAGGCTGTGAGAATGTGGACTCCATAGGCTTTTTAGATACCACTGTAGTTTCCTCATATGCAGTCTTGCATATGGAATTAGAAGAATGCAGGAGGTCATGAACCCCAAGGTTTGCAGTATTTTTCTTGCAGACAGCAGGGTTTTTGTGGCCACTTGTTTGAAGTAGGTTGTCAAATGAATTTGCTTTTCTGGTGTGAGATAAGCCATCTGGGAAGCTGTATTCAAGCTTGCTCCCAGGAATGTAATTTGTTGACAGGGTACCAGTTGTGATTTCTTTTCGTTTATGGTGTACCCTAGACAACCAGACAAGTTAAAACCCTTTTTACAAACGCCAGATGATTCAAAAGTATGTCCTGGCTTTCTGCCTGAATTAGACAATCGCCCAAGTATGTGTATATATTTGAATACTACTTTGCCTGCAAAATGCAATAACTGGAGCTAGGCACTTTGTGAATACCCTGGATGCAGTAGATGAGCCAAAGGGCAGTGCAGAGAACTGATAGTGCATGTAGCCTCATTTGAAGTGTAGGTATCTTTTGCAAGATTCCCTGGGATGTGCAGGTATGCTTCTTTTAAATCTAGTGTTGCCAACCAGGCATCTTTGCCTACCATAGGAAGTTACTGGTGAAGAGTCAGCATCTTGAATTTTGGAATCTCCAGAAAGGTGTTTAGAGTAGACATGTCCAGGATTGGACACCATGATTTGTCTTTTCTGGGTACCAGGAAAAGTCTAGAGTAGAAACGTTGTCCTTTTTCCTCTTGTGGTACCAGATGAATAGCCCCCATGCTCAAGAGAGAAAGTACTTGTTTTTGAGCCTCTGCCCACTGATTTGGGGGTAGGTCCAGCCACCCACTTGGCATTGGCAATGTGTGGAAGTGAAATCTGTATCCCTGGGACACTACATTTAAAACCCATTTGTCCTGGGTAATGAGTTCCCAATTTTTTGCATGAAGAGCAATCTTTCACCCCAAAGGGGCAGTCAGAAGATAAGTGCTTGGAAATTTTAAAAGGAAGTCATTGAGACAGTTTACCATAAGGGAGTGTCTTGTTATTCCCAGACTTGGAAGTGAAGCCCCCCCCCCCATTACTTAGTTCTGTGAGTCCCCTGGGACTGAAACCTGGGGTTTTTGCTGTGTCTGGGCTTGGCTTAAGAAGACCTGGAAGGGGCTGGAAAGGACATATTCTTAGAAGGCCAGTGCCTACTAAATCTAGGAGGCTGACCTTGTAAAAAAATCTTTAACAATTTGCATAGATTTAGCTTTATCTTCCATCTTTTTAAGAACTTCTTCAGCCTTGTTGCCAAACAGGTGGTCCTGATTTAGAGGAGCATCCAACAATTTAGCTTACCACAAGTAATGCAATTATTAACTTTTACTGACATTGGTAAGGAGCAAGAAAAAGTTTCCTCAATGGGGTACTTAGCTTTTAGTTGAAGATTTTGGTTCTGAAACTCGAATACGAAAATTTCAGAAGTCGGCCGACTGGCACTTGTGAACTGCTTCTGCTTTGGGCACTGCACGGCAAGAAAGACTGATGTAATGGCATCAGCTGCATGTTTTATACCCCTGATGACCTGACATCATGGAAGAAGGGACAGCAATCGGTGCAGGACCCAAGACTTTGTTAATCAGGCCACCTGAGGGCAACCTGCAAGCAGATTATCCAAATGTAATGACTGCAAAAGTGAAACACGAAGAACATCAGAGACCTGCCAAATGCACACCATCCACACTCACTTTGATGCCCACCACTGCCAACAATATGTGATGGGCACCAACATGTGTCATCTCTAAGCTGGGCCAGTAATCAAGGAGCCTGAATCTTCACCACTGACACTGGAGAGGGACATGCACTTGGAATACAAATGGATACACTCACTATTTCCAGATGCTGACCTTTCTGCATCAAGTACAGTTTCCCTTAACAGCACACAGGGAAAACACTCAGCCCAGGGTCTGGATGTCTCTATAGCTGTCTCCCTCCAGATCCCTAATTAGACTCCCCACTGGTACAGCTGTGGGGTTAGGTCCTCAGCCGAGTGTCCAAGCCAGTTGCTCCAGCACCCTCTCTGTAAGCCCAGTTCTTTATGTCCCTGCCACAAGTAGCTGACACCCACACACACCCTGATAGATCTGATTTTACACACACACACACACACACACACACACACACACACACACACACACACACACACACACACACACACACACACACCTGGGAAAGGCTGGCACATATTTACTAGCCATGCCCCCATCTGCCCAGATTATAAGGTAGATTCACTGCCACCAGACACTTCACAATCAGCTACTCTAAGGCCCTTAAGAAAGGGTGTCCAATTATACTGTGCAATATTACAATTAAAATAAATGGTAGTGGTTCATAAGGCCTGCTGGAGTGGCCCATATAGTGTCACCAAATACATATAAGTACTCTCAAAGGTTAGACACTCTCTACAAGAACAAGTCCAATTACAGTTTTAAATATATTTAATAATGAATAATAAAAGAACATGAAAATATTGAATATATATTTACAGTAAACCACAGGGTTCAAATCACAGAAAATATTGAAAACAAGACTAACGGACAGACTTATACAAATCGTGAAAAACAATCTCTAAACCTAGCTTCACTATATTCCTGACTGAATTCTAAGAGAATTTATTGCTCCCTAAACTTACTTGGGCAAGGAAAGGTGAAATATGTGAGTAGTCTTTCTAGTCAGACCAAAAACCAGAATACAATAATCTCTGAGATTACTCCCTGTAAAATATAATATCCAAGATGATTTGCATAATGACCTTATCTGGTCACCTGACTCTACGTTCCCACAACATTTTCTTCTGAACTTTGAGACAGGACTTTAGCAGACTGCTGCAGCACACATTTTGAGCTTTTATGGCAATGCCTAGGAGGCAGAACCATTTACAACACTTCCCTCCTTCCTTATAAAAGCTAACAGATAATGGCTGCACCCAGACCTACCATCTCTGGTCCTACTCAGCACTGTGGGGGGCCCTTCAATGATTCAACAGCTCATTTACATTCCCCTTATTTTTCTTAAAATAAGCCAGCTGGTTAACCATTTGCTGTGCCAGTGTCCTCTATTAAAACATATACATTTAATTCAGTTACCATAATACAAGCAAATTTCTCTTCATTTTAGCAGGGTGCACTGCTGATACATTTTAATACAATTAACACAAACAAAGCTCACAAATACATTTTCAGTACAAGCATCTGTATAAATCAGCTTGACATACAAATGACATATAATTATTTCTAAAATTCCACTTGCTATGCTGGCACAAGTTTTACATCCACTGCCCTACTTCTCCCTGGCATCACTAGCAGTACCACCTATTGTCAAACTGACCACTAGGCAAAATGAAACCACTACACTTAACACACACCCCCATGGCTCAACAAATAAGCCCCTAAAGCAAAACACATCAAATGTCTTGGTCATAGGCGACTCCATTGTGAGACACACAGATGTCCCCCTCACCAGACTGGAGAAGAAGGTCACTGTCAGCTGCCTATGAGGTGCCAGGATCTGATAAATCATGCATGCACTCAAGTCACTCAACAAAACATACAGTTATGACTCTGTCATAATCCTTGTTAGAGTGAATGACTTGAGATGTATCTCTCTGGACTATATGAAGATGAACATGACGGAACTCTGATTGTTTGTCTCAGACAGGTATGTTCCCAGCCCTAAGAAGCATCCTATCCACACCCAGGATAATGACACAATATAAACAAAAAATGATTGACTTTAACAACTGGCATAGCATCTGGTGTCAGTCCAGGGGGATCCAGTACCTCTCAGCCTGGGAGGATATGGTAGACAGACCTCACTGCTTTGCTAGAGATGGTCTGCACCTGTCACTTCCGAGGCTTTCAGATACTGGATACTGACCCTTGCCTCCATAGTGCCGTTTTTGGCCAATGTCAAAACAAATTTTCCAACATAAAATCTAAATGAGACAAATTCAGGGTCATGCTGCTTAGTGCTAGGAATTTAAACACAAAACTTCACTCCATGGAAGCACTTCTCACCTTGGAGGATGCAACCACTGACAGCACCCCCACCATGCAAGGCTACAATTCCTTCCACATGTTCAGACCTCAAAATAAGCATGAAGGAACCAAAGGTGGAGGTGTATCCATCTTCATTAAAGCCAAATACACTTCACGACTCGTCACACAGCATGACTCTCCAAACTACTACTCCACGTCCTATTAATTATTGGGAAAGTACCATGCCACATCATTGCTAGCTATTGATCCCCCACTATGAACCAGGAAAAGCACACCACCTACCTCGATTTACTGGAATCCCGTGCCATACAGCCCAACACCTTAGTCACGTGAAATTTCAACCATACTTCCATAGACTGGTGGACATACATGAGCAAAATTACTCTCACCCTAAGGTTCCTGGACTTTGTTAACACAAATGCTCTGGAGCAGACAGCCTGCACCCCCCCCCCTACTAGGAGCTCTAATGTTCTGGACATAGTACTCACCAACATGGGGGGTCAGTGTGCTTCCCCACATGTAATGGCCTCCCTAGTTAGGTCAGACCACAAATCAGTCTTGTTTGAAATAACTACTGGAACTGATACCCTCAAAGAAACAAACTATAAAAAACTTCACCAAAGCTAACTATAGCCTACTAAGCGATGGTATAAAAATCTTCATACAACTCACAATCGCAGACATCAATGATCACTATGCAAAAGTGAAAGCAAATGCCCTGTACAAACCACGTAAGCTACTGCATAAACTCTGCTGTATCTGACCGGATCAAAACCAGGTCTTCCAGTAAAAACAAACCACTGTAGTGGACTTAGAGTATAAGCAGACTGTACAACAAAAGAGGAAGAAACTGTTGTCCAAAATCAAAAGGGATATCACTCTAAAGAGGAAGAGTTCTCAGCTTGAACAAGAAAATCATAAATCTTGTAAAGTCTTCTAAAGCAAATTTTGAAACTAAAATCACATCCCTAGCCAAGGATAATCATAAGGCATTTACACACCCCTGTTAAAATGCCAGGTTTTTGTGATATAAAAAAAAATGAGATCACAATAAATCATTTCAAAACTTTTCCCACCTTTAGTGTGACCTATAACTTGTACAATTCAATTGAAAAAGAAAGAAATCTGTTGGGGGAAAATATAAAAAACAAAAAACGCACAATACACTGGTTGCTTAAGTGTGCACACCCTTAAACTCATACTTTGTTGTGCACGCACACCCTTAAACTAATACTTTGTTGAAGCACCTTTTGATTTAATTACAGCATTCATTCTTGGGTAGGAGTCCATCAACATGACACATCTTGACTTGCCAATATTTGCCCAGTCTTCATTGCAAAGGCGCTCCAAATCTGTCAGATTGTGAGGGCATCTCTTGTGCACAGCCCTCTCCAGGTCACCCCACAGATTTTCTGTTGGATTTAGGTCTGGTTTCTGGCTGGGGCATTCCTAAACTTTAATTTTCTTCTGGTGAAGCCATTCTTTTGTTGATTTGTATGCATGCTTGGGTCATTGTCATATTGAAAGGTGAAATTCCTCTTCATCTTCAGCTTTCTAGCAGACGCCTGAAGGTTTTAGGCCAAACGTGACTGGTATTTGGAACTGTTCATAATTACCCCCACCTTGACTAAAGCTCCAGTTCCAGCTGAAGAAAAGCAACCCCAAAGCACGATACTGCCACCACCATGCTTCACTGTGGGGATGGTGTTCTTTTGATGTGAAACGTTGTTTTTGCACCAAATGTGCCTTTTGGAATTGTGGCCAGAATGTTCGACCTTGGTCTCATCAGACCATAAAACATTTTCCCACATGCTTTTAGGAGACTTGATGTATTGTTTTGCAAATTTTAGCCAGGCCTGGATGTTTTTCTGTGTAAGAAAAGGCTTCAGTCTTGCAATCCTACCCCATAGTCCAGACATATGGAGAATACAAGAGATTGTTTGTCACATTTTCTTCAGCTGGAAATGTATACTTAGAATCTCTAGTGTGAATTTATGTTGCGCTGTGATTCCTGTTTGTATCATTTGTATACATATTATTCCTTGGGTGTTTTATTTGTAAGTTGGAGCTTTTCTCCCCAGGCCTCTGCTGAAAAAGGACATGTCCAGTCGGACTTGCCCGCTAAACAAATCTAAAATAAAATAAAATAAAAATAAATAAATGTAGTACACAACCGGCACTTGCCAGAAATTCTTGCAGCTCCTTCATTGTTGCTGTAGGTCTCTTGGCAGCCTCCCTGACCAGTTTTCATCTTGTCTTTTCATCAATTTTGGAGGGACATAGTACAGTTGTGTACCTACCATAAATGTAGATGTTAGAGTGTGTATTCACTGTTGCAGTCATTACTCTTGGGTTATCCTGCTGGTAGGTGACCCTCAGTCGGCCAGAATTCCAAAGTCTAGGCCCGGCATCGGTTGCTGTCACCTCTTCCCTGACGTCAGTGTGCCAGGGGTATAAAAGATGCCGCCAATGCCATTTTCTTCAATTTTTCTTGCCCCAGATGTCAGGTGCCACCAAATTAGTTGGCTGAAATAATATGCCAATAAAAATGCATGCACAAAAATAACATTTCCTTCATCTACAAGCAAATACACCAAATAGGTTGTATAGGATAGAGAAGTGCAGATAAATCCCAGCAAAGAAAAAGGGGCATGGTGGGTGGGTAACCTGGACTGCAACAGTGAATACACTCGAACATCTACATTTATGGTAGGTACACAACTGTACTATGTTCATCGTGTTTCACTGTTGCAATCATTACTCTTGGGTTGAATCCCAAAGCTGAGGATGGGTGGCTGGGCTAAATAGGATTAGGAGAGGCTATGAGGCCCTGCAGAATGCAGTGGCAAAACCTGCTCTGGACTTGGAGTAAAGAGGTAAGTGGTAGTGCTTTGTGAAGGTGTGCACTGAACTCCAAGTTGCAGCCTCTAAGATATCTTTGGTTGGTACTCCTCTGAGGAAGGCTGCTGAAGTGGCTGCTGCTCTGGTGGAATGAGGCCTAATGCCCTTAGGCACTGATTTGCCATGTTGAAAATAGCAGAAACAGATGCAGTGGACTATCCATTTAGAAATAGTCTGTTTTGAGATGGCCTTTCCTTGTGATCCTGCAGCATATGACACTAAAAGTTGCTCAGTATTTCTGAAAGCTTTAGTTCTGTCCAAGTAGAAGCATAACTGCCTGTGTATGTCCAAAGAATGCAGAATTTTAGGTAGGCAAGTGAATGGTTTGGTTGAGGGCCACACTGGACACCACCTTATGCATAAATGTAGGGTTTGTCCTCAGAGAAACCCTGTCTGGATGAAAAATGATGAAAGGTTCCACAGCCATGAGTGCTTGTAACTCCGAGATTCGCCTTGCAGAGGTTATTGCTAGGAGCAGAGCTGTTTTCCAGGATAAGAATTTTATATCTGCTGTTGATGCTGGCTCGAAAGGAGGCAGTGTGAGATTTTCCAAAACATAATTGAGGTCCCAGGCAGGAATTGGTGCTCTCCTTGGAGGCCTAATGTTTGTGGCCCCTCTGAGATACTGCCTTATTAAAGGATGAGAAAATATAGGTGGTTCCGTATTGTAATGGGCTGAAATGGCAGAGGCATGAATCTTAATTGATGAGAAAGAAAGGCCTTTGTTCAGCATCTCAGTTAGGTATTGTAAAATCTGACGGATATTTGGTACACCCATGTCAATGCCTTGTTCCTGGTTCCAAGCACAGAATCTCTTCCATTTTCTGCATAAGATTTTCTGGTACTGGGCCTCCTGGCCTCCAAGATAACATCCATAACAGCTTTTGAAAGAGGAGTGTTCTGAATGGCTACATTAGCCGCCATGCTGCCAGATTTAAGGTCCTGAGTTGGCTGTGCAGGATCTGATTGCTTTGTTGGGTCAGCAAGTGAGAAGTCTGAGGCAATATCCCTGCTGGACCTTGAGACAAGCTCTTTAGGATTGGGTACCAGTGCTGGCGTGGCCAGTCTGGTGCAATCAGTATAATTTTTGGCTTCTCTTGTCTGACCTTTAGGAGTACCCTGGGAAGGAGAGGCAGTGGGGGAAAAGCATATACTGTTAGATTTTTCCAGCTGAAGGATAGGGTGTCCACTTTCCATGCTTGCTTGTGATAAATCCTTGTGCAAAATCTCTGCAACTGGCAGTTGTGAGGGGAGGCAAATAGATCTATGTCTGGGCATCCCCATTTCCTTATTATCATACTGAAGACTTGTGGATCCAGTTTCCATTCGTGGGGATCCATGAGGTTTCTGCTTAGTTCGTCTGCCAGAGTATTTGTTTTTCCTGGCAGGAATTGTGCTTACAGGTGAACTTGAAAAGCCAATGCTGTGTCCCATAAGGTCATTGCTTGTCTGCAGAGGGGGTAGGAATGTGTACCTCCCTGCTTGTCTGCAGAGGGGTTAGGAATGTGTACCTCCCTGCTTGTTTATGTACCACATGACCGTAGTGTTGTCTGTCTTTATCAGTAACTGTCCTGGATGGAGCAGGTCCTTGAAAGCTGTCAGGGCATTTTTAACAGCTAGAATCTCTTTTTGATTGATGTGAAGATGCATCTGGTTTGCAGGCTATTTGCCCTGTTACATTTTCCTGCCATATGGCCCCCCCCAGGCATAATCTGATGCATCTGTTGTCAGTGTCTGTCTGGCTGTGGGTAAACTTAATGGCAGACCCTTGTGTTGGTGACAAGCTTCTGCCCACCATCGAAACTCCTGTTGCAGGCAAGGAATGAGCGCAATTACTGTCTCCAGGCTGTGGCAATGCTGAGTCCAAACACTTTTTAGATACCATTGTAGTTTCCTCATATGCAGTCTGGCATATGGAATTAGTAGAATGCAGGACGCCATGAAACCCAAGGCCTGCAGGATTTTCCTTGCAGATAAGTGGGTTTTTGTTGCCAATTTCTTGAAGTAAGTAGTCAGTTGCTTTTGTTTATCTGGCGTGAGATAAGCCATCTGGGCAGGTGTTTTTAAGCTTGCACCCAGGAATATTATCTCTTTAGAGGGCACTAGTTTTGATTTCTTTTCGTTTACTGTGTACCCTAGGCCAATTAGTAATCTTTTTACAAACGCCAGGTGCTTTAGAAGAATGTCTTTGTTCTCTGCTTGAATTAGGCAGTCGTCCAAGTAGGGATATATTTGAATTACTTTTTGTCTGCAAAACGCAATTACTGGTGCCAGGCATTTTGTGAAGACCCTAGGCACAGTAGATAAGCCAAAGGGCAGTGCAAAGAATTGGTAATGCATTGAGCCAGCTATAAATCTGAGGTATCTTCTGCAAGATTGTCTGATTGGGACATGCAGGTATGCCTCTTTTAGGTCCAAAGTTATGAGCCAAGCCTTCTTGCCCAGCATGGGCAGTAGCTGCTGTAGAGTCAATATCTTGAATTTTGGGACTTCCAGAAATGTATTTAGTATAGACAGGTCCAGTATTGGTCTCCAGGTTTTGTCCTTTCTGGGTACTAGGAAAAGTCTGGAGTAAAATCCTTGCCCCTGCTCTTGTTGTGGTACTTGCTGAATGGCCCTCATGTCCATGAGGGCTGTAATTTGTTTTTGTGCCTCTGCCCATTGATTTTTCGGCAGGTCTGGCATACCTTTTGACCTTGGTAGAGTGTGAAAATGGAACCTGTAGCCTTGGGACACTATGTTCAGGACCCATTTGTCTTGGGTAACCATTTGCCAATTTGATGAAAAAAGTGCTAGTTTTCCCCCTAAGGGGGCTGCCAAAAGAAAAGTGCTTGGATCTAGTAGAGGAAAGTCATTGGGACTGTTTCCTGTAAGGTTGTGATTTGTATTCTCCGCTTTTGGAGGTAGGAGCACCCCATTGTTTAGGTCTGTATGAGTCTTGGGGCTGAGATCTGCCTCTGGGATGCCTGTATCTGCCTCTTTGTAGTCTGTCTGACACTGGAAAAGACCAGTTTTTAGAAGGCCAGTTCCTGCTAAACCTGGGTGGCTGTACCTGTAAGAAATCCTTGACTGTCTGCATGGATTTTGTTTTATCCTCCATTTTTTTCAACACATCTTCTGCTTTAGTACCAAAAAAGTGTCATGCTGTAAAGGTGCATCTAATAATTTTGCTTTAACATGATCAGGCAGATTCTGTTCCTTTAACCAAGCATGCCTTCTAATCACAAAACCTGTAACTGCGGCCCTGCAAGAGGCCTCCAGTGAATCATAACCACATTGCAAAGTAAGCTTTCCCACTAGTTCAGCTGCATGCAATAAATCCCACAATTCCTTGTTCTCTGAACATTCAGTATTTGTCAACAATTTCTGTTTAAGCAGTGACATTAAATATTGCTGATATTTAAGCATATGAAACTGACAATTTAGAGCCCTTACAACCAGGGTAGCAGAAGTGTAGACTTTTTTCCCCCATCTGCCTAGAGCCCTAGAATCCCACCAGAGGGGACAGGGTTTTTTGCAGTGGAAGCTTTAACCCCTTTGGGACCCTGAGATATAGTTTTTGGGTCAGCAGCGGGGTTTTTGTATAGGAATTTATGAGAATCTGGGACCCTGTAGTATCTGTCTGGCTTAGCAGGTGCAGGGGGTAAAGAGTCAGGGGATACAATGTCTAGAACAGGTGGAATAGCAAGGGGTCTGTGCTGAGGAAGTAGCAGAAAGTCTCTGAGCCTTTTCTTAGATTCAAAATAATCTTGGCTCTCCCAGTGGAAATGCTCCCTCATGGTATGCAGGGTTTCCCCAAAAGAATAATCCTCAGCAGGAGAGGCTGAAGGAATGGATTCTTCAGCATCAGAATCCTCATAGGGAAGCATGGAGTAATCCTGTTCAGAAGAGGAATTAGAGGAAATAGAAACCTGATCAGAAGAATCATACTCTGTCTCTTGCCTAGGCCTCTTATCAGGAGGGGGATGGGAGCCCCTGATCAAAATAATTAGATCTTCAGCCATTTTGAGCATCTGCTTTTTAGGCATGGAAGTCTGAGTAGGAGAATGCTGTACTTGTTTCTTTGTCTTTAGAGCTGAAGATGGCTTAATATATAGTTGTGTAGGTCTGAAGGCACCCTCAGAAGCCGATGCCTGCTCAGCGGCTCCGGACCCATCCGAGGGAATGATTTCCGAGTGTCCAATACCTTGAGTATCCAGAGGCCCAGTCAGCTTCACATGGGAGTCGGAAGCAGCCTGTGGCTCTGAGGTAGCGGGTGCCAGGGGCTGCGAAAGTGCCTCACTGAGAACTGGCAAACCGGTGACTGGCCTAGCAGAGGCCTCGTCGTCGGTTTTGGACCTCGGATGTCTATCCTTTTCCTTGTTCTTGCGTTTTTTGTAAACTCCGGTTGTCGGCTGGTCCGATGGCATTATATAATTAAATCTTCGGCCAAAGTAATGAAATGCAAAATCGAACAACGCTTCATAGTGCGTTGGTTAAATCTAGCACAAAACCGACAGCTAGCAACGTTGTGATCAGGGCCTAGGCATGGAATACAGTAAGAGTGAAAATCCTTATGAGGTATTTGCTTCCCACAAGAAATACAATTAACTTTTTCTGACATCGGTCTGGAGCAAGAAAAAAGTTTCCCCAACGGGGTACTTAGCTTTAATGAAGACTTCAGTTCTGAAATTCGGATTTGAAAATCTCAAGAGTCGGCCGACCGGCGCTTGCGAACTGCTTTTGCTTCGGGCACCGCGCGGCAAGAAAGACTGAAGAAAATGGCGTCTGCTGCATCTTTTATACCCCTGGCACACTGACGTCGGGGAAGAGGTGACAGCAACCGACACCGGACCTAGACTTTGGAATTCTGGCCGACTGAGGGTTGCCTGCCAGCAGGATAACCCAAGAGTAATGACTGCAACAGTGAAACATGATGAAAGTACAGTTTTGTACCTACCATAAATGTAGATGTTCGAGTGTATATACTGCTGCAGTCATCACACTTGGGTTATCCTGCCATCAGGCGGTCCCGCAGTCGGCCGAATCCCAAAGTCATGGTCCGGCATTGGTTGTCGTCACTTCTTCCCTGACATCAGTGCGACAGGGGGATAAAAGAAGCAGCCAACGCCATTTTCTTCAGTTTTTCTTGCCCCAGATGTCAGGTGCTTCCAACTAGGAAGGCAATACAAATAACTATGCAAAAATACCTTAGTAGATAAACAATAGTATTAGCTGTTAGCAAATACACCATATAGGCATACATCCATCAGATTGATGTACATGGAGTTATAACTAACACCCTGGTATGTAGAGGGGATGGTGGGAGAGTAACCTGGACTGCAGCAGTATATACACTCGAACATCTACATTTATGGTAGGTACAAAACTGTACTATGTTCATTGTGTTATACTGCTGCAGTCATCACACTTGGGTTGAATCCCAAAGCTATGGATGGGTGGCTGGTACTAAACTGGGTTTGGTGAAGCTAGGATGTCCTGCAGAACTGCAGTGGCAAAACCAGCTCTGGTTTTTGAGTATAATGGAAGGTGGTAGTGCTTGGTAAAGGTGTGCACTGAACTCCAAGTAGCTGCCTCCAGAATGTCCTTGGTTGGAACCCCCCCTGAGAAAGGTTGCTGAGGTTGCTGTAGCCCTGGTAGAATGGGGCCTAATATTAACAGGCACTGCTTTCCCATGGTGCGAGTAGCAAAAGCGGATACAATGTGCTATCCATTTGGAGATGGTCTGTTTGGAAATAGCCTTTCCTTGTGAACCTGCAGCATAGGATACAAAGAGTTGGTCGGTTTTTCTGAAGGTCATTGTCTTACCCAAATAGTAACATAGCTGTCTGTGAATGTCCAAAGAGTGAAGGAGTCTTTCTCCTTTATTCTGGGGGTTTGGATAAAAGGTGGGTAAATGAATGGTCTGATTCAAAGCCACACTGGAAACTACCTTTTGTCATAAAGGTAGGGTTAGTTCGTAAAGAGACTCTGTCCTGATGGAAAATGATGAAAGGTTCCACTGCCATAAGTGTCTGTAGTTCTGAGATCCTGTGTGCTGAGGGGATAGCCAGCAACAGAGCTGTTTTCCATGATAAGTATTGTAGTTCTGCTGAGAAGGCTGGTTCAAAAGGAGGAAGTGTTAACTTTTCTAAAACGAAGTTGAGGTCCCAAGCTGGCGTTGGGGGTTTTCTGGGGGTCTTATATTCTTAGCCCCTCTGAGAAACTGCCTTAGTAAAGGGTGTGAGAATATGGGAGGATCCTTATTATATTGAGCTGAAACGGCTGAAGCATGGATCTTAATGCATGAGAAAGAAAGGCCTTTGTGTAGCATCTCAGTTAAGTATTGCAGTATTTGAGGAATGTTTGGTATCCAATGATTTTGGCCTTTAGCCTGGTTCCATGCACAAAATCTTTTCCATTTGTCTGAGTAAGTTTTTCTGGTGCTGGGCCTCCTGGCCTCCAAAATGACATTTAGGACGTCCTTTGAGAGAAATGTTGATTGATAATTCAAGGTATTCTCCATGCAGCTAAATTTAAAGTCCTGAGCTGACTGTGAAGGATCTGAGAGTTTTGCTGAGTCAGCAGAAGTGGGAATTGAGGCAAGATCCATGGACGGCTGTGAGTCAAGGTCCTTAGTAATGGGTACCAGTGCTGACGTGGCCAGTCCGGAGCAATGAGGATCATTTGAGGTCTCTCTGATCTGACTTTCAGTAATACCTTGGTCAAGAGAGGTAGTGGTGGGAAGGCATAGACTGTCAATGCTGTCCAACTGAATGATAGGGCGTCCACTTTCCAGGCTAGGGAATGATAAGTCCTTGTGCAAAATTTCTGTAGTTGGCAATTGTTGGGGGAGGCAAACAGATCTATGTCTGGGCATCCCCACCTTTGAGTTATCATTGAAAATACTTGTGGGTGTAGTCTCCACTCGTGAGGATCTGCCAAATTTCTGCTTAATTCGTCTGCCAATATGTTTTCCTTTCCTGGCAGGAATTGTGCTTGCAGTTGTACTTGGAAAGTCAATGCTGTGTTCCACAAGGTCATTGCCTGTCTGCATAAAGGGTAGGAGTGTGTTGCTCCCTGTTTGTTTATGTACCACATAACTGTGGTGTTGTCTGTCCTTATTAGTAGCTGTCCTGGATGCAAGAGGTCCTTGAAGGCTGTCCGTGCATTTTGCACAGCTAGCATCTCCTTTTGGTTGATGTGTAGATGCATTTGTTTTGCGGACCATTTGGCCTGTATGCACTGTCCTGCCATGTGTGCTCCCCAGGCATAGTCTGAAGAATCTGTTGTCATAGTTTGGTTTGCTGGAGGCAAGACAAAAGGAAGACCCTTGTTTATTTGACATGCTTGAGCCCACCATAGGAACTCTTTTTGAAGGCAGAGAATGAGAGGTATACTTGTTTCGAGGCTGTGCCTGTGTTGAGTCCATACACTTTTCAGGTACCATTGTAATTTCCTCATATGCAGCTTTGCATGTGGAATTAGATGAATGCAGGATGCCATGAACCCCAGTGCCTGCAGGATTTTCCTTGCAGTGAGCTGGGTAAAAGTTGCCATCTTTTTGAAGTATTGAGTCAGTTGTTTTTGTTTGTCTGGCATGAGATAAGCCATCTGGGCCATTGTATTTAAGCTGGCACCCAGGAATATTATGTCTTGTGAGGGTATTAGCTTTGACTTCATTTTGTTTACTGTGTACCCTAGGCAACTTAGCAGCTTTGTTACAAATGCCAGATGCTGTAATAGAATGGCCTTGCTGTCCGCTTGGATCAGGCAGTCATCCAGATATGGATAAATTTGTTTTCCTCGTTGTCTGCAGTATGCAATTACTGATGCCAGGCATTTCATAAATACTCTGGGCACAGTAGATAAGCCAAAGGGCAATGCAGAGAATTGATAATGCGTTGTACCTGCCAAAAATCTGAGGTATCTTCTGCAATCTTGTCTGATAGGGACATGCAGGTATGCCTCTTTGAGGTCCAACGTTACCAGCCAAGACTCCTTGCCCAGCATGGGAAGAAGCTGCTGTAGTGTGAGCATTTTGAATTTGGGTACCTCCAGGTAAGTGTTTAGAATTGAGAGGTCTAAAATGGGTCTCCAGGCTTTGTCCTTTCTTGGTACTAGAAATAGTCTTGAGTAAAAACCTTGACCTTGCTCCTTTGTAGGTACCTTTTGAATTGCTTTCATATCCATGAGAGCTGAAATTTGCGCTTGTGCCTCTGCCCATTGGTTTGGAGGCAGATTTGGCATGCCTCTCATCCGTGGTAAAGTGCGAAAATGAAATCTGTAGCCTCGGGTAATAATATCCAGAACCCATTTGTCCTTTGTTGTGATGTGCCAATTTTGTGGAAATAGAGCCAGTATTCCTCCCAAAGGTGCTGCCAGGGCAATTTTGCTTGGCAGGCGAAGAGGGAAGTCATTGTGTTAGTTTCCTGAAGGGTTGAGATCTTTCGTCTCCACCTCTTTGAGTTGTTGTATGCCATTGCCTAGGCCTGAAAGAACCTTGTGGCTGGCCTCTGCCCCTTGGGCGTCTGTACCTACCCCTTTGGGGTCTGTCTGATGAAGGAAAGGACCAGTTTATTGATGGCCAATTTCTGCTGAAACGAGGAGGTTGTACCTGTAAAAAATCTTTACCTGTCTGCATAGATTTTGCCTTTTCTTCCATTTTCTTTAAAACTTCCTCTGCTTTGACACCAAATAACACATCTTTCTGCAATGTAGCATCCAATAACTTTACTTTGACATGTTCTGGTAAGGCTTGCTCTTTTAGCCAAGCATGTCTACGTATTACAGATCTTGTGACAGCTGCTCTACATGAGGCTTCCAATGAATCAATACCACACTGTAAGGTATGCTTTCCCACCTGTTCTGCTGCATGCAGCAAATCCTGCATCTCTTTGAAATCAGGTTGATCTGTCTGAGGGATCATTTTCTGCTTTAACTGTGTAATCAAGTACTGCTGGTATTTTAGCATGTGGATTTGGCAGTTTAAGGCCCTCATGGCCAAAGTGGCAGATGTATACACTTTCTTCCCCCATCTTTCTAATGCTCTGGAATCTCTTTCAGAAGGTAGTGGATTCTTAGCAGTAGAGGCCTTAACCCCTTTGGGACCCTGGGAAATGGTTTTGGGGTCTGCAACACGGCTTTTATATAGAAACTTATGAGAATCGGGAACTCGGTAGTATCTGTCTGGTTTAGCTGGTGCAGGAGGTAAGGAATCTGGGTTTAGACTAGATTTGGTGTAGACATCATCCAAAATGTCTAAAACTGGAGGAATTGCAAGGGGTCTATACTGTGGGAGAAGAAGAAACTCACGGAGTCTTTTAATCTTGGCCTTCCCAGTGGAAGTGTTCCCTCATGGTGTGTAAAGTTTCCCCAAAAGAGTAGTCTTCAGGGGGGGGAGACAGAGGGAATGGACTCTTTAGCATCTGAGTCTTCATAAGGAGGGAAGGAATAATCCTGGTCCTCAGAGTTAGCTGAGGAAAAGGTTGCTTGGTCAGAGGAAGGATAATCTTCCTCCAGTCTAGGCCTTTTGTCAGGAGGGGGTTGTGAACCCCTGATAAGGGTAATTAAATCCTCAGCCATCTTAAGCATCTGTTTTTTAGGCATAGGGGCCTGTGGACCTGGTTTCGTAGCTTTTAAGGGGGCTTTAAGTTTGGCATAAGACTTAAAAGAGATAATTGTCGGTTTGAAGACACCTTCAGAAAACAAAGGCCTGTCCAAAATCTTCAGATCACCGTCAGGGTTGGTGTCCGAGGGGTGAGATGGAACCGGCTCCTGAGGCCCAGCTGATTTGGTCTGGAAGGCCGTAAGAATTTCTAAATCTGCGGTAGTCAGGGGCTGCGTAGGCGCCGCTGAAAACTGGAGAACCGGCGGCAGGCCTTGCTGAGGCCTCGGTATCTGGTCTTGGCCTTAGTTGCCTGTCCTTATTCTTGTGTTTTTTAATCATTGCTGATGTCTGTTGTTCCGACAACATGCTATAATTAAATTTTCTGCCAAAATAATGTCAGGTGAAATCTGCCCAATGCTTGATTGTACGTTTGTTGAACCTAGCACAAAACCGACAACCAGAGACGTCGTGGTCTGGGCCTAGGCAAGGAATACAATAAGAATGAAAATCCTTATGAGGTATTTGCTTCCCACAAGAAATGCAATTATTAACTTTGTCTGACATCGGTCTGAGGCAAGAAAAGTTTCCCCAATGGGGTACTTAGCTTTAGAGAAGACTTCGGGCTGAAATTCGAATAGAAAATCTCAGGAGCTAGCCGACCGGCATTTACGAACTGCTTCGAGCACCGCGCGGCAAGAAAGACTTAAGAAAATGGCATTGGCTGCCTCTTTTATCCCCCTGTCGCACTGACGTCAGAGAAGAAGCGACGACAACCGACGCCAGACAAAGACTTTGGGATTCGGCCGACTGCGGGACCACCTGACGGCAGGATAACCTAAGTGTGATGACTGCAGCAGTATAACACGATGAACATCATCCAGTTCTTTGCAACATCATTGTTGTCTCACATTTTCTCCACTTTTTGATGACTATCTTCACTGTGTTCCATGGTATATCCAATGCTGTGGAAATTTTTTGTACCCTTCTCCTGACTGATACCTTTCAACAATGAGATCCCTTTGATGCTTTGTAAGCTCTCTACAAACCATGGCTTTTGCTGTAGCAGGCAACTGTCAGGAAAATCCTACTAGGACAGCTGAACTTTAGCTGGGGTTAATCAGACTCTCTATATATTTTTTTTTTTTCTTTAATTGATGGCAGGTGTGTACCGAAGAAGAATGAATGCTGTAATTAAATAAAAAGGTGGTTCAATAACGTATTAGTTTAAGGGTATGCACACTTATGCAACCAGCGCATTGTACTTTTTTATTTTTTATATTTTCCCCCTAACAGATTTGTTTTTCAATTGAATTGTACAAGTTTTTTACGTCACATTAAAGGTGGGAAAAGTTTTGAAATTATTTATTGTGGTCTCATTTTTTTATATCACAAAAACCTGGCATTTTAACAGGGGTGTGTAAACTTTTTATATCCACTGTAGGCAACCTTCAAATGCTGGACCCAACCCAGTTTGGCTTTGTTGAAGTCAGATCATGGTTATTAAACCTGGCAGACTTCTTTGAGAATGTCACCAAAGCCATCGACGAAGGTAAGATGGTGTTCACAGACTATCCCAACCTTGCCAAGGATTTTGATGCAATTCCCCACTATGGCATTGTTGAGAAACTCTCCCAGCTAGGGATTAACCCTTATGTTACTAGTAGACCCGTCACCAGTGGAGTATCACAGGAGTCTGTGCTGGGCCCCTTACTGTTTGGCATCTATTTCTCTGAAGTCCGGGCCAAAGTAGATGGGTATATGGCTTCCAAGTTTGCTGATAATTGCAAACTGGGAGCAATCACTAAGTCCCCCAAGGATGTCAACAGATTACAAGATGGGCTAAGACAAACAAATGATTGGTACCAAGTCATGGTCTAAAACTAAATGGAAAAAAAATGCATTCTTATTCCCTTTGGTAAAATGGAATTCCCTACACATTACAATATTGACAGCACTCCCCTTGAATTCTAACACAGTGGTGTGAGACTTGGGAACACAGACTGACAGCAATCTGAACTTCGACCACCAAATTTCCACTTGATAAGGAAAGCCTCCTATGTAGTACACCTCAGAAGCAAGGGCATAGCATC
This sequence comes from Protopterus annectens, assembly GCF_019279795.1. Lineage (NCBI taxonomy): Eukaryota > Metazoa > Chordata > Ceratodontiformes > Protopteridae > Protopterus > Protopterus annectens. The sequence continues at coordinate 1,427,816,995 of NC_056728.1, forward strand.
CAGGTCAAGGGAAGTTATAACTTCACTGTACTTGACCCACATCAGACCACTAATAGAGTATAATGCAACACCTGCAGCAGCTGGAGAGACCTCAAAGGTTCTTACTAAGAAAATACAGGGACTCCAAACTGTGACCTAAGTGGACAGGATGAAAGAATTATCACTTTACTCTGTATCTTATAGACCAAAACCAAGAAAAGGTGGCAAGGCAAGCTAAACAAAACCAAAACCAAAAGACAAAAAGCTTGCTGTGGAATCCAAATGAAGGTACAAAACCTGTAGGTAAATCTTTGTTTATTCTAGACAAATGCCAAGTAGCAAAATCACAGCTTAACGCCACAAAACTGGATATGTTTTCGACCTCTAAAATCAAGGTCTTCATCAGAAGTAATACAATCCACCCAGTAATTGTAACTTTTATACATGATTTTCAATTTGATTTATTTTAATTGTTTAACCACATGTATAAAAGTTACAATTACTGGGTGGATTGTATTACTTCTGATGAAGACCTTGATTTTAGAGGTCGAAGACGTATCCAGTTTTGTGGCGTTAAGCTGTGATTTTGCTACTTGGCATTTGTCTCGAATAAACAAAGATTTAACTACAGGTTTCGTACCTTCATTTGGATTCCACAGCAAGCTTTCTGTATCTTATAGGCTGCTAAGAGGTGACTTGTGCCTGGTCTGTAAGGCAATCTCTGACCCTGCCCCAATGGAAATGCTGCACATCAAATGGCACAAGAGTCACTCACTCTAGGGATCTCACCCTAGCTTGTTACACTGCCGTTTCTCTGAAAGAAACTTCCTATTTACATAAAACAGAGCTCCTCACTGACCCTATTCAAACACAACCTAGATGATTGGATGAGAGATATGGGAGACTGTAAATTCACCCCTGGAGTGGCACCCATGTCCCTCATTGACAAGGGTAGCCGGTGTTGATCACAGACCCACTCTGTTCATAAATTTGTTCTGCAAACTACCCAAAAAAAGAACAAAGGGTGATACTTGGGATTAACATGGCTAGGCTTATAAAGGTTCTAGGGCTGTTGGACCTAGTAACCTCCTGTGAACACTGCAGTGGCTGAGAGCATCGACCCTAAAATAATCTTTGATGTTGACACCAAAGTTAATGGGTTGACCACTGGCTTCAGCCACAGACAAGGTAAGCCCATGTAGAAATGGTCCAGAGCAACATCAAACAAGTCCAGCAAAGAAGTTGGTTAGGAGCCTCCAATATTAGTGGGGGATAAGAGCAGGTACCAATTCTTTTGCCACATCATCTCTTAGTTGAGTTGGATTGACAGTGATCTTCAGGGACCCCTGGATGCTGATGAGGCAGATCTGAGGGGCCATGACACTTTTTCAAATCCTACAGAGCCCACACTCACAGGTCAGTTTGCAGCAGAGTTGGTCTATTTTTACCAGGGCTACACTGGATATGGGTATAGAGGAGACAAAAGCCAAAACAATATCTCCATAAGGATCTGACCTGAGTTTCTTCCCTACATTAGGTGAATCTTTCTTGGTGGAAGCTTTCCTTTCAGCGTAAGACTGGGCTGTATATACAGAAGCTTTAAAATCAGAAGCTAGTGTAGCACTGAGCTTCTAAAAGCCCAACGTCTGTCTGTCCTCCTTCACGATCAAAAACTTGCAAGAAGCATAAACAATAAAATCTTCAGAAAGGTGTGCCTCATCAAAACACCTGACATTCTGTGTATGTTTCCTCTGTGGAGGGATTGTAGCTTCACAAGAGCATGTCTTACATACATGCGGATCTGTACTCTTACCCATGTTTTTACCCAAATGTCAAACACCACACCAACAAAAGTCCCAAAAAATATCACTCCTCTAAACACAAAAACAGCATATATTTTTCATCAACTCTAATTTCTCCTTAGATAAATTGCTAAGAAAAATAACTAGAAAATAGCTAACTACAAAAGGGCAATAAACAACTGGGGAAGGGGAATCTATGTAAATGAAAGAAAAAAAACAGCTAACTAGTTTCTGAAAAAAATAATAAAAAGAACAGTCTGACCTTAGTTCAGAAGTCTTGAGAAAATGTTCTACCAACCACCACATGAAAATGCACAGATAACCTGGGGCTGTTTGCAGGGCAACTAACATCATTCACAACTGAGAAGATCAAGAGAAGATGGCTTTGACTGCAGAAGACCATGAGTAAAGGTGAGGGGCTTGGTAGCCAAGGAAAAATTTATGGGTACAGCTAAGTATATGATGGCCTTAATCCCATGAGTGACAGAGTAGAAGCTCTCAACATCAGAGTCAGAGTTCAAAGAATTTCAGCACAAACAGCACCACTCTGACCATGGATATACAGCTGTGCAAGCTACAACTAAACAGTGGAATCTGTTCCCCAAAACTGGAGTCAGAGGGCAGACTTACCTTATGAGTAACCAGGTGCATGTGGACCCTGCAGACAGATTCTGATCTACAGAGGAGATCACTGAGGTAGCTAACATAGGAACAAGGGCTCCAGACAAAGCCATGTACTTTGAAGAGAGGTCAGGCCTATACACCATACAGTTGGAGTCCTGATGTCTTATCCAAGTGTATTTTGTCTAGTGAATTATTGTGTGTTCAAACAGTCCTAATACCTGACCTACCCCTCCATCCTCAGGTACAGTCATGCAAAGCAGACAAGCAGATATGAAAACATTGTGTTTTTGCCTACACTGTAGTGCTCAGTATTAATCTACAGCAACCAACATCCTGCAACGCTCCACAGCTGAAGAACCAAAACTGGTTTTGGCCTAGTTTCCGGATCTTATGGGTACACTCTGATAGACTGGGTGGCTTATAATTACAATCTCCTTTTCAGCACTGAATGCTTGCACTTTTCTGCACTAACTGGAGGACTTACGAAGAGCATGAGTTATGGTGAACAACTGTAGACTATGCTGAGTGCAATCTTTAATCACAGGGGATGTCTCCATTTTTAAAGATAAGAAAGCCAGAAGAAAAAAAATCTCATCAGATGGATCTACTTTGAAAGTATTTCCAATTTAAGATCTCTTTAGAGCATCTTCCTTGAGCCGGTACACCAACATGCCTAGAGCAGACAAAATCCCCAAAGGTGCAGAAGTCGATACCCATGGGGAAAATGCCTGCTCTTCTATTGCTTTCTCTAGTTACTCATTTCAAGGTGCATTTTTACAAATGCTCTCATTTAATATCTACCATGCTAGAGAGGGATTTTTTTGAAATCATTACTGGGTACAAACATGATTTGGATGTTTGAAGCAGACTGGGCAGGAGCCTTACATTTGGAAAACTTTGACAAGTAAACTTGGAACAATTAAATCAGTTTTAAACAGACCAAAACCACTGGCAATGACAGTTAACCCCCATGCCTGACATGAGAAATTGTATCTTCAGCTCTTTTTTAGAACATTCTGTCAGATATCCATCCAGTGGGGGTGAAAATTGATCCCAAACCTGAGGAGGAAATTTTTTTTTGCAGGGGAAAAGATGCTGCGGACCCCACACCAAATTCCCTATATCTCTAAATATACTAACTCCAAAATAGCTCAACAGTTGGGTAAAGGGCAAACTTTTTGGCTCCCACTGTTCAGCAATCTCTCACTAGACTACACAGGGAGAATGATGAAACAAGAGATCAAAGGAACAGGACTGCTGATTATTTTTCTGATAACTGGATCCTTCAGCAAGATGGTAAATATATGGGTGGACAGACAAACAGCAAGTCACAGATAGATAATTATATTACATTAGATAAGCGAGACCACTAAATACTATACTATTAATTCAGTTAATGAAGGTTGGGCTGGTACTCCACTTCACATGACCCCCCCCCCCCAATCACCATCTTTAAAATATGCTGTGCTAGGTGTGGTGGGGTTAGAGAGGTCAACAGCCCTGCCTTACAAACAGAATTAATTAAAAAGCAAACTAGTTACACAAGCCCCATCATATTGTGTTTTTCTGCTTAGTTACACCGGATAATAAGGCAGCTGTCAAATTATGCTACTGGCATATTTTTGTTGAGGCAATAAAATCACTGCATGGATTCAGTGTTCTTCAACTATGCCCAAGTCCCAAGGGCTTAAGCCCCCTGCTCCTGATCCCTAAGTACGTGCATCTCCATGATGAATGTATTTGACCTGGTAAACCAATATTCACCTGAGTGACACCCTTTTGTTGCTTCAGCACCATAATCCTTGTACCACAAGCACACATATGACACTGTCAAAGTACACATGGGTGTAAATGGCAAGAGATGTACCTCCCAGGACTACAGGAAGAGAAACATGATGGAGCCTGTAGAATGCATTTCCAAGGTAGGTATGTCTAGCCTTGGGGCAGCATTTTACCATCATCAAGAATGAAGCCACAAAACGAACAAAAGATTACCGATGCCAGCAACTGGCATAGCTTCTGGTGTCATTCAAAGGGGATGCAATATATATCAGCCTCAGATGATATGGAAGACAGTCCAAAGTGCTTTACCAGGGATGGCCTGCACCTGTCCACTTAAGGCTTTTGTATATTGGCTAAAACCTTGTCTACCCCATAGCTCCTTTTATAGGCAACATCAGTCATCAAAATCTTTCAAAATAGCAAGACAGAATCTGAACAATAGAAAAGGTACTACTGCTCAATGCTAGCAGCATTAACAAAAAAATCCATTCCCTACAAGCACTCCTTAAACTACAAAACAATGATATATGCATTGCCAAAGAGAATTCAAGATCACTGAGACCACCCCGTCAGTGCAGGGTTTGTACCCCTAACACACATTCAGGTACTCCATATTAGATGAAGGCACTAAAGGTGGTGGTGTCTTCATAACTGTAAAAATAAATAAACTAAGCAGAAAAACACAATATGATGGGGCTTGTGTAACTAAGTCTGCTTTTTAATTAATTGTGTTTGTAAGGCAGGGCTGGTGACCTCTCTAACCCCACCACACCTAGCACAGCATATTTTAAAATAAATAAATAAAACTCCACACTAGCTAGACAAGATAATGACCAATAACTCCTCCATATCACCCTTCCAATTAACAAGACCCCTTCACATCATGTCTAACTATAGGACCCCCTGCCATGTTTCTCTGTGCCCATAACTCCTACCTAACTAATATGAATTCCTGAAGTCAAACACCATTCACCTAGGGGACTTCAACTATCCCTCCATTTACTTAAAGGAATATACATCCTCTAACATGGATGCCCAGCGATTTCTGGACTTCATCAATACAATTTCTCTGGAACAGTTAGTCCATGGCAATATAAACATGGTCTTGGCCCTAACCAATATGGGACAGCTGTACTTTTTAATAAATGTAATTCCCGTCCTCTCCAAATCAGACCACAAATCAGTCAGATTCACTTTAAGACTGAACCCAGAAATATCCACCAATACCTCGGCACTCAGAGATCATGTTAAGTCTAATCTACTGAAATTGAGGGATGACCTGGCTAAATTCAACACACCCTTCTAACTTGATGACACCGCTGCTTAGGCAGAATCCTTAACCACCAAATTCTATGCAGATGTGAATAGCTGTGTAGATTTATCTGCCCCACTGTGAATTAAATTATATGCCAAGTTCAAAAATAACCCCCTGTGGTGGAACAAAATATAAAGAGGCTCTATAACACAATTAAAAAAAATTCACTACACGTAAAAATAAATGCAACTCTCATTGTGCAAAAAGAAAGCCTTCCTTAACTATGCTAGAAACCTTACAGACAAAGCCCTGGACTGTACAGAGATCATAGTGAATGATATGACATACTCTGACCCAGAAGACACCGCCAATTTCATGGCAGATAAATTTAATCCTAATTTCACCTTCATCTCCTTTTACATTTCCAGATCTCCTACCCGCATCTAAAATCATCCCTCAAATCTTTCATGTGCAAGTCACCAAGTTATCCAAGGCAAAGAGCATGCTTCTACAGGACCAGATAACATACCAAGCTGCATACTGCTAGCCTGAAATACGACCTGTCAGGCGTCATTCCTACACAGGATGCTTGGTGCCAGCCTTCAAAGCAGGTTTTGTACTAGATGAAGAGGACAGAAACTGTCATTCCTTTCCACAAATGTTGGACATCAAGGGCCTGGCAAATTACAGACCTGTAAGTCTAGCCAACCTCACCTGAAGACTATGGAAAGGATCACTATAGAATTAATAAATAAGGGCATAGGTAACCTACAAATTCTCAACTCAAGACCCGGCCTACTTAAACTGGTTGACACCTTCAAAAAGGCTACTGATCCAGTAATTAAGGAGATGGGAATTTATAAAGACAACAAACTGTCCTCCTTTTACAACATATCCACTGTTGTAAGAAAGCTCTATTTCATTACATGGCTTGTTATTAAAGATACAGCATTCAGGTCAGGGATGTGACCATATCACTGAATTCAGCATTCATCAGTCCGAACATGGAGTATAATGTCTCTTTGGTATGTACCTGTCTAAATATCTGACACAACTTGAATGCCCACATCATTTTCTACTTACGAAAATCAAGGCTCTAAATTAAAAAAAAAACACTATGCAGACCATCTTAAAGCCTTGTCCCTCTTCTCAGTGTCATACAAGCTACTGAGAGGAGACATCTGCCACATGTACAGAACCTCAACAGACCCTATCCTCTCAAGCTTATTACAGATTTGCAAGTCCAATGGGGGCATAAACACTTGCTCATGAGATCTAAATCTATTTTGTAACACAAACAGAACATGTCAAAGGGGTTCATATGTATCACACAGACTACCACTTCTTTGGAATTGCCATCCTCTCCACATAAATCAAAGAACTTCTCTTACACTATTCAAACATAGTCTGGACGAATGGATGGGTAACTGAAATTCATCCCTCCTTTTGCATCCATGTCTCTCATGGATAGGGGCAACATGCAAATGCTCAGCTCATCTGTTGTTTATCCGTACTTAAAATATACAAGCCAAAAACATCATGAGAATATATGGCTAGGCTTCTAAAGATTCTCATGAGCCTTGCTAGTACCTATGAACCTATATTCCATCTATGAAAAGTTGCAAGCTACAAGGAGAAACCTTAAACTCTGAATGGAAGCACTGCAAGGAGAAGCCTTAAACTTTGAATGGAACCACCAAGTGTCAATCACTGGCACCAAAGGCAACCAGAGACTCCATAAAAATGCCCAACAGTCAGAGGACAAAGCTGGCTATGCTCTAGTTTAAACACTGGAGCTGTGAAGTAAGAGAAGCAGATCATTTGTCAGTTCTGAAATCAGAAACTTTCCTGTGAATAAAACAAAGAAATCTGGACTGTAGAAGTAAAAGAAAAGAATGAGGGACTGTGACCGTGGATACTACGGTAAGCACAGGTAGAGATAGAACTGCCATATGTGGGTACATGTTGCTCTCACAACTGTAAATATTAACATTTCAACAAATGAAATGCAATTGAATAAAGAGGAGTTGATGTTTTGCTAATTTAGCTCAGATGGTTATGATTATAAGTTGCTTAAAAGCTCCATCCAGTAGTCTAGGCTTTATTCGCTCAATCTCCACTTGCAGACTTGCTTCACCATGAGCATGCCATTTGACGCTAACCAGGTCAACTCTAAATCAAGGTGCTTGAACCTAGTGGGCCAATTGTCAAATAGATAATAGTGCAGAAATGATGCCCACTGATTGAACATACTTTGCAAGTTTTCATTAAAAAAAAAAAATCAGACCATTATTGTTTTAATTTTTTTTTTTAAACAGGGAAAACCCAAAAAACAACTGAAGCACAGCAAGACTGAAAACAAGTTTTGTTACACTGAGTCACAGCATTTCAGTCAATAAATACAAACAAGTAAGACGCTGGGACGTACGACAAAGAGTAAGCACCGTATAATACTCTATTCTACTCTACTCTTTTTCTGGTTTATTTTAACATAGTAACATCTTATTCTATACTATTTATTTACCTGCTTGCCAGTATTTGTTAAAGTGGTAGGTGGGCTAAAGTACAGTTGTGTACACTTACCATAAATGTACGAGTGTATTCACTGTTGCAGTCATTACATTTGGGTAATCTGCTGGCAGGTTGCCCTCAGTCGGCCTGATTAACAAAGTCTTGGGTCCTGCGTTGGATGCTGTCCCTTCCTACATGACGAGAGGTCGTCAGGGGTATAAAACATGCAGCTGACGTCATTACATCAGTTTTTCTTGCCCCAGATGTCAGGTGCCCCCCTAATGGGGAGCAAATAAATACAAAAACACAAAGGTATACCTATAACCAAAAGCAAATACACCAAAAAGGCTTTTAAGCACAGTAAAGGAAAGTAGAGGTATAGTCAGAAAATCTAGGGGGCTGGAGGGAGGGTAACCAGGACTGCAACAGTGAATACACTTGATCATCTACATTTATGGTAAGTGTACACAACTGTACTATGTTATTCGTGTTTCACTGTTGCAGTCATTACATCTGGGTAGATTCCCAAAGCTATGGTTGGGAGGAGGAGTTTATACAGCACTAGGGCCAGCTATAAGGCCCTGCAAGACAGCAATGGCAAAGCCAGCTCTGGATTTAGAGAAAATTGGTAAATGATAATGCCTGGTGAAAGTATGTACAGAACTCCAGGTAGCAGCTTCTAGGATATCCCTGGTAGGGACACCTCTGAGAAAGGTTGCAGAAGTAGATGCAGCCCTGGTGGAGTGAGATCTGATCCCCTGGGGGATAGGTTTCCATGGTGCTTATAGCAGAAATGAATGCAATGGCTTATCCATTTAAAAATAGTTTGTTTTGAAATACCCTTCCCCTCTGCCCCTGCAGCAAATGCTACCAGCAATTGTTCAGATTTTCTTTGAGATTTAGTCCTGTCCAAGTAGAATCTTAGTTGTCTGTGCACATCCAAGGAATGCAGAATCTGTTCCCCTTTGTTCTGTGGATTAGGAAAGAAAGGTGGCAAATGAATGGACTGATTAAGAGTCACAATGGAAACCACCTTGGGCATGAAGGATGGATTGGTCCTAAGAGAACCCTGTCTGCATGAAAGATGATGAAAGGCTCCAGAGCCATAAGGGCCTGTAATTCAGATATCTTTCTTGCTGAAGTGATTGCTAAAAGGAAAGCTGTTTTCCAAGAAAGAAATTTTAAGTCTGCAGTAGCAGCTGGCTCGAAAGGAGGTAGTGTGAATTTCTCCAAAACAAAGGTCCCAGGCAGGGGTTGGAGCTCTCCTGGGTGGTCTCAAGTTTTTTGCCCCTCTGAGATACTGCTTGAGCAAAGGATGTAAGAAGAGGGGTGGTTCCGTGTTATAGTGAGCTGAAATAGCTGAGGCATGGATTTTAATGGAGGAAAAAGACAAGCTCTTGTGAAGCATCTCAGTTAAGTATTGCAAAATCTGAGGTAAATTGGGCACTGCTGTGCTCATCCCTAAAGACTGGTTCCAGGCAAAGAATATTTTCCATTTGTCAGCATAAGATTTTCTAGTACTAGGTCTCCTCGCCTCCAAGATGACATCCATCACAGGTTTGCTGAGGGGTGATAAGGGTGAATTTAAGTGATTAGCCAGGCTGCAAGGTTTAATGTTGGAAGCTGAGGGTGCAAATGTGGTTCTCCTGCTGAGACAGCAGGGAAGGGGTCTGAGGCAGGTGCCATGGAGATATTTGCGACACACTGCGCAGGAGGGGGTACCAGTGTTGACGCGGCCAGTCTGGAGCAATCAAAATCATCCTTGGTTTGTCCTGTTTGACTTTTAATAGAACTTTGGAGAGCAGTGGCAGAGGGGGAAAAGCGTAGACTGATAGATTTTTCCAGCTGAAGGATAGAGCATCCACTTTCCAGGCTTGTTTGTGGGGAGTCCTTGTGCAAAACTTGTCCAACTGGTAGTTCTGGGGGGAAGCAAATAGATCTATTTCTGGGCTCCCCCATTTGTTTGTCAACATGTTGAAAATCCGTGGTTCCAGTTTCCACTCGTGTGGGTCCATGAGATTTCTGCTTAGTCCGTCTGCCAGTGTATTCAATTTTCCTGGCAGGAATTGAGCTTGTAGATGCACTTGGTAGCTCAGGGCTGTGTTCCACAATGCCATGGCTAGTCTGCAGAGAGGGTAGGAATGTGTACCCCCCTGCTTATTTATGTACCACAAAACCGTGGTGTTGCCCGTTTTTACCATTAGGTGTCCTGGAAAAATGTAGTCCTTGAAGGCTGTCAGAGCATTATGTACAGCTAACATTTCTTTTTGATTGATATGTAGGTGCATTTGATTTGGGTTCCATTTGCCCTAAATGCACTTCCCTGCTAGGTGAGCCCCCAATGCATAGTCTGATGCATCTGTAGTTAGGGTTTGGGTGGCAGGGGGTAGTGTGAATGGTAATCCCTTGTTTTGGTGGCAACATTGTCACAGTCTGGAAACAATGATTCCTATCAAGTGGATGCTCTATCCTTCAGCTGGAAAAATCTATCAGTCTATGCTTTTTCCCCTCTGCCACTGCTCTCCAAAGTTCTATTAAAAGTCAAACAGGACAAACCAAGGATGATTTTAATTGCTCCAGACTGGCTGTGTCAACACTGGTACCACCTCCTGCGCAGTGTGTCGCAAATATCTCTATGGCACCTGCCTCAGACCACTTCCCTGCTGTCTCAGCAGGAGAACCACATTTGCACCCTCAGCTTCCAACATTAAACCTTGCAGCCTGGCTAGTCACTTAAATTCACCCTTATCACCCCTCAGCAAACCTGTGATGAATGTCATCTTGGAGGCGAGAAGACCTAGCACTGGAAAATCTTATGCTGACAAATGGAAAAGATTCTTTGCCTGGAACCACTCTTTAGGGATGAGCACAGCAGTGCCCAATTTACCTCAGATTTTGCAATACTTAACTGAGATGCTTCACAAGAGCTTGTCTTTTTCCTCCATTAAAATCCATGCCTCAGCTATTTCAGCTCACTATAACACGGAACCACCCCTCTTCTCACATCCTTTGCTCAAGCAGCATCTCAGAGGGGCAAAAAACTTAAGACCACCCAGGAGAGCTCCAACCCCTGCCTGGGACCTTTGTTTTGGAGAAACTCACACTACCTCCTTTCGAGCCAGCTGCTACTGCAGACTTAAAATTTCTTTCTTGGAAAACAGCTTTCCTTTTAGCAATCACTTCAGCAAGAAGGATATCTGAACTACAGGCCCTTATGTGTGTCGCAAATATCTCCATGGCACCTGCCTCAGACCCCTTCCCTGCTGTCTCAGCAGGAGAACCACATCTGCCCACCACAGGAACTCCAGGCGTAGGCAAGGTATGATAGGAATCATTGTTTCCAGGCTGTGACAATGTTGACTCCATAGACTTTTTAGGTACCACTGTAGTTGCCTCATATGCAGTCTTGCATATGGAATTAGAAGAATGCAGGAAGCCATTAACCCCAAGGCTTGCAGTATTTGTCTTGCAGATAGCAGGGTTTTTGTGGCCACTTGTTTGAAGTAAGTTACCAAATGAAATTGCTTCTCTCGCGTGAGGAAAGCCATCTGGGCAGTTGTATTCAAGCTTGCACCCAGGAAAGTAATCTGCTGACAGGGTACCAGTTGTGATTTCTTTTTGTTTATGGTGTACCCTAGACAAATTAGAACCTTTTTTACAAATGCCAGATGATTTAAAAGTATGCCCTGGTTTTCTGCCTGAATTAGACAATCATCCAGGTATGGATATATTTGAATATTTCTTTGCCTGCAAAATGCAATAACTGGAGCCAGGCACTTTGTGAAATCCATGGGCACAGAAGACAAGCCAAAGGACAGTGCAGAGAACTGATAATGCACGTAGCCTGCTTTGAAGCGTAAGTATCTTCTGCAAGATTCCCTGACTAGGATGTGCAGGTATGCTTCTCTTAAATCTAGAGTTGCCAACCAGGTGTCTTTGCCTAGCACAGGTAGCAAATGGTGAAGAGTCAGCATCTTGAATTTTGGAATCTCCAGAAAGGTGGTTAGAGTAGAGAGGTCCAGGAGTGGATGCCATGATTTGTCTTTTCTGGGTACCAGGAAAAGCCTTGAATAGAAACCTTGTCCCTTTTCCTCTTCTGGCACCAGCTGCTTAAGAGAGAAAGTACTTATTTTCGAGCCTCTGCCCACTGACTCGGTGGCAGGTCTGGACACCCGTTTGGTGTTGGCAATGTGTGGAAATTAAATCTGTATCCCTGGGACACAATATTTAAAACCCATTTGTCCTGGGTTATGAGTTCCCAGTTCTTTGCATGAAGAGCAATCTTCCCCCAAAGGAGCGGTTGAAAGATAAGGGCTTGGTAATTTTAACAGGAAGTCATTGAGACTGTTTACTGTAGGGGGGTGTCTTGTTATTTCCAGATTTGGAAGTGGAGGCCCCCCACTGCTTAGCTCTGACAGTACCCTGGGACTGAAACCTGGGGTTTTTGCTGTGTCTAGGTTTGGCTTGAGAGGATCTGGAATGGGCTGGAAAGGACCAATTTTTAGTAGACCAATGCATACTAAATCTTGGAGGTTGCACTTGTAAGAACTCTTTAACAGTATGCATAGATTTAGCTTTATCTTCCATCTTTTTTAGAACTTCTTCAGCCTTATTGCCAAACAGGCAGTCCTGATTTAAAGGCGCATACAACAATTTAACTTTAACATAATCAGGCAAAGGTTGCTCCTTAAGCCAAGCATGCCTTCTAAGCACAGACCCAGTACCAGCAGCCCTGTAGGAGGCCTCTAAAGAATCAAAACCACATTGCAAAGTATGTTTTACAACTTGTTCAGCAGAATGCATTAAATCCTGTAAATCTTTATTTTCCACACAGTCAGGAATCAACATAATTTTCTGTTTAAGCAGTCCAATGATATGCTGTTGATATTTTAACATATGAAATTGGCAGTTTAATGCTCTGATTGCCAAGGTCGCAGAAGTATAAATCTTTTTACCCCATCTATCCAGTGCCCTGGAATCTCTAGAAGGGGTAGGATTTTTAGCAGTAGAAGCCTTAATGCTCTTGGGCCCCTGAGAAATGGTTTCTGGATCTGCAACAGGGTTTTTGAAAAGGAACTTGTGGGACTCAGGAACCCTGTAGTATCTGTCAGGTTTACTAGGAGCCGGAGGCAGGGAATCAGGGGCTAAACTGGATTCAGAGAACACATCATCAACAATGTCTAGTACAGGAGGTACAGGCAAAGGCCTATGCTGAGATAGAAGCAGGAAATCCCTAGGCCTCTTTTTTGAATCAGAAAATTCCTGGCTTTCCCAGTGGAAATGCTCCCTCAAAGCATGTAAAGTTTCCCCAAAAGAAAAGTCCTCAGGAGGGGAAGCAGAGGGAATGGTGTCCTCTGCATCAGAATCCTCATAAGTAGGTATGGACAAATTCAGGTCATTAGAAGAGTCAGAAGAAACAGAATCCTGATCAGAAGATTCATAATCAAATTTAGCCCTAGGCCTCAGGGGGGGGGGGGTGACTACCCCTGATTAGAGAAATTAGATCATCACCCATTTTTATCATTTGTTTTTTAGGCATAGGGGCCTGAACACGTGGCTTGGGCGTCGGTTTTTTAGACATGGATCAAGATTTAGGCCTTAGTAATGAAGGCAGTGTCGATTTAATATGCAAGTCTGTAGGCCTGAATACACCCTCAGAAGCTGGTGCTTTCACAGTGGCTCTGGACCCATCCAAGGTAGAGACATCTGCGGGTTCCATAGGTGAAGCATCTTACAGCACTAGAGGCCTGCAAATCAGAAGTAGCGGGTATCAGGGGCTGTGAAAGCGCCTCACTGAGCAAATTGGCAACTGGCTTGGTAGAAGCGTTGCCAGCAGCTTTGGACCTCAGCGGCCTGTCTCTGTCTTTATCCTTGCATTTTTTTCAGATTTCTGGTGGTCAGAAGGCTAATTGATGACATTTCTGGATAATTAAACTGAGAACCAAAATAATTAGAGGCAAAATGTACCGATGACAGATAGTGCACTGATTAAATAAAGCACAAGACCAAACAGCAAGGTATGTCGTGGTCAGGGCCTAGGCAAGGAATACAGTACAAATAAAAATCTTTATGAGGTATTTGCTTTCCATAAGTAATGCAATTATTAACTTTTATTGACATCGGTAAGGAGCAAGAAAAAGTTTCCCCAACGGGGTACTTAGCTTTTAGCTGAAAACTTTGGTTCTGAAACTCGAAAATGAAAATTTCAGGAGTCGGCCTACCGGCACTTGCGAACTGCTTCTGCTTCGGGCACTGCACGGCAAGAAAGACTGATGTAATGATGTCGGCTGCATGTTTTATACCCCTGATGACCTGACGTCATGGAAGAAGGGACAGCATCCAACGCAGGACCCAAGACTTTGTTAATCAGGCCGACTGAGGGCAACCTGCCAGCAGATTACCCAAATGTAATGACTGCAACAGTGAAACACGAAGAACATCTCCTGGTCCACCTGTAACATGACCCAGGTTCAAAGCGGCACACAACTCCATAAAATATTTATAAGTGCAGACATTAACAATGACACTGACTGTTATGGGACAAAAAACTGCTTTTAAAATTAAGTAAAATATAAACTGGGATGATTCACAGAAGAACAGTTTAACTAGAAAACCCCACTAGAAACAAGTGCTTTTTCCACGGATGTTCCGAGTCACAATAAGAAAGTGGAAACTAGGAAGTGAAATCCAGGAAAACAGGATGCAGTCCATTAGCAATGAATAAAATTAAACTTTTGTTTGTAATGCAGGGAATTACTTTATATACAGTGAGCTGAATGCCTATTAAAATCAAAACACTGACACACTAAAAGAACTGAGAATACAGAGTTTAGCAGTAAGGTTAAGACAGCAAAATATAAAGCACTACTGCTCATCAATGCCGCAACACTTCAAATGTAAGTGACTCGGCAGCCTGGCAACCAAATGATTTTCTGTGGCATGGTGCCCAGTCACTAGAAAACTGCTAAAAGTGTATCATAAATATACAAAAGGTGATATCTTACAGCCCCTGAACACAAACCTCACCAGTACTAAGAAAAAAATGTCTTTTGTAACTGGAAAAAAAGAACAATGGTCACACTAGCATTTTTCTACTTTGCAAAAATGGGCACACATTCTTGTTTTTCCCCCAAGGATTTCAGTTGCTCAGATAACTCTCATGGAGGGATGGAACTGGACCCAAACAGTTTCTGTGAATAACAGCTTATCAAACAAATTTGAACCTTAGAAGCAGGCATTTCAGGCACACTTTCCATGATGGTCTTAACCAATACTGTCCCCCAAACCACCAAAAGTTTACTAACAACATTTAAACGTCTTTAAAACCTGAGGTCACTCCTATTTCAGGTATTTGAATGTCAGTATGGGAAGACATAAGAACAGTATTCAAAGGTTAACTTTCTAACCTGTTTGCTAATGACTCTTGCAGCTTAACAGGAGATTAAATTCCAAAATTAACTAGGAAACAAGAGCCTCTTCTAATGAATTCCAGTGGACTGAAAATGACTTGGTATGACAAACAACATTCCAACAGAAGTAATTCTTAAAGCATCTCAATTTCCTTAAAGATGAGAAACTTCAAATACCGTAAGGCTTTTGCTTATCTGAAATTTGGATGTACAGTTACACCTCAATAAAAATAAAACAAATGGGCTATATATCTGAACATGTTATCTAACTTTTTTATATTTGCATATGAAAACGTATCGGGATACTGGCCACTCCCTTCACACTGCATTTGCTTCTGAACACCATCTGGTGGCAGAAAAGATCTGCAAACTGAGTTTCAAGACATATCAGACTACCAAGGCACTTTCGCAGCACATCAGGCAGCTGGTGAGCACTGAATTCTGCAATGTACAAAAATAGCAGAGGGTTATATTCATTCTTTTGCTGACACAGAATTCCATGCAAGTTTGAAACGATGGAGCCATTCGATGGGGAATTCTGACTCCTGGTTCACGCAGCTAAAAATGGCAGGTGCAAGGTCTGTACAGAGCAATGACACCTTGAATACCTCAAAGTACTAGCTTCATAACAGAAATGATCTTTCTGCAAGGACAGATTCTAAGAAACTTCTGTAGTTCTGTGCCTGTCATACTAGCCACTATATATATTTACAAGGAAGGGTCATGGATGCCAGTTTTTCTAACCGTTTTGACTACTGCTGATGCTACAGCATTGCTTCAGGATGTTTTGGCAGTTTTTCTCTGCCTTATGTCAGCAGAACAGATAATAATGTCATACAGTACAGTACAATTTCCAAAGCTGACAATACAAAGCACAAAAAGAAAGACTGATCTAAATACATTAAATCAAAAAAAAATTTCTTAAAAAAAAAAAAAAAAAAGATAGGGCAGCAGCTACCAGGCTGGCATGCACTGAAGAACAACTTGAATTTAAAACCAGCAGGGATACTTGAAGCCAGAACTCTGTGAAATTCCTAGAAACAGAAACTGCAATAAAAATTACTGAGCTCATTTGCATGAAGCTATTAATAAGACAGCCTAAGAAAGAATAAAGCACATTCAGCTATGTTTCAGAAGTTAAGAATGGCAGACAGTGCACCTTAAAATATAGATATCCAAGAAGGAATTTCACTACAATTACATGCCCAAAGCAGTTGTTATAAAAACTTCAGCTTAATCACTCAGTATCCAAGGCTCACTGCTTTTTATACAGGTGTAACTCTTTCATACCTGAATGACAACTATTTTGATACAAAAACTGTGGGCAATTTCTGATGCTGCGGTAAATCAAGGATATGCAGATGTTCATCATATCTACAGATCTTCATGATATTCATAAGGGCTGGGTGGGGATGCCCTCCTTAACCCACGCACACAGCACTGTTAAGATATTAGTAAAGTTCTATATCTGATAAAAATGTCACCACTTAAAGTTCTTAGCTCCCTCAATCACAGAACATGTGTGTCAAGGACCCACACTTCCTCTGAGCCACAATTTGTTAACAACGTGCTCAAAGAAACACTTTCCATTTCCTTCTCCAAGTCAAAAGTGGCAGAACCTATTGCAACAGGAATGTAAAACCTCATAGCAAATCTACTACAATCTAGTTATTTACATAACTTTAAAAGATGTTATGTGTTCAAAGTTGGAAGGTGAAGATTAACTCCAGGAAACTGTTTACAACAGACAGGAGAGTACTCACCCCCATCAGGTGACCTTCATGAGAGCCTGTTATATCTAACGGATGACAGCTTTTCAGGACTCTTCTTAGACACAGTTTCTTCATTCACTAATTACAATGTTTGGGATGCATGCCCCTCTTGATGAAGTACACAACAGTACTGTGGGCATCAGGTTAAGGAGGGTGTACTCACTCAGCCCATGTGTCTTTGGCCACCATTCCAGCAAAACAAATAGATATAAAATTATAAATTTGCCATTGCTAGAGGATTACCTATCATCAAGATAGGTAGCAAGGCTATGAGGAAGATCACAATGAACTGGTAAAGGGAAAAACACTTCGAATGATCAACATATGTAGCAAGTACTCAAATATGATAGGTATATGTTCACCATATAATAACCTGTGTAAAGGCCTTCTGGCATGAATAACTGTAAGGAGACCCTCTTGTGATATGGCCAGCTTGACATGATTCTGAAATTTCTCTCACTCCCCACATGCATGCCTCAGGCTGATGCAACTCAGGACATCTCATGCCAGAATAGGAGGGCACACACATCTGCTGCATTATGCAGTCTGAATTTGAAAGTTGGTCAGGATTTCCTAATGTTCTTCATTTTGTCCAGGTAAATCCTATGTTGACTACACATATCCAATGAATTACCTCAGCAAGAGCCTGCCTGGGTGTCCTGCAGAGTCCTACAGCAGCAGAGAGAGAAAAGGGAGCCTTTGAGTGGATTAAGTACCTCTGTTTTGCTTTTTATTGCTTATTTTTGCTAGCCGCATTATCCCGAACATTTTTTATTAACTTTGCTACTTATTTGAACTGTTTTTTTTTTAATTCTTATACTGTTGCACTTTAACTGATCATTTTTAAGTGTTTTTTCATCTGTTTAATTGTAAAGGGCTACACACTCAAGTGAGATACCCCTTTTTTCTGCTTTAAAAATGTTTTTATTCTTGTACCTGCTTTAACTTAAAAAAAAATCCTCTCTCTGTACTCGTTTCCCACCTTTCTAGAGCTAGTAGATACCACTTTTCAGATTTTGCTGAATTCCAGCCTGTTTGTAAGTTCTGTGTTGCCGCGACCTTTCTAAGATAGAGGGAAGCTTCTCTGTTCATCAGTGAGAGTGGTGAGCTTTGAAACAGCCTGTCACCTGGAGGAGTGGTTTCAGCTCAGAAGCTGTAGTTTTATTGGCCGTTTTGGGCTATTTCTATTCCTTTCATCTTTCTGTTTAAAAACCCATGTCTGCGTGGTTTTGCGCATCACGCAGCGGCGTTAAACTTCTGTTAAACTATTTCCGGTGCCAGAAAGTCTGCTTTTCAGATTTTCCCTTAGATGTAGCCAGTCTTCTAGTTTTAGCACTCAAACTGTTCCTTGTGCTCAGCACTTATCCAAATTTCACTGCAAGTACTAAATAATCTACAAATTACTGCAGCACTGAACTTTCCTCACTAATCAGGAGGAAATCAGCTCCCAGTATTTAAATTAATAAGCACTAACCAGGGCAAATCCAAGGGTCAGCTCCTGGTGTTTTCTCCTGTCCACCTGATGAATCTGGGCATCTTGGGGCAATGTAGCAATTGCCTTATGTACACTGACAACCCTCTCCTCCTACCACACAACACTACAACCTGTGATAGAGATGCATTTATATAGCCAAATTGGAAGCCAAGCTCTCTCCAGCCAAGAAAGACTGGACTAGTCAGTCAAGAGGAGAAGTTTAACACCAAATCGCACTCAACACATAGTCCATCAAAACCTGCACCTCCCAAACCCACACATAGTATCAGAAAACACACACCTACCTTCGCGGAGGCTCTAAATAAAAATCTGCCCAAACAACAGAGATCTCCAAAGCTGAAACGCAAGCAACCACCACCCCCCAACACTACCCAAATGACACACAGCCCAAATCAGTGTACCACTGAACATCAGCCCATAAAGCAAAACAACATGCCAACACTCTAGTCATTGGCGACTCTATAGTCAGGCACACTGACGTCCCTTTTACCAGGCTACACAAGAAGAAAGTCACTGTTGGCTGCCTGTCAGGTGCCAGGATCCGCCATATAACGCACGCACTCAGGTCACTCCACAACAAATACAAGTATGACTCTGTCATTGTCCATGTTGGAGTGAATGACTACATGAAAACAGACATGGAGGAGCTCTCTGATCATGTGTTCCAGGCAGGTATGACACTAGCCCTGAGTAGCATCCTCTCATCGCCCAGAATGATACTACAGTACAAGGACAAAATGATTGACTTCAACAATTGGCTAAGCTTCTGGTGTCAGTCAAAGGGGATTCAGTATCTGTCTGCCTGGGACGACATGATAGACAGGCCACGATGCTTTGCCACAGATAGCCTGCACTGTCACCGCTGGGATTTCAGATACTGGCTAAGGCTCTTGCTGCCCCTACAGTGCCTTTTTTTTAGGCAAGGCTCAAATGTCAAATGCAGCACCATAGTAGACATAAACAAGCAAAATCTAAGGGTAATGCTACTCAATGCTAGACACCTAAACTTCAAAATGCACACACTCGAGGCTCTCCTTAAGAATATTGACATCTGTGCAGTGACAAGAGACCTGGTTTAAGGCTCCAGAGAGCACCCCTGCATTACCAGGCTACAACTTTTGCCACACCTTTCGACTACCAAACCTGGACCGAAATACTAAAGGAGGAGGGGGTGGCCATTTTCATAAAGCATATCCACACCTCCAGGCTAGTTGCTCAACATAATACCTCTGAAATTATCCAAGTACAATCAACACTGGGAAAGACTGCAATTCAGGTTGTAGTGTGTTACAGATCCCCTCGCCATGCCCCAAGATGCCCACTCCACGTTTCTCAACATACTGGATAATATCACGGTACAGCCCAATATCCTAATCTTGGGAGATTTCAACTAACCCTCCATCAAATGGGAAAACTACTCATGGACTATCTCATTTGTCCAACATTTTCTGGAATTCATCAATTCCAATGCCTTGGACCAGCTTGTCCATACCCCTACCAGGGGTAGCAACATCCTGGACCTGGTCATTACCAATATGTGTAACAGATGCTCCACACCAGTGGTCAACCCCTCATTGGTCAGGTCCGACCACAAGCTAATCACTCTAGACATCCATATCCCACCCCACCCCCATTAAGGAAACCACTGTAGAAAACTTCTCCAAAGCCAACTTAATGCCACTTAAGTCAGAAGTGGCAAACTTCATTACACCTACACAGATTTAAAATAGTGGCACGACTGCTGAGTCATATATAAATGCACTGTATAAGCACATACACGAGTGCATGGACAGTGCCATCCCCAACCGAAACAACACGCTATCCTCAGGAAAATGGAAGCCAATCTGGTGGTTCCCCGACATAAACAAGCTCCACAAAAGAAAAAAGAAACTGTTACAAAAAAAGAGTAAAATCTCATGATTGCAAGAACTCCCTGGTCAGCATCAGCAAGAAGTTAAGATCCCTCATAAAATCCACCAAAGCTAGTTACAAAAATAAAATCACCATGGATTCTAAAGACAACAACAAAGCCCTCCACAGCTATGTCAAGAATCTCAATGGCAACACTCCGATATGCTCTGAACTACAGCACAATGGCAGTACATTCACCGAACCAACTGATATTGCCAAAATCCTGGCAGACAGGTTCAGTGCTAACTTCACCCCCCACCCCCACCCCACCAAAGGGCCCATCCCCATACCGGATGATTGCAAAGCCCCTGAAATCACGGCCGCACAGGTAAAGACTGCACTCTCCAAAGCCAAGAACACAGCATCCATGGGCCTGGACAACATCTCAGGCTGCGTTTTGCACGAACTACAGAATGAACTGGCACCCCACCTAAGTACCATGTTCAACCATAGCCTCACTTCAGGCTTTGTGCCTATGGAATGGCGCACAGTGACATTTATCCCACTCCACAAAGAGGGTGCCAGCACAGACCCTGGGAACTACTGCCCCATTAGCCTGATGAGCTTGGTCTGCAAGTCAATGGAACACATCATCCTAGAGCTTATAAACAAAGATATAGGTAGCCTCCAAACTGTGGACCCCACTCAGTTTTGGTTTGTAAAAGGTAGATCATGCCTCCTAAACCTGACAGACTTCTTCAAACCAGTCATCAGAACTGTAGACGAGGGTAAGGTGGTGCCCACAGCCTATTTTCACTTCGCCAAGGCTTTCTATACCATCCCCCACTCTGCATTATCGATAAACTCACTACACTAGACATACATCTCTATGTCATAAGATGGATGGCCAACTGGCTCACTGACAGAACCCACACAATGAAAGTAGCTGACTCCAAATCTGACTTCAGACCAGTGACAAGCAGAGTACCACAGGGTTCAGTCATGGGTCCTCTCCTCTTCGGTATCTACTTCTCTGAAGTCCAGGCTAATACAGCTGGTCTCTGGCTAATGAAATTTGCAGACGACTGCAAACTAGGAGTCATAATCAATTCACCTAAAGATGTGGACATTCTACAAAGAGGCCTCACTGAGACTGATGCTTGGTGCCAAAGTCATGGCCTAAAGATCAAAGCCAAGAAGTGCACGGTCATCCCCTTTGGGAAAAATACCATAGCCATGAACTGCCACATAGGCAGTAGCCTGCTAAACACTGAAAGTGTGATAAGAGACCTTGGGGCACAGGTGGATAGTATTCTTTCCTTTGATAATCACGTCACCACAGTAGTCAGGAAATCCTTCTACTTGGCACACTTCATCACAAAGGGGTTCTCCTCCAGAAAAAGAGAGGTCATTGTTCCTCTCTACTCATCCCATATTAGACCCATCATAGAGTACAACTCCCCATTTGGCATGTACCTCGCAAGCATATGCAACAGCTTGAAAGGCCACAGAAATGCCTCACTAAAAGGATTACTGGCCTCAAACAGATGCCATACACCTACCGTCTCAAAAAAACTCCAGCTCTAGTCCATCGCATATCACCTACTCAGAGACGACCTCTGCCTAATGTACAAAGACATGTCTAACCCAGTCCTGATGGACATGC